>NC_138768.1:220772465-221357465 GCF_965119305.1 Pelophylax lessonae
TTTAATGGACTAAAATTTCCATTCAAATTAAGTATTTACCGCATTGCAATCTAGTTAATTGGTGCAAAAGTTATTCAAGAGTTAAATGGAAATAGGGAATCAAACACATCAATCAAATGATTATTTTCCCAACCAGCAGACATTGGATCCTAATTAAGAAATAAACAAAGTTAATCAGGACAGGGAGAGTAATTGCAAAATATGCTTGTGTCCTGAGAAAGAAGTATCATGCAAATTATTATTAAATAAGCAGAGATCTGCTTAGCATTTTACATCATTTAATAATACAGAGCTCTAGCTTCAGGAAAACAATATTCCAAGTGTATTAAATCATTTATTTGACTTTAAAGGTCTTCTTAGCCAGTACAGAGGAAAATGTATAAGTATGTAAAATGAATGATTGCAGCAATCTATACTAATAGGCCCAGGGAGTAAAAAAAGTTGAGAGGTGAGTTCAAATCAGTCTGAGTTTAATTAGCTGGGCTATGTATTTTTAATCTTTGCCAGTAAAGGTGCTCTAAATAAATATACATACAATGAATAAAAATTACTTCATCAGAACGTGACCATAGTAAAGGTCACTACATGTGAAGATGATTTTTACTCTGATATGAATTATTCAACTTCCCTATTTAAAATAATTGCATAATGTTTTTAACAGCGTATACTAAAGTAGATGAATTCTGGAAAATTAACAGACAGCTGAAAATGATACATTTTTAAGCAATTCTAGAAAAAAAAATGTTTTATCTCACGAAAGCCTGAATGGGGGAGAGTAGAGTTGATTTACTACAACTGAAAAGTGCAAAATCTGGTGCAGCTGTGCATGGTAGCCAATCGACTTCTAACTTCAGTTTGTTCAATTAAGATTTGACAAAAAAAAAACCTGGAAGCTGATTGGTTTTTATGCAGAGATGCACCAGATTTTGCACTCTTCAGTTTTAATAACTCAACCCCAATGTGTCATAGTGGTTTGGCTGAATGTCTAATGTTACTAGTTCTGCTGCAGAATGCACTGGAGGTACTGACGTTAGAAGCTTAAAGCTCATAAGTAGTCTCAAAGTTTCTCAAGTTGCATGTTTGTATTTTTTTTAATTAGATATACGATACAATGTAGGAGGCATACAGCAAAGATTTTTATTTAACTGTTTACTCAACAGTTATCAAACTTAGAGGAAGTTACACATGGAGGCCAGCTTTTCCAGTATATGTAATTTTTTTAAGGCAGAACCCTGTTACAAAAGTCCAGAAGTCCAGAGACATATTTTTATTGTTTGAGTTAAAAATATGTACCAGAACTCTAGGCTCAGTCCCCCCCCCCTTCTTTGAAACTCCTTCTCCCCATGTGGACCACCCCTGTGACCAATGGAGACATAACCATAGTCAGCATACAGATAAGGCACTCATAGTAAATACCATAGACATCCAAAGGTCAAATTATAAGACAAATTGATGGCAAAAATCAGTGAAGAGCACTCAGGCCTGCAAGTCAAATCTTTAAAGTAGTTGTAAACCTTACTCACCATAAAATCCTTTATCAAATGGAAAAATAAGCCTAAATTTACTACTATGTACTTACTTAAAAAAAATCCCTTTACTTCCTTTTCCAACCTCATTAGTGCAGGTCACAAGATTGCTGTAGCTACCACAGCAATGCACAGACCGGCTGGTGGGCTTCTCCATTTTTGGGGAACGTTCATCATAACCAGAAGTGACATTGCCACTGAGCTTCTGCGTTTCCATAGCAATGGAACACCATCAGTCACGGCGGCAGTACATTACATCCCCCTTTTCCTAGTCAAGTGCAATGGGTGGACGGGAGGAGCGACTGGATTGCGGCACGGCACGGCACGGCACGGCATGGCATTCTACTGACTACACTGTACTGTTGCACCACAAAAGGAAACAGCACCTACCAAGGCTACCAATTTAAAAAGTATGTTTATTGGACATTCACATATAATATTAAATATGAATTTAATATTTTAAATTAATAATATAAAACAGATGTGATATTGGGGTTTGCCAATGTGACATCCCTTTTTCATATTATATGTCCTATAAACTTCATTTTTGAATTGGTAGCCTTGGTAGGTGCTGTTTCATTTGTGGTATTTTGGTATGTTGTATTTTTGGAAGCATCTCCCCTCTGACTTTGGGTATAGGCACCAGTTCAAATCAATTCCCATGATTCAAACTTTTGTAGGGGTTTTTGTTACAATGTACTATTGCACCATGTGCCAGTATCTACAGGGGGATGACACACATTAGCATGGACCAGCAGCCATGCTAGCATGGTCATTTTACTCTCAGGAGAAGGGGCACAGGCAGGATTAACCAGGTAAAACAGAACATAGGCAGGCAGAAATGTATCAAAAACATAGCAAATCAAATAATAAACAAATTAAAATGCCAGTACAATTGTTTTTCTTTTAGGTTTACAAACACTAAATTATTCAATTTTTTTTACTTTGAAAAGCCAAAATAAGGTAAAATAAAGATGAAAAAAAATTGTTGATAAACCAAAACTTTTTGGTGCATTAAGGTTGACATCAAGGTCTGTGTTGCCAGAGGCATGACAGGGGTGTTTCCTTCACCTACATACTTTAGACTATAATGCGTCCCCTTTCCCATCTCACAAAGTCCGGAGGTATGTATTAGGAATTTATTACTAAAGTTTAATGTAACATTGCAAATCACCTTTAGGTTATCTAATCAATTAGAAGCAGCATGTAAAAAATACCTAAGTACTCTCTGTTTTTTTATCACCAGTTCCATAGGCATATCCCAGCCACTCCTGCCTTTAACGACTAGATTGCATTAACAGTGTGATCAGGAAGTTGGTCTAGAAACCTTAAGAACTTTTCCACAGAGACGCTGTACAAGGAAAGAAAAAGTAGGTCTGGGTAAAGGAGCAGCTGCAAAATGCTGACTATAAGTGCTATCATTCCCCATTGACTTGTCTTATATTGTTTGAAGAGTAAGGTTGGCTGAGTCTAGGTTGGCTTTAAATACCTTCGGTTTGTGCTCTGCAGGGCTCTAAAGACTAAAAGCTAAGGATATGACTGTTTTTTCAGGTTCATTTTGCCGTATTCTTATCTCCTCCTGTAGAGAATGATTGTGATTTCTTGTGGACTGCAGATGCCAGTAGCTATGAAAGTGTCTCTATTGCTCCCAGCACTTTCTAGTAATGATGAAACTGACATTTAATTGTCACTCTGCTGTTTCAAAAGTGAATGAATAGTTCATTTTCAGAGAGTGCCATGTGGCAAATATGCAGATACTGTTATCAAGTTTTCAGTTGCTTGCTAGGGTGAAAAATAACAAAGCAATTATCGTGATTTAACAGCACTTGCAATTAGCTAAATCACTAAGAGCAGCTGTCAGGTAAGTAATGCTATGCACCCCAATATACTTCCAGGAAAAAGAACTGAATATATGTTGAACATGTACAGGTGAATTACAGAGAAGAACTGAGTGCCAAAAAGTACATTTGCCCTCAGGCAAGAAAATGTAAATAATGAAAAACAGGTGCATCAAAAAAATTAGAACTGATTCAAGAGTTAATAGAAATAAACTATGGCCACAATGGCACCTTAAGCTGCAGCAATGCTTGTCACTTGCAGCTCAAAGAAGATTCATTGCCTATATTCCGGCAATGCACCTACCCTACTGGGCTTACCGGATCCAAATGCTGTGACCAACTGACTTTTTATTCTAATTTGCCTGCTGCTGTGTTCTAACCCCCCCCCCCCCCCACACACACACACACACACACCTCCAGCTAGTAAGAAAGCCCACCAGCTATATTCAAATTCTAACTGCAGTTCAGTCTGGGCTTGGGTTTAGATGCCCGCCACTTCATTTGGCTCCAACACTGCCAAAGGGCAAATGTGCATCTCTGAGGTGGAAGACGTAAGCAGTGATGGAAGAGTGGTTCAGGGGAAGTGAGCAGTGGTGGACAAGAGGCCAAAGATTTGAATGAGGGTCTGAATCAGCAATGTAATATAAGCAAATATGTACAGAGAGAGAGTTGTACTATACCCCTTTACCTATTATGTTTTAAGTTCTTAAGTAGAACCCTCCAGATATGGGGACTGTTTCCACATTACATATTTTGGCCAGGGACCAAACTCAGGTATCTTCAACCACTGGAAAAAAGTATGGAATCACCACTCTTAGAAAATGTTAATTTATTTGTATGAAAGAAAAAACTAACCACAGACATGCCTCAAAACTATTTTCGTTTAACATTCCAACCTTCTGGCTTTAAGAAACACTTAAAAAATTAAAAAAAAGTAAGAAAAAAAAAGTAAGAAAACTGTAGTCAATTCTGAGGAAAATATGGAATCATGAAAAAAAAAAAACACTACAATACACCACTAGTACTTTGTTGCACCACCTCTGGCTTTTATGACAGCTTGAGGCATGGATTTATCTATCGACAAACAGTATTCTTCATCAATCCGGCTCCAACTTTCTCTTATTGCAGTTACCAGATCAGCTTTGCAGGTTGGAGACTTGTCATGGACCATTTGCTTTAATTTCCACCATAGATTCTCCATTGGATTGAGGTCCGGGCTATTTGCAGGTAATGCCATTGACATTATATGTCTTTCTTTAAGGAAAGTTTTCACGGCTTTTGCCCTATGACAAGATGCATTATTATTCTGAAAAATTATGTCATCATCACCAAACATCCTTTCAGTTGATGGAATAAGAAAAGTGTCCAAAATTTCAATATAAACTTATTTTTTTATAATCGTCTCCTTTGTTTCAACTGACATGTCTCATGTTGGAGCCATGGTTCATATCAATTAGGTTGGTGCAACAGCTCACAAAGGTGTGCATTCACTCTTTTTCAACTGCAGACTAATAAGCAGTTGTAATTTGATGCAGAGGTTTGTTTTAGAACTGCAAAGTACATGGTGATTCCATAATATTTTCCTCAGAGTTGAGTGATTCCATATATTTTTTACTCTGCATGATCTGCAAAAACAGTTTCAATTGACTACAGTTTTCTTTCTTATTTTATTTTTTCAAGTGTTTCTTAAAGTGGTTGTAAAGGCAGAAGGTTTTTTCATCTAAAAGCATTCTATGCATTAAGATAAAAAGCCTTCTGTGTGCAGCAGCCCCCTTAGCCCCCCTAATACTTACCTGAGGTCCATCTAGATCCAGCGATGTTGCAGGAGTGTCTCAGCTGTCAGAGTCTCCCCTCCTCATTGGCTGAAACAGCAGCCTGGCGCCCTTGGCTCCCGCAACTGTCAATTAAGGTCAGTCAGCCAATGAGGAGAGAAAGGGGCAGGGCCGACCCACAGCTCTGTGTCTGAATGGACACAGGGAGTTCTGGCTCAGCTCTGGAACCCCATAGCAAGCTATTTGCTCTGGGGGCACTCAACAGGAGGGAGGAGAGAGCTGAAGAGGGAACAGACAAGAGGAGGATTGAAGCTTCTCTGTGCAAAACCACCGCATAGAGCAGTTAAGTATAACATGTTTATTATATTTAACTAAGAAAAAACAAGACTTTAATTTTACTTTAAAGCCAGAAGGTTGGAATGGTAAATCAAAATAGTTTTGAGGCATGTCTGTGATTAGTTTTTTCTACACAATTAAACAATGAAATGATCATTTTCCAAGAGTGTTGATTCCATACTTTTTTTGCCAGGGGTTGTATAAAAATAGTTGTTTTCATAATATAGGCCTGCTGCAAGTGCTTATGATAATCATACAACTCCATACAAATAGTTGAATTCCCAGGATAATTATTTCTGAATCCCACGTAGAGCGGACCCTGAAGGAGTTGCTGGTTCATTGTATCCTTCTAGAGGTGATAACCTACTTGGGTAGTATCTGAACATATGATACATCTGTGCTTTCAAGGGTTTTATTGGACAGATAGGAATACACAGCAGACAGACAGCTATTTACTGCAATATACAGAAACTCAGTAGTACAATGGACACACCTATTGTAAAAGGTGGCCTGCTGAGGGGCCTAACTAATATTAAGGGGTCCTTCTATATATCACTTGCCACTGGATCCTGAACACAGTTAGTCAGTGCAGGACCAGTGTATCTTTGATTACAGTGCTCATTTCCAACAGGTACTATTTGTAATCCCAATGGTTAACAGTGTAAAACAGAAACAAATGGCCGGAGTAATCTTACAACTCTCCTTTGCAGTCACACTACACTGCGCCCATTGTAATTCAGTCCCTTCATAGTAGTATGACCACTACTCAGTGCAAACAGTAGTCTCTTTTACAACAGCACTGAATCCACATACAGTCTATGATCCTCTTAGCACTGCTGCACAGTCATTTATAGGTTCAGCATAGTAAGTCTTGTTCTCACGTTTGTCAATAGCACATTATTTACACAAAGTTTCTGGCACCAGCACCCTTCTGGTTGCAATCACATAGTTTTTATTGCAGTGGGAGGTGTAGTCTCTTTCTTCCCTAGAGCCTAAAATTAAGACACAGCAGCAATAGAACTGTACAATGCAGAAATACCTAGTTTCAGAAAAAGCAGGTCTATGGAAATTTGCGTCTCCAGAATAGCAGCATCTCTCGCTATCTAGGGTAAATCTACACACACTTCCTCTGCACAACTCATTGCACAGCTCAGCAGTCCATGTAGTCTATCTCCAGTCCCCAGTGGATTCTCTCCTTGTTTTGTTTGGTGGACAGGGCCAAGTCCATGGTTTTAGCTAGTATAAATCTTCTTTACCACGTCATCTCCTCTAAAATTGCCACCAGTCCCCTATATTTTGGACACTTTTCGGTGCAGCACAGACCATTCCACACTGCAGATAGGGAGTAATAACCTGCAGCAAATGGAAATGTTCTGCAGGTAAGTTAAAAAAAACACAGACTAGGTACACTTGTAAATGAGTGCCTTATTTGGTAATATATATATATATTTTTTTTAATTATATTTCTTTATTATTTTCCAAAAATATTGTGTACATAACGCATCTACTTTAATACATAAAAAAGAAAACATACAATGCCCATATACATTCACCATTCCCTTAAATATACTCAATTTGCCCTCTCCCTCCTCATACCCCTCCCCCTCCCGCTTTCCCTTACATCCTCTCCACTGCCTAAGACTCCCCTAAGTTCCCTCTTCCTCTCTCCTTAACTCAGTATATTCTCTAGTTTTTTTTTTTTTTTTTTTTTACTTTCAAATGTTTTTATTGAATTTTTCAAACATACAAGGAAAGAAATCAAAACATTCAGGGTAAAATAAAATAAAATAAAATAGCTTGCAGGCGTTTCACTTAGGTATCTTCTCAGATGAACTTAAAACAGGATAGTCACATCAGCTACAATAACAACCATCAACAATAAGTAGTATATGACCATGAACTATAATTATTGCGATCTCACTTATGCCTATATATCACATTATATAACTAGTAGTGCAATCTGTCTGAACTAGTATATACATATTATACCTTGTTTGCCTTTACTTCCGTATATATGTATCGTACCACTGAGTCCGGGGATACCATTCTTGCACCTCTCTTTGATACCTGCCCACGGTGGGTGCCATGAGCAGTTCAAAGGTTTTATGTGTTTGGACTGTAGCTATCACTTCTGATAGAGCAGGTATACACACCTCCTTCCATTTCCTAGTGATACAGATCTTGGTAGCGAGCAATACATTAATCACAAGTTTGCGAGCCTTTGGGGGGATTGGTGCTATCGGAACATGGAGCAAAGCCATGCTAGGGGATGGGGTCATTCGGTGCTCTATAACATCAGAGATCAGTTCAAACACACTCTTCCATATTGCTATAACCGGTGGACACTCCCACAATATATGTATTAGCGTACCGTGCTTCCCACAGCCTCTCCAACACAAGGGCGATGCTGTAGGCGCAAAGCGCGCAATCACTGAAGGGGTCATGTACCATCTCAGGGTGACTTTAAGGTATAGTTCCCTTAGGGATGCACTTAAAGTGGCTTTATTACTCATCACTATGGCTTTTGTCCATTGGAATGTGGAATAGGTAGCCCCTAGATCTTGTTCCCATTTCAATAAGGGAGGAGTCTTAGCGAAAACCCCTTTTTCATCTAGTGCAGAGTATATCAGGGATATGCCTTTAGCAGACTGTAAAGGTAGAGACAGGTATTGCCATATACTGGCAGGAACTTTGGACTTTAGTTGCGGGTTATGATGTATGCACGAGACAATTTGGTTGTAACGGAACCATTCGCCACCACCCAAGCGCCATTTAGCTGCTATCGTCTGGAACGGTTGCACGGATTCCGCTAGGTCTAGGTCTTGTATACAGATAGGGGGAGATCGCCGCCAGGCTGTGAGGTCCATGTCGGGTACTATCTGGGTCAGACCCGACACTGGAAAAGGGATCGTTACTAAAGGCGTGTTCTTCCATTTGGTGTGTGTAAGGTGCAGCCATGCCGTCACTGATGCTCGGATCGTTGGTGAAACATAACGTGGGAGGTGAGCCCCTCGTCTCCTACTGCATACCCAGGTGAACAGATCGTGTTCCGGGGATACTGCTAGAGAGTATCCGGGACCGGCTGGAACCACGCTTGCATTTGCGATAAAATTGTGGCTAGGTAGTAGTCCATCAGGTTCGGCATGGATGCACCCCCCACTGTTTTAGACTTCATAAGGATACTCTTCGCACATCTAGGGCGTTTGCCCTGCCACAGGTAAGTGGATACCATGCTTTGGAGGGAGTGTATAAATGATTTGGGAACCGGGATCGGTAGTGATCTGAATACGTATAAGATCTTGGGTAGGGTGCACATTTTGAAGGCTGCTAGCCTCCCTGACCATGTAAGTTCAGATTTGGCTAGGGATTGAAGTTCTTTGGCCAATTGGGATTTTAGCGGGATGTAATTAGCTTGAAATAGGCTGCTGGCAGTGTTAGTAAGTTTAATTCCCAGGTAGGTTATGCCTAAGTCTGACCACTTATATGGGAAAGATCGGGTGAGAAGATTTCTCGTAGTGCCATCGACCCCCAGATCTAGGATGCATGATTTGGCGTCGTTCACTTTATAGAGGGATATAGATCCGAAATCAGTCAATATTTGTCTTATACGTGGTAGGGACGTTGCAGGATTCGAGACCATGAGAATAACATCGTCCGCGAATAGGCTAACACGATGCTCCATTGTATTTACGTCAATTCCGGTAATGTTGGGATCAGTCCTTATTTTCTGAGCCAGGAGTTCTATCGCCATATTAAAGACGAGAGGAGACAGTGGGCAGCCCTGTCTCGTCCCATTCGTAATCACAAATGGAGACGAGAGAGTGCCGTCCACCAACACCTGTGCCGAGGGGCCGGCATATAAAGCCATTATTGCAGAATGCATTCTGCCCACAATGCCAAAGCGCGTGAGGACCTCCCGCAGGTATCCCCAATGTACTCTATCAAACGCCTTCTCTGAGTCCAAAGAAAGGAGCAGAGAAGGCGTTCTGTCAGTGCGAGCCGCATGGATGATATTGATAAGACGTCTGGTTGCGTCCGCTGATTGCCTACCCTTGGTAAAGCCTGCCTGGTCCCTATGAATGAGTTGGGGTAAGTATTTCATGAGTCTAGTGGCTACCGTCTTGGCATAGATTTTCACGTCCGTATTCAGTAACGAAATCGGCCGAAAGTTTTGTGGCGTGTCGGGTTCCTTGCCTGGTTTGGGCAGGGTTATTATGGTTGCCTTAAGCATTTCCAAGGGGAACGAGGACGAGGACGCCGCCTCATTGAAAACTGAGCATAGGTGTGGTGCTATTACTTCTTTTAGTTGAAGGTAATATTAATTTATCATGCCATCCGGGCCAGGAGATTTCCCAGATGGCAATGAGGAGATGGCTGACATTACCTCCTCAACCGTAAATGGTTGATTCAGTAATTCCGTCTGTTGTGGGCTCAGTGTGGGAAGCGCGATAGAGTCAAGAAAGTCGTTGATAAGCTTCGGGGTTGGAGAGGACGTTTGGGTCTCTTGGAGATTGTACAGTGAGTGGTAGTAGCTACTGAAGGCGTCTGCTATTTCTTTGGGGTCGTATACCTTATTACCTGTGGTAGGGTGTTTGATAGAGTGGATTTTGTGTTGTATCCTTTGACCTTTCAGCCTGGCGGCGAGCATTCTACCTGCTTTGTTGCTTGTGGCATAAAATTTAGCTTTTGATTTTTGGAGATTACGCTCATATGAATCTAGAAGGTGCGATCTAAATTCCTGCCTGAGTACCGTTAATTTCTGCTTAAAGGCTATGGAAGGGGCTGATTGGTTTTGGGCATCAACCAATGCAATTTCCCTCGTTAGATCATCTATAGCTTTAGAACGCTGCTTATTCGTTTTATGTTGCAATTGTATCAATACCCCTCTACTAAAAGCCTTGTGGGCATTCCAGAGGACCGCAGACCCCGATACCGACCCCACATTGTTCTGGAAAAACTCTGTTACTGTTTGTTTGAGGGCTTCAGCATTTGCCGGGTGTTTGAGCATTTCTGCTCTTGCTCTCCACGGTTTATCCGAGCGGGCTTTAGGGGACACCGCAAATGTGACGCTTACAGGGGCATGATCAGACCAGGTTATTGGGGCTATCTCGGAGTCTACGGACCTCTGGAGGATCGCTTTATCAGACAATATAAGGTCAATACGAGCATATGAATTGTGAACCGCAGAATGATGCGAAAACATCCTATCAGAGGGGTGGTGGCACCTCCAAATGTCATATAAGTCATTTTTGTTAATAAAGCCCCGTAGTGACGGCTGGAGCCTAGTAGAGGTAGTTGAAGAGTCTAAAGTTCTGTCCGGGGGTAAATTGTAGTCTCCGCATAGGAGCAGGGGGCCTTTTTGTGCTTTCCTGATAGTGCAAAGTGTACGTTTCAGAAATCTCAGCTGATGAACATTAGGGGCATATACTGAGGCTATGGTCATGGACATGCCATCAATGGTGCAATTCAGTATAAGGTAGCGTCCATTGGGATCTGCGATGGAGGAGCATAGTGTGAAGTCCAGAGTTCTGTGGACTGCTATCATTACTCCCTTCCTCTTCCTGGAACATGAAGCTGTGTATATCAAGGGGTAGTCCCTGTGAGAGCAAGTGGGAGTGTGAGAGTCCAAAAAATGTGTTTCCTGAACGCATACTATCTGTGCATGATGTTTGAGAGCAGTTCGCCATAGTGAGGCTCGCTTGGCCGGGTGATTCAAACCGTTAGCGTTCAGTGACAGGACTTTAACTGTCATTGGAGACTAAAAAGTCGCATGTGGTGTAGCTACTCACTGTTCGGACGTGACCAAACAATATTAGATGGCATCCATGGGCTCTGGGCACTGCTTGGTGATGACAGCTGTAGTAGAGTTCCTGGAGTCGCTGCTTAGCGTGAGCAGGCTTGATGAGTTGGTACGATGCGGTGTACGGTGGAAATCTTTTATCTTGGCAGATGGGTAAGATCCTGCATAGAGGGAGAAAACAAAACAAAAACGAAAACAGCAAAAAAGAAAAACGTAGAAGAAAAACATGACCAAACTTCTGGAGCAAGCAAAGAGAATGGAGATTAGCGGCAACGTAGCCATCTCCCATGGAGGGGTAAACAGTTATTAGCCAATCGGGCTACGGGGCTCCAGGCATTCCGCCTATGAAGCCGGCATCCACAATAAAGCATAATGCAACAAGTGTCGCGGTTGGCATAGTGCTTGGTTAGAACATCAAATGTTGTGGGCGATGCCCTGCTGCACTGTTTGCCATTGCTGGGGAATGCGACTTGGGGATTTCTTTGCTCCAGCCGGAGGAGCAGGTTCTGGGATAATGCCCCATGATTGCAGCAACGAGAGACCTCTCTCCAGAGATGTGATGCTGAACGAGGAGCCATTTTTCTCTACCACAATTTTAGAGGGATGCTTCCATTTGTAGGGGAAATTATGGTTCCGAAGAGCCTTTGTAATCGTGGACAGCTGCCGTCTCATATCTAAGGTGTGTTTGGATAGATCCGCAAAAAGTTGGACATTGGCGTACGGTTCAGGGAGGTGGCCCAACACCCTTGATTTCTGTAGGAGGGCTTCTTTGATGTGATAAAAGTGTACACGCAGTAAGGTGTCACAAGGAATATGTTGAGGCAGAAAGGGAGGTTTTGGAACCCTGTGAATGCGATCTATGGTTAGATCCAAAGGGGACGCTTCAGGCAGGAGGGCTGTGAAAACCTCCAGGGCAAATTTGTGTAGCTTTGTCGGTGTCACTGATTCAGGAATGCCCCGGATCTTTAAATTGTTCCTTCTGGAGCGATCCTCCAGATCAGCTATTTTAGCTTTAACCCACTGGCGTTCCGACAAGTTTTCCTCATGAGCATCTACAATTTCATTTACTGTGGCCACCATGTCAGTCATAGATGATTCAACATTATGCACTCTTTCTCCTAGGGAGTGGACCTCCGCTGTAAATCTATTTGCCAAAGCCATGATATCAGATTGCAGGGATGTGTGAAAAGTAAACATCATGTCCTTTAAAGCAGTGTCCAGGATTGGCTTTCCCACTGTGGGGAAGTCTGCTATAGGGGATGCCCCTAATTGCACAGGGAGCAGAGAGGGTGCAGTGTGGCCTAGTAGCGAGGCCTGGGCTTGGGAGTCAAGTCTAATCTTGGATTTGGCCGGGCTGGAGCATGTCGGGCTAGAGGGTTCAGGGGTGCAGGGGGACACAGTACCTGCTTGCTGTAGGTCACCGGACTGCTGTTCGTCCGGTAAATCGGAGTAGTGGACCCTCTGCCTCTCCGGAGCGGCAAGGCCCGAGCCGCCGGCGCCATCTTGTCGACCGCTCCGGGATGGCAGCGGGAAGAAGGCTGTGAGTTTCTGCGGCCCCTTCACTCCTTTTCGCTTCCCCGTCATGCCGATCGGTGCAGGATTGTTCCTGGGTTGCAGCGGTGTGGGTATTGAGGGTGGATGCCTAGTGTAGCTGGGTGGATGTCGCTGGATAGCGGATGCTGGAGCCGGAGCGAGGGATCAGACGTCCAGCACGGTCCCGCGCTGGCCACGCCCCCTCTTCCGAAGCTTATTCTCTAGTTTTTTTAAACTCCTTCCAGCTATCCCAAATACCTATACCCTTCCCCATCTCGTCCTCCCCGCCACTCCTTAAATATTCTAATCCTCTCGTTTCCCCCCACCTTCTTAATCCATTCACCTATGGTCGGAGCCTCTTCCCTTTGCCAATGTAGAGGTATTAAACTTTTCGCTGCATTCATTAAATGTGGAATTAACTTTATTTTATATTGTTTTACTGGGCCTTTTTATACCATGGAATAAACAATACCATGGTTCTTCCGGGACCTCTATATTTATAATCTTCTTAATTTGCTCTAACACTCCCTTCCAATACTTTTTTATTTTTGAGCAATCCCACCATACATGTGACATTGTCCCCAACACCTTACATCCCCGCCAACAATGTGGTAACTTCCCGTTCTGGGAGTTATGTATTTTATCTGGTGTATTATACCACCTAGATATACATTTATAGTTTATTTCAGCTGTATTACTATCTACTGCCGAACCATATACCATACTCAAACTTTTCTCTAATTGATAATCTTCACCCCGTGTTCCCAATTCCTTTTCCCATTTTTCTATATATGGCGGTACTGCCGTTTCAATCGCCGCCACCAAAATGTTATATATATATTAGAGATACTATTCTTTTCACCCTCTGACACACAGATATGTTCGAAGGGAAGCAGTTCTTTCTCTGATCTTAAGCGTTGAGGCAACGATGCAACAAAATGTATCAACTGGCAGTATCACCATTCATCTAGCCTCCATTCTTTTTTTTTTTTTGCTGTAAATCTAGTAGTGTACACACTTTTCCTTTTTCCATTATATCCTTTAACTGTGCATCATCATCCCCAATCCATTTCCCATATAACTTTCCCTCTCCTGGTGGAAAAAAAATGGTTTCCCTTAATGGGATCAAAGGTGAATTGTATTTCCATTTTTCTTTTTTGTGAATTAGATTCCAAATTTTAAGTGCCTGCAGTGTTATTGTGTGTGCCTTTGTATCCAATCTTCTATATTGTGCCAAATAATTTTTCCTAACTGTGCAATACTAAGAGTGCCTTCTAATTTCACCCAACTTTTATAAGTTTTCATCTTACTCCATTCCAAAACCGTGTGAGAACTGTTGCGTAGTAATATTTTTTAAAGTCTAGTACTGCTAGACCTCTTGGCATTTTATCTTTAATTAATACAGCATATGGTATTCTAGGTTTTTTTTTCTCCCATATAAACCTTATTATAGGAGATTTTAAGATAATAAAATATATCTGAGGTATTGGTATTGGTAACATTTGAAACTTATAAATTATCTTTGGTAAAATTGCCATCTTTATAATATTTATTCATCCTATCCATGACAGGGGGGGGGGGGGGGGGTGTTGCCAGTTTTTTTTAGTTTCTGTTCTTATTTAATTTAATAATGGGATATAATTTGCTTTATATAGTTTCTCAGGAGATGATGTTATTTTTATTCCTAGGTATTTTAAATCCGTTTTTTTCCATACAATTCCCGTTGTAAAGCCTTCCTGTTCCTGTTCTTCCTGTTTGCTCACATTTATATTCAGGATCTCCGATTTCGTGGGGTTAATTTTTAAATTAGACAATTCACCATAATATTTCAATGTTTTCATTAGATTTGGTAAGGTTACCCTAGGATTGGAGATGTAGAGCAGAACGTCATCCGCATAAGCTTCTACCTCATGCCCCACATCTCGTATTATCATTTTTAATATGAAATTATACGTTGTATTTTTATAAACACAGCAATATAAAGTTCAATTAGTTCTGTACTTGTCACTATACATGTTTAGAAATATGAACTTTAGAAAAAGCACCTTTCAATTTTCTGCCTTGCCTGATTGTTTAAAAGTTTATTAGTCTCTATTTCCAGTTATATCTTTTGTTAGTTACAAAAAGAAAGTTTATTAATTGCAGTATGTACAAATCCCAACCTTCAAAACGGAAATATTTTATATAGAAAATATTTATGGTTAAAAATAAGATCTGCAAAGCAAAATCAAGTTAGCGAAGAGCTGTTGTGTTCCTTGTTATCACTGTTGATGGTCTAAGGTTGAGATTTTGTTACAAGTTCTGACACACAGCTCCATTTTTTGCTGTAAAACGTCAGCTCATATCACATTGGACTGTAGGAATGTTGGCAAAATGCAATGTAGGAGTCAGGCATTTCAGCAGATTTCTTTCTTGCTAATCTGTTTTGTCACAACACATAACAAAGTTCTGCATTTTCCTGTGGCTGAAGAACAGATGCAAAAATTGGAAATGTCAGCAGTCATGAAAACCCATTGTGATAATCAGCACTCAATCAAGATTATCATATGAATGCTTGGAACAGCGGTGCATGTGGTAAGAGAAGATGTTATGCAGTAGCCAGACAACTAGGTATAAAACATAAAAGTTAAATATTTATTAGTAACAATAAAAGTAAAAAATCTTCACTAAGCCCCCATTTACATTGGAGTGATTTGAACGGTTAAATTGCATGACAAGTCAAATCCTATTGCCAGCAATGGCAGTGTTCAAATTGAGGCAACGCCAACTTTGCAGTGCCACATCGATTTGAAAAAGTAGTGCATTGCACTACTTTTGGTGATTTTGGGTGCAACTTCAATAGACATCTGTGCATGAAGCCACATAGATGTCTTCAAAGTCTCACTGAGATGCGTTTTTAAAATACTGCAATTTCACGTGAAATCGCACAATTTCAAAGCCACACTAATGTGAACGAGGACTAACTAATAAATATTCTTAAAATTTTTTCCTTATGTTGTTAGAAATTCTCAGTGTATGTTTGGGAGGGAATGGAATAACTAACAGGCAAGGAAGTAGGAGTGCAGTAAATCATGAGCTCATGGAATTGTCACCCTCATACAGTGGAAAATTAGGAAACTCTTCTCCCATGTGTAAATGTCATTTGCACATGGTCATGAGTAAACACTGCTGATGTAATTAGAATTATAATAAATGAGAAACATAAAAAGTTCTGCTTTAAAGTCATCCCTTGCAAGAGAACAATAAGAAAATACAAACATATACAGTACATGCATATATACTGTAACAGCCAACAAACAACTATATTACATGCTGATTTCCTCTCTGTTAAAGTAGAGTGGTGTGTTTTGAAATGTTGTCAGGTTTGTATTACTGTCTGTGTCTCCTATCAGGGAGATTCTTTCTCTCTCTCTTTTTCTGGTGACATTGCTTCCATGATTTCCCTTGCTTTTTTCCAATAGGACAAAAATGGTCCTACTAATATGACCATGGGCACTATTGGTCTTTCATGGCTCATTTTAATACTGACTGCATTATGAAAGCAACATAACCTTGAAAGGTTGTTTAAAACTTTACTAGGATATTTTTTAATAAACAGGACACAGAAACTTGCTTCTCTTTACCCGATCCACATAACGAAAATATGCTTCTCTATATGTTACATACATAGTTTGTGAGGTTGAAAAAAGACATCAGTCCATCCAGTTCAACCTATGATGTGTGTGTGTGTGTGTTTGCTGTTAACCGTACATTGTATACCCCTTTATGTTGTGGTCTTTAAGGTGCCCATCTAATAGTTTTTTAAACTATCGGTGCTCCCTGCTGATACCACTGCTTGTGGAAGAGAATTCCACATCCTTACTGCTCTGACAGTAAAGAACCCCTTACATATTTTAAGGTTAAACCTTTTTCCTCTAATTTTAGTGAGTGGCCACATGTCTTATTGTATTCCCTTTCTCTGAAAAGTTTGTTCCTTATGCTAGGGTCATCACCAGTACAGTACAGTGGAACCTTGGTTTACGAGTGCCTTTGTTTACGAGCATTTTGAAAGACGAGCAACATTTTTTTTTAAAAATCTGTCCTGGTTTACGAGCACTGTCTTGATATACGAGCAGTTTTATCCACTAAAAGCATGCCATCCCCTCTGTTAATGCCCCTCTGTCACATAACATTATGTGTCCCAGTGCTTCTACTGTATATAAAGATGCCTATATCCTTTTTAGAGTGTTTCCCTGCACTTACTTTGTACGATTCCTGTCCCTCTGTCACTCTCTGCTCTCCGTCCTGTCTGTTCTCCCCGGCGGGAGGGGCCGATCACTCCTCCTGACGTCATCTGAGGAGGAGGGGGAGGAGAGCAACAGAGCAGGGCTGATGAGTCACACAGAGCCAGACACGCTGTAATACACTATAAATCGGCTGTTATATACAATACAGACACAGGGGCACATAATGTTATCTAACAGAGGATATGGCATACTTATACTGTACAGTTATGTACTTTATATATAATACAGCATATCTTTTTATTTATAACATTAAATGCTTGTGGAACGAATCATCTGAGTTTCAATGCTTTCCTATGGGAAAACTTGCTTTGATATACGAGTGTTTTGGATTACAAGCAAGCTGCTGGAACCAATTATACTCGTAAACCAAGGTTCCACTGTATTTGTACATTGATATCATATCCCCTCTCTTTTCCAGAGAGAATACGTTTAATGCTTGTAGTCTTTCCTCATAGCTGATGTCCTCCATTCCCCTAATTATTTTTGTTGCCCTTCTCTGGACTCTCTCCAGTTCCAGCAGATCCTTTCTGAGGACCGGTGCCCAGAACTGGACAGAATACTCCAGACCATCATGTGGAAGTGGTCAGCTGCAAGGTCCACCTGACATCAGACACATGGCCCAGCATTTATGAGCAGATACATACTGCTGTTCACTGTCTAATGAGTAAGTTTGTCTGCAGCTGAAAAGATGCAGGATAGAGCACATTGTTGCAGCTGGTTGTGCTGCCACATGTCCTGACAGCTGGTGACACAGGCCAGTAACATCCACCCCTTCTTCTAAATGTCCTTTTCTGATGAGAAATACCAGTTACAATATAATAGCGCACACATAGGGCTCTTTCACACGGTCCGCCTCCATAGGCGGATCCGTGTTGCTCAGTGGGGATCCATCCGCGATCCCCGCTGAGCCGGCGGATGACAGCTCTGTCTCCGCTTGCAGAGCGGAGAGGGAGGTGTCTCAGCACCCGCTGCCCTCTATGGGGGATCGGATGAGAGCGGACCGCTTGTCCGCTCTCATCAGATCCGCTCCGCTCCGATTACTGAACGGATGGAAAAATAGGGTTTCCATCCGTCCAGATTTCACGCACAGGATCGGATGCGGATGGCAGCGGGTGTCAGCGGAGGTGTCTCCGCTGACATCCGCTGCCCCATAGAGCTGCATGGAGGATCCGATCAGATCCGCCTAAAAAACTGACAAGCGGATCTGATCGGATCGCCCGTGTGAAAGAGCCCATACACAGAAAAAAAATGTGTTTTCAAATCTAGCAGGCTATTTAAAAACACCTGCTCTTATAAAGTAAATATGGGGATTTGGTCACATCATATGGCCATACTGTGCTTAAGCCCACCACTACATCAAAGTACCCCATTTTCAGTGGGTCCTACACTATTCACAAAAAAGATAATCCCAATTCTCAAAACCATGGGGCAATACTCACTCCTGTCATGGGAGAAGTTTGCTAGCTGCAGATTCCTCTGCTAAAACTGCAATGAAGGGACACCTCCTGTAACTACTCACAGGTGGACCATGCTAATGAGGTCTTGGTGTGGGTAAAATTTGTCTGGGTAAAATTCAGCGGGAACTCCATTTGCCCACTAACCGACTGATATGAGATACACTATATTGTCAAAAGTATTGGGACTTGCTTTAGACGGTGTAATATAGTAAAAATGAATCTTATGCCCCATTTGCTTTACCACATTCAGGCCCTTCCCATTCATATTCCAAACCTTTTCCCTTGTGCAGTGAACCGGGCTCCGGTAATTTTGTTTTGGGCCTGAATGCTCCTTGCCTTGCTCAGTGTCAGGGAAGAAGTAATCGGAGGCACATAGTTATGTGCCGACGGAGAGTGTTTGTTAACCAACAGAGAAAGCCTATTTAGCCAAACCTATGGACAGAGAATTCCTGTTCACTTTCCACGCCCACCACTAAGTGGCGCCAAATGGCCTATATAAACACCTCTGCTGCACTAGGACCTTGCCTTATGGTCTACAGCTTCCTGCTTCCTGTTCCTGGTGTTTACTCTGTTGCTGTCCTGATCCGTCTGACCACGCTTGAACTCTGCTCTTCGACTACGTCTCCGCTTTATCCTACTATCTGCCTGTCTGCCGTTGCCAACTCCAGCCTGAACCTGACTACTCTGCTGCTATCTGCTTTGTTCCTGACGTGCCTGCTAGTTACTGACCCGGCTTGCCCAACCCTGCTGTGTAACTGGCCATCCTTATTCCTGCTGTCTGCTTCCTATCAGCCTGCCAAGTGTCTGCTGCCTGTGATCAGTCAGTCTGCCAAGTACCTGCTGTCTGCATCACGATCCGGCCTGCATCCAAGTACGCACGGACCTCGCATCTGCAGCCTTCACCATCTGAACTACTAGGCACTCGTGCCACTCCAGGCTTCAGTGCCTCCTGTTTGCATTATCAGGGGTACTAGGCCGGAGGTGTAAGAGATCGCCTTCCTCTCCACGTCAGGCTCCATCTCCAGGTACGTGACACTCAGTCAATTTTGAGATTACCAAAACTGCTGAGAGGCATGCTTCTACTGGATGCCATCTGACGCATGTACTGGATTGGTGCCGCCATGGACTTCTTAAACAATAGGTGCAGGTGGAACAGATCCTTGCAGGGATTCCTCTGGAATCTGTGCCGTGGCATCAAGCGGATTTGTCAAGTTGGATTCTAGATCACCCAACGGTGGGAGAAACTTAGCGGGTCTGCCAAAATGATCTCCGAGTCCCTCACCGCTTACCCCTATAGTCAGTAACCCTGCCTTCAGCCCCAGACTTTATGATTCTAGATTCCAAAACTTGAAATCGGCTGGGTGGTTTAAGGCCCAACATTTCATTATAAATGTACAATGGGTGACTAGACAACAAATTATAGATGGTATGACGTATGCGGGACTATCGTTCGGGCAAAAATTACAATTGGCCCACTTTAGTGGCTTTCTACCTCCTTTGGAGGCCTTTCAGAGACGCCTCACCACATTCTAACTCTTTTGCCAGGAGAAATCTCCATTGCGCCTTGTGGTTTCTCAGACCTATCGACTGTTGAAATCTCTGCCGCCGGATTTTAGACCGCCTTATATCATCAGATGGGAACGAGATTTAGGGCTGCCATTCACAGACAAACAAGTGGAAAGAATTCTGTTGTTCTCTTACAAAACCTCTATTTGCGCTAAGCACCAGGAGGCTGGGTTTAAGGTGCTGACCCGGTGGTACCATACACCAGTGAAGATTCACAGGATGTTCCCCCGATGCTCACCGCATAACCCAAAAATTCACTGACCAGGAGTTACTGAAAGATCCTGCATTTTTCCTTCTTCATCACCACGGGTTTTCTAGTAAGGTTTATACATGATCTATATTATCTCTTCTGATTACGGTGGCAAAGAGTTGCATCCCGATTTTTTTGGAAGCAGACACAGCCACTGTCCATCTGGTTGAAAAAAGTAGCTGAAATCAATGAGATAGAAGACTTGGTGGCCAGGGAGAAAGGCCTTCGGGAGAAATTCCTCACAAAAATGGTTTTACTGACACGAATTTGTCTACTCTGAGGAGTACAAAAAGCTGTTGATGTAAATCTACTATACTGGAGACTATAATGATTTATTCCCGAGCCTGGGAGGACTGGTTGGCAGTTTGAATGGTTCCCTGGTCCCCTTCCCTTTACCCACCCCCCCTTTTTTTTTTTTTTTTTTGCGCTTACCCTTTTTCTTTTTTTTCTATGCTATTTTTATTGTTTTTGTTTGCGTGACTTCTTGGATCTCTTTTGTTCTCCTTCTTCTTTAAAAAAATGGTTTCTACTGTGAAAATTGACACACAGGATATGGAGACTCCCTAGACCCTGGTAATCTGGATCATATTTTGGTATACATGTTTGCCTTTTCTATATGCACTGGCTTTGTTGGTGTAGACTTATTAATGGTAATGTATCATTTCAGATCTGCATATTTTATAGTTTCTGTATTTACTGTGTTATCCTTAAGTATTGAAAAAAAAATGTACTGGGACACTTGCCTTTACACACTCGAACAGAGGAGAATTAGAATCTATTGTAAAGTCCTAGCAATCTAACATGCTTTCATGCATTGGGGTCAGAAGTGGGTGATGTTTAGGGAACTCACAAAGAAGGACAGCACAAAGAGGACCCCAGCAGTGTGATAATAAAACCTTCAAAGCTGCAGTTGTACATAGTGATGTCATTCCCCTGGCTATGCAGAGTGGCAGTGTTAATCTCAAGACTGGCAAAACAGAATTTTACATTTGACTTGTTAAACATTTCACATATACTATACATCTTACATCAATCTATTTATCTGTAAGCCTGGAGTCCTACTTTATGTAGCAGGCATGTGTCATTGAGCAATGAAAGACTATTTGTCATGCAATCTCTCCTTTTGGCCAGAAGAGGGAGATAGTGAGATGCTGAATTGGCCTTCCAGAAAACACAGAGGACACTGGGAAAAAAGGGGAGTTTCAGGAAGTGCTGGGAAGGGAGGCCAGGGGAGGGAGGGAGGCCAGTTACGGCGGTATCCCACCCCACTCAGAACCAGTATGAACCTGCCATCATTCAGAAAACATTTGGAGTTATTATACATTGCTTTTAGCTAATGATAGAAAGAAGTGTACTGTTATTTTTTTTTTCTTTCCCCTTTTCTACTTGGGTATAGTTCTTTTACTCTGTTTAGCAGCCTGTGTCGGAATTTGCCTAATCTGTTGTTTAATTCTGCAGAAATTGCCATTTATGATAATCTGCATTTATAGATTAAGCAAGTTATCCCTAACCTTATAATCTGCAATAATTAGATTAATCAGGTTATTCCTAACCTGTTCAGCTAGGTAAAGGGTATTTTAAATTTGCCGTGTTACTTGCTCTTGCAGAAGGTGTGTCAGTGGGGCTGAGATTGTTCTTGGAGTCGAGGCATGAAACAAGAAACCCAAAATCACCAAGAGGTTCCTTCAGGGGTGACGCTACATTTAAATCAGAATATTAGATGAATACCTTTACCTAGACACTTTTGCCCATAGGAAAAAGTTCACATTTTTTAGGACACCAAACCTTTATTTTATTATATTAAATATTAGCTTTTCAGAAAGTTTGTTTTCAAAGGCACTAAGCGCAGTTCAATTTTGACTGATTGTATTTTCACATTTTCTTCACTTTCCAGAAATGTCAGCAATATTATTATATACAATATAAATAAAATTTATTCTCCTAGAATAGGACATTAGAAAGAGATATTTTAAATTAAATATTTTATCAGTGTCATGCAAATACAATGTACCAAGTCTACAGTTTTGCTTATTATTCTCTTTCTGTTATAGAATATCGATTGTGTACACTGCTGTCCAAGCTATTTTCTTGCTTCTCAGTTTTCATTGATGTTTATCTTACCTTCCAGGGAACCAAAATCTTACTGGAATAAAACTCTGTGCATAGTTATGAAAATACATGTATATGTTGCATATGGGTTTTACGAATGGCTTACTCACCCCAGATATTCCTGTAGTGTGAAGTATGCAGTGGAATCTACACACTTACATATAGAGATGGGCCGAACATGCAAACTCTATTAAAGTCTATGGGACACGAACATGAAAAATCAAAATCCCTAATTTTAAAAGCTTATTAAGCTTATGCAAGTTATTGCCATAAAAAGTGTATGGGAAACTGGATACTGCCCTGGGGGGACAATGCAAACTTTTTTTTTTTAAACTATCCTTTTTTTATTGATACTTAAAATGAGACAATACAAAAAAAAAATCCTTTAAATATCGTGCCTGGGGGGTCCTCTTAATGTCCCTAATGTCCCGGTAAAGTGGCGCATCCTTACGATGTATGGAGCCTGCTGCAGCAATACTGACATTTCTAAAGCAAAAAATTTAATTTAAACTTGCTCACGGCTGTAATGTATTGTTGGCTCCTGGCAATACAGATAAAAAAAAATTAGAAAAAAATGTAGGGTCCACCCCCCCCCCCCCAGTCCATACCCGGCACTTCGGGTCTGGTATGGATTTTAAAGGGAACCCCATGCCAAAAGTTATAAAAAAATCGGCATAGGGACCCCCCAAAAATCCATATCAGGCCCTTATCCGAGCATACAGCCTGGCAGCTCAGGAAAGGGGGTGGACGAGCCAGCGCCCCCTCCTGAACCATACCAGACCACATACCCTCAACATGGGGGGTTTGGTGCTTTGGGGCAGGGGGTTGATGTGGACAAGGGCCTCTTCTTGACAACCCTGGGCTCTGGTTGGTGGGTTCTACCAGAGAGGGGCTTATTGGAATCTGGAAGCCCCCTTTAATGACCACCAGATCCTGCACCTCCCCCCCCCCATGTCAATGAGTATTGGGTGCATCTTACCCATTCACCAAAAAAGGGTAAAAAAGTAAAGACCACAGAAAACTGTTTTTAACAAGTCCTTTATTAAAACTAAAAGAAAAAAAATAGTGTCCCTCAATGTAAATCCATTATCAATCACAACGCCCACCCACCCGAAAAATAGAAAAATTAAAAAAAAAAGCTTTGCCTCTTAAGAGGCTACCCGCCATATACCCCATATTCAGCTTTGACAGTTCTTTTAAAGGCAAGGGATGGGGCAACCTGGCTATGTCACATTGTGGCACCACCTCTTCTGCTGTCACATGATGTCATGTGACATCAGAAGCGTCGGTGCCACCTGGTGACCTAGGCGGGTGGCCCTCCCCCTTGCCGATAAAAAAACTGTCAAAGCCGAAGATCGGGCATACAGCAGATAGCTTCTAAGGAGGCGAAGCATTTTTATTTTTTTTTATTATTCGGGGTCGGAGGGCATTGTGATTGATGATGGATTTACATCGAGGAACATTTTTTTTTTCCTTTTTAAAAAAAAAGGCTTTGTCAAAAACTGTTTCCTGTGCTTTTTACTTTTTTAGTGAATGGGTATGGGTACGATGTACCCGATACCCATTCACATAGGAGGGGGCCCTTGTTAAAGGGGGCTTCCAGATTCTGATAAGCCTGCCACCCGCAGACCCCCACAACATGTCCCCATTAACATGGGGACAAGCTGCTTTGGGGAGCACCCCAAAGCTCCCTCCCTATGTTGAGGGCAAGAGGCCTGGTATGGTTCAGCAGGGGCGGCGCTTTCTGACCCCCTACTTCCCTGGCCTGCCAGACTGCATGCTCGGATAAGGGTCTGGTATAAATTTTGGGGGGGACCCCACACCATTTTTTAAAAAAAATTATGACATAGAGTTCCCCTTAAAATCTATACCAGACCCAAAGGGCCTGGTATGGATTCAGAATAGGGACTACACGCTGTTTTTTGTTTTTTACATTTTGGCATGGAGTTCCCCTTAAAATCTATATATATAGATTTTGGGGGGGACCTCATGCCGTTTTTTTTTTTTTTATTCTGTCATAGGGTTCCCCTGAACCACCTAAATACAGGGCACTTTCACCCCCCTTCCTGCTCAGACCAATTTTCAGCTTTCAGTGATCATTGGCATCTATGGGAAATATTGGTCAGCCTGACATGGCACTGCTCCCTGTCTTTAACATTGGTGTCTATCTGAAATCTTGGTCAGCTTCACAAGGCACTGCTCACGAATCATAAGTAACAGGGACACCAAACTTGGGGAGCACCAAGAGGAGACTCAGGACTACAACATATACATACATTTTAAAAGTGGAGTATGCCATTACACTGATTGCACTAAACTGTCTGAACACACTATACACTAACTACCTACCTAATCTCTATTGTCACACACTATACACAGCTGCCGTGTAAGCAGCAGCCTTATATAGTGTGGGGCGTGGACTTAGCCCCTGAGCAATGATTGGCTAAAAGCACTTTGCCTTTGGCCAATCATGGCTCTGACAGTACATTGTGCTGTGATTGGCCAAAGCATACAGGTCAGGTGCATGCTTTGGCCAATTATCAGCAATCAATGCACTACAAGAGCGCAGTGCATTATGGGGCGCTCATCGGTGGGCAAACTTCCCGCCAAGTGCCTCATTTGTTTGTGTGTTCAGCGAACATACAAACAGCTGATGTTCGATTGGAGCTTATGTTCGACTTGTAAAGGAAATTTGTACATCCTGTTTATTATTGTATTTTATTTTGTATATATTGCCCACTGCACTCATTGTGCACATGGAACTAATAATGTTTTCATTACATGTTTGCATTCTTTTGAGTCCTGATTAGAATTAGCCTGCCTATGTTACGCCCCTTTTCACCATAAAAGTACAATTGTATTATTAATGTGATACCTACGTAATCATGTGTATAAAAGCCTTCAACCTGCGTCAAATAAAACAGATGCGGAGTGTATCTTTTTGTGTCTTCTCCCTACTGCAGTAGTTATTAATTTGGAACCACTAATCAATATTAGGATAGGAGTCTATAAAATGTTCAGAACAGACTCGAACACAGAGCCCATCCCTACTTATATATAGTACATACACACACCCCCTTCATATGTAACGGAGCAGATGTGACGTGAGTGCATACAATTTAACTGTAAGAATAAGTTCTCGGACACATGTAATCCTAGTCTACAAATTGCAATACACCTAAATATATTTATGCAGATTTGTCCAATATGCTAAGGATCATACCGTTTATTATTCTGTCAGGATCCTGAAATTTGTGATTCTCTGAATATGAGGCATATCTGCAGGGAAATATTCAGAGAAGCCAAAAAATTTGCAATTTACCAGTTCTCCTGGAAATATTCAGATAAGCGAAAAATTTGAATGTTGGTTGGCAATCATGTTTTCATGCAAATTTGTCTGATCTGCAAAGAATCCTGAAATTTAGGGCCCGCATTATACTGAATAATAAATCAAATGTCTGTAAAACATATGAAATTGATCTGCAGCATCACAGCAGAGACCTCCATCCCTAAAACTATATGCAAGAAAACCATAGGGGAATATGGGACTTTGAGTGAGGTCAATGCTGTCTCAAGTAATCCAATCAAAAGAAAATAGTAACAAAATATACGTTTATTTATTGCTACATGATGAAAGACAATCACGCAGCATATATCAATACATTGGACAGAATAATATATAAATAAATACATCACCAATAGGGGCACAGACATGGATCAAATTAGAAAAACACCTATCAAATCATGTATGTATTATTAAAGAAATAAATATATATTGGCAGATAAAAAATATCATACAACGGCACAAATATATATATCCATTATATAATGCATGATTGATATTCTAGGCAAAAGATATATATGAAGATATAAAAATATAAAAAGTCTGCGTAACCAATGAGTCATTCCTTATTCTCATGAGTGATCCATGATCCCTGTCCTGATCAGTATAGATACTAGATAGCTCTACGCGTTTCATGGGAAATCGCATCCACTCTTCAGGAGCTTTATAAAAGTAAACTGTGAATAGAGACTGATTAGTCAACTAGACACGAATTACATTTATTATGACAAATACACCGATACATTCAAAAAATTATTATCGACAAATCTAGAAGTCTAATACTTACAAAGCAAAAGAAGAAATTGGCAAATATCAACCAGAAATTTTCTCAGAAAAATCTGGAATTCAATAGTATGGATGGAATTGTCCATTGCTAGGATACACGATGTGGGTGTATGCCTGATCCGGGGCTGAGGCGGGTAAGCGCCAAACGGTCCAATAGGGGGGAAGAAAAGAGAGAAACTACCTCAAGGAGGAAATGGATAAAGGATCAGTGATTTCAACACTTGTATGACCACATTTTGGTCCTTTTACACACTTTTCACTATTTGATTGACCAAGACTATATAAGATTATGCACATATACAACATGTTTAATATATAATTATTTAATTTTTCCTGAACAGAACACATGGTCATACAAGTGTTGAAATCACTGATCCTTTATTTTTTTGCTAACACTTTTTGTTTGTCATCTTCATATTACTATCGGTAAACTTCACTCCTATTCACTTTGCACGTGCACCTTCCACAGCTGTACTTTGGGCTTCTATGATTGTTTGATTCTTGCTCTTTTTGTTGCGGTTATCTATTTTTTGTACTGGTATGACTCATTGTCAGCACAGGGTTTTCTGTGTCTTTCTTCTTTCTTTGATCTTCTTATCTTCTTATCTTGTACTCTCCTACCACATTTGGTTCACATGTAACCTCGGGTAATTATTTTTCCCCTAATTGGTCCTTTTACACACTTTTCACTATTTGTTTGACCAAGACTATATAAGATTATGCACATATATAACATGTTTAATATACAATTTTTTATTTTTCCTGAACAGAACATGTGGTCATACAAGTGTTGAAATCCTTTATCCATTTCCTCCTTGAGGTAGTTTCTCTCTTTTCTTCCCCCCTATTGGACCGTTTGGCGTTTACCCGCCTCAGCCCCGGATCAGGCATACACCCACATCGTGTATCCTAGCTATGGACAACAATTCCATCCATACTATTGAATTCCAGATTTTTCTGAGAAAATTTCTGGTTGATATTTGTCAATTTCTTCTTTTGCTTTGTAAGTATTAGACTTCTAGATTTGTCGATAATAATTTTTTGAATGTATCGGTGTATTTGTCATAATTAGATGTAATTCGTGTCTAGTTGACTAATCAGTCTCTATTCACAGTTTACTTTTATAAAGCTCCTGAAAAGTGGATGCGATTTCCACGAAACGCGTAGAGCTATCTAGTATCTATACTGATCAGGACACGGATCATGGATCACTCATGAGAATAAGGAATGACTCATTGGTTACGCAGACTTTTGATATTTTTATATTTTCATATGTATCTTTTGACTTGAATATCAATCATGCATTATGTAATGGATATATATATTTGTGCCGTTGTATGATATTTTTTATCTGCCAATATATATTTATTTATTTAATAATACATACATGATTTGATAGGTGTTTTTCTAATTTGATCCATGTCTGTGCCCCTATTGGTGATGTATTTATTTATATATTATTCTGTCCTATGTATTGATATATGCTGCGTGATTGTCTTTCATCATGTAGCAATAAATAAACGTATATTTTGTTACTATTTTCTTTTGATTGGATTACTTGAGACAGCATTGACCTCACTAAAAGTCCCATATTCCCCTCTGGTTTTCTTGCAATAAATCAAATGTCTCTCAGCAGATTAGACAATATATAATTATATATTTAGGCATCTCAAAAAGTTGCAATTACCTGCAAACCATTTTGCTTATCTGATTTTTTTGCATTTTACATGTAAACATACAGTATTTAATTTATTACAATGAAACAGAATTACTAATGTATTATTCTTTTTTCACTAGCCTGTGATGATGGCACTGACATGGCAATCATGTGACTTACAGTGTTTGTAAACCTATAACATGAAATTAAATGAACATATCCCTCTATAGTGTATAACCTGTGGGAAAAATTACATGTTCCACCCATTTTTACATTGGAACATGTAACATGTTCCTGATCCTGCAACTGCTCCCTGATCCCCCTCCTTTCCTGTGACAGCAAGCTAAAGATCTTCTCCCCATACCGGTTGTCACTATCTGAAAAGAGCACGCTTTTATGGGGCTCCGCCCACACGGTCACTTCATTTATTCAGAGTTCTGTGAATGCATAAATTACAAGTACAGGCAGCCTTTGCGGCTGTCAGCTTGTAGTTTTCAATGAACTACTAGGGTGTCAGTTACCTTGGTGGAGGCCGAAGTGCTGAGAGGGCTTCCTTTGCAGCTCGGTGCAGATCACCCCTGGAGGTGGAACAGGAGATGACACGTCCCAAGGAGCACTGGATGCGGGTGGATTCTGTATGATGAATGGTATGGTGTGGACTCACAGGACTGTTTCCAGAGGATCTAAAGATGCTTGAAACAAGAGACAAAAGGTTAATGCCAGGCCGAGGGTCATACACAGTGAATCAGTCCGAGGAAATGGAGGTACAGAGGGGTAAGACAAGGAGAGAGTCCGTGGAATCCAGGCCGAGGTAGGTACACAGAATATCCAGCAGAGGTATGGTTCAGGCAAAGAGTGGTCAGGCAAGCGGAGGTCAAACAAGGAGAAGTGCAGATGGGTCAAGGAGCAAGCTGGGTCAAAAGCAGGAACGCAGATAAACAAACAGGTCACAGGTACTAGAGCTGATGATAAACCAGCACTGAAGCACAGCCAGAGAGTGCCTTATATAGGGCCAGGGCTGGGGAGAAGGGCATGGTGACACACCTGCTCTGCCTCCAGTGTTCTATTGTTGCTGAATGGTAATTCCTTTCCTGACATAGGGTGCTGTTGAGCGCTTTAGGTAGTTCATTGATTGTGTAATTGCCTGCTTGTATGAGGTACGAGCAGAGTCCTTACACTGATAGTCTGACAGAACCCTGCTTTGTACCTGTGGTCTGCTGATCGAGGGTGCAATGCTTTCTAGGCTCCTACAAAAATAAAAAAATAGTGAATGCCCATTTTTTTTTTAAAAAAAGGTGAGCCTATCTCTTAAGAGCACTAATTGTTATTTCTGCCTGTTGTCTCATTCCTCCGCTATCTGCATGAATCACTTCCGACAGGTTTTAATGCCTGACAAGAAAGTAGAAAGGTGACAGGTGAGGTCTGTAATTGACAGCCTCAGCTCTGGCCATGTGTGCTGTATGAAGGAGGGGGGGGGGGGTTGTCCCTTCCCTCCCTCTCAGAGCTCTCCTTACTGAGTGCAACTTTAGCATCTCTGTCCCTTGCTTTCTGAAAGCTCAGACTAGCTGTATAAATTCTGCACTTTGAACTCCTGTAGAGAAGAGAAGACTGCAGATAAGCAGGTACAACTTGTGTAGAGGGATTTGTTTAATCACTTCCATGGGTATACGGAAGGGTTTACAAGCACTGTAATAAAGAAAAAGATTAAGAGAAAATATATAGGATTTTACAGGTGCTATCTCTGAAGGAGCAAACAAAAACACAAATGTATACTGCTAAAAGCATATGTTTATTTGGTGAGCAAGGTTTAGAATTACAGTACTTGTATGAGTACTTGAAATAATAATACATCATAAACACCTCTAATGACCAGCCATTAGAATATCCAGGTAAGTATGAATACATTAATGGGTAAATATCTATATGTCAAAATAACAAAAACAAAAAAAAAAAAAACAGAGGATAAAAAAAAAGAGAATATACACTGGATGCAATATGCACTGGATTTGGGCACGGTCATAGGCTCTTTCCCCTATTTGTTGGTATACATTTGTATACATTTAGTAGTCTGGGATGTGGTGGTGCTTAATATTATCTATCTAAATACCTGATTGGTATGTAAAATATAGGAATATGGTGGCTATGTTATTATTTTTTTTTTTTTTTGCAGGATTTCTTTACTTTATTTTTACCAGTTAATCTGGCCAGTAAGTATGTTGTTTTTCAAGAGAACAAGTTGGCCTGTAGATGTAGCAGTTAGAAGGTTGAGACAAACCATTTACCTCTGGCAGGAGTGCTTATAATGGTCAGCCTATTCATTTGTGTAAAACATTTATCCCAAAAGGAAAACAAAACTTTTGCTGTAGCTGCTTAAAACGTGTTAGAGCTCTTTTACACAGGCTTTCCAATCAGGTCCGCCTGTCAGTTTTTTAGGCGGACCTGATCGGATACTCCATGTACCCCTATGGAGCGGCGGTTGTTAGAGGTGACATGTCCGCTGACACCCGCTGCTATCCGATCCTGTCCGTGAAATCCAGACAGATGGAAACCCTATTTTCCATCCGTCTGGAGGATTGGATCAAATAGGAATCGAATGAAAACGGACAGGCGGTTCGTTCTCATCCGATTTCCCCATAGAGGAGAGCGGGGCTCTGACAGGTCTGTCTCTGCACAGTGAGTGGAGACGGACCTGTCATTCGCCTGCTCAGCGGGGATCGGCAGATCGATCCTCAGCTGAGCAAAACGGAGTCCGCCACCGCCAGGCGGAAAGCCCGTGTGAAAGGACCCTTAGCTGGTGTTTGGTTTAACTTTATCTAAACATGTAACATTCCCCCAGATCGACAATGTTGCTGTCCAAAGGTTGCTTCTTCATCCAAAACAGGTGCATTCAAATACAGAAGGTGTGTTACTGGCCAGATCACCAGGTGAAGACAGAGGAAGAAGTGTAAAAAAAAAATAAAACTAATGCAGCCATCACATCCAGGGCTGGTACAATGATTTTTGACACCCTTGGTGAAACCTAATTTTTCCGCCCCACTGGCTCCACCCCTGACTCCACCCCTTTGCCCTGCCCATGTATACGGCAAAAAACTTACACATAAGGCCCCACTCGCCCCTATCAGCTTAAGGTGACCACATTTCTAAACTGCCATTCAGGGACCCCCTCCACCGCTTCCCAGAAAAAAATGATTTCAATACCCTCGCTGACAAAGGAATCTGTCACTCTTTTCTCTCCTGTGTGGCTAACTATATCATAGAGTGCTAGGAGGAAGTGATGTCAGTTTAGAGCTGCGGTCCCCAACCTTTTTGGCATGGGGGAATCTGCTTCATGTAAGAAGGACTGGGTGATTGGGAAATGTGGTCTTGGAGTTGACAGGGAATTCGGCAGCGGGTGATTTGTCGGAGAATGGCTGGTGTTAAATTTAAATTTAGATATAGATTTGAACTTAAATCATCCTGACACCATGTTTAATATGATGTCAAGATGATTGAATCACATTATTTCTATTATTACATTGTAATACATAATGAAATAGTTCAACTCACCATAATTCATAATCAGGGGGAGCTCTGAGCTTGTCACTTGCCACCAGATGCAGCATGTCACTTGACACCGTCACCTGCCACCAGATACAGCTTGTCACTTGCCACCAGATGCAGCGTGTCACTTGGCACTGTCACTTGCCACCAGATGCAGCTTGTCACTTGCCACCGTCGCCTACAACCAGATGCAGCTTGTCACTTGCCACCGTCACTTGTCACCAGATGCAGCTTGTCCCATGCCACTGTCGCCTGCAACCAGATGCAGTGTGTCACTTGCCACTGTCGCCTGCAACCAGATGCAGCGTGTCACTTGCCACTGTCGCCTGCCACCAGATGCAGCTTGTCACTTTCCACCATCGCCTGCCACCAGATGCAGCTTGTCACTTGCCACCATTGCCTACAACCAGATGCAGTTTGCAGCGTGTGACCATTGACTGCCACCCGATGCAGCGTGTCACCATAGCCTGCCACCAGATGCAGTTTGTCACCATTGCCTGCCACCAGATGCAGTTTGTCACCATTGCCTGCCACCAGATGCAGTGGGTCACCATTGCCTGCCACCCAATGCAGCGTGTCACCATTGCCTGCCACCAGATGCAGCGTGTCACTATTGCCTGCCACCAGATGCAGCTTGTCACTATTATCTGCTCCAAAAGAAATTTGTGGTGCTTGGCACCTTACTCCTGTACTCAGAAACAGGGCTCCCAGACTACTCCTGTCACGGGACTCATACTTGGCATCCCCAATGGCTAGACCTTGCTGCCCTCTACAACCGGGGTAGTCAACATAATACTGCAAACAAAAACACAAAGAAAGGGCGCACCAGCCTAGCGCATTATCCTCAATAAGGCCTTTATTATTATTAAAATAAAAAATGTCTACTCACAAACGGGTGATGTAAACCAGCATAACAGATTCAAACAGCAAAGTCCATGATTACAGAGTCCACAGTTTCAGTATTTGTTGTTTGCTAACGCGTTTTGAGGCATCGCCTCCTCCTCGAAACGCGTTAGACAACAACACATACTGAAATGGTGGACTCTGTCCACAAGGTATAGGAGTGTGTCTATGGGAATGTTTGACCATTCTTCCAGAAGTGCAGTTGTGAGGTCAGGCACTAATGTTGAACGAGAACGCCTGCCTCGCAGTTTCCGCTCTAATTTATCTAAAAGGTGTTCTATCCGGTTGAGGCCAGGACTCTGTGCAGGCCAGTCAAGTTCCTCCACCCCAAACTCGCTCATCCATGTCTTTATGGGCCTTGATTTGTGCACTTGCGCAGACATATTGGAAGAGGAAGGGGCCATCCCAAACTGTTCCCCCAAAGTTGGGAGCATGACATTTTCCAAAATGTCTTGGTATGCTGATGCCTTAAGAGTTGCTTTTACTGGAACTAAGGGGCCAAGCTCAACCCCTGAAAAACATCCCACACAACCCCCCCCCCCCTCCACCAAATTATATGGACCAGTGCAGAAAGCTAGGTCCATAAAGACGTGGATTAGCGAGTTTGGGGTGGAGGAACTTGACTAGTCCTGACCTCAACCCAATAGTAGATCTTTGGGATGAATTAGAGTGGAGACTGAGAGCCAGGTCTTCTCATCCAACATTAGTGCTTGACCTCACAAATGCACTTCTGGAAGAATGGTCAAACCTTCCCATAGACACAATCCTAAACCTTGTGGACGGCCTTCCCAAAAGAGTCAAAGCTGTTATATCTGCAAAGGGTGGGCCAACTCAATATTGAACCCTACGGACTAAGACTGGGATGTCATTAAAGTTCATGTGAGTGTAAAGGCAGATGTCCCAATACTTTTGGAATTATAGTGTCTATATATACGCTGCCTGGCCAAAAAGAAAAGTTGCTACCTGGAATTAACTAAGCAACTAACTAAACTAAGCATGCAGTAACTATCGTATTGAATTGTTACTGCATGTGCCCACAGAATGAGGTCAGCTGACTACCTGAATATACCGAATGACTAGGTTATTCCATAAATGTATTTTTTCTTCCCTGATGGCACGGGCATATATCCAAGATGACAATGCCGATATTCATTGGGCTCAAATAGTGAAAGGGTGGTTCAGGGAGCATGAGACATCTTTTTTACACATGGATTGGCCACCACAGAGTCCAGAACTTAACCCCATTGAGAAGCTTTGGGATGTGCTGGAGAACGCTTTGCGCAGTGGTCCAACTCTCCCATCATCAATACAAGATCTTGGTGAAAAATGAATGCAACACTGGATAGAAATAAATCTTGTGAAGTTGCAGAAGCTTATTGAAACAATGCCACAGCGAATGCGTGCCGTAATCAAGGCCAACAAAATATTAGGGTGTGCGGCCTTTTTTTTGGTGGCAACTTTTTTTTTGGCCAGGCAGTATATATATATATATATATATATATATATATATATATATATATATATATACACACAGTACAGTATATTATTGATAAAATATGGAGGCTTCCATTAACATACTATACAGTATATGTTTACAAACTATATATAAAATAAACATTTTTTGAAAACATTAGTATTTATCAACAAGGTACGATTTTAACACTATTTAACAAAATAAACTAAAGACTATTTATTGGCTCATTCAATTTGTTTTTCCTATTAACTAATTTTGATATCTGATCAGCAAAACCAAAATAGAATATTACCTGAAGTCTTATACAGGTCCCTGCTATATTGCATATGATGAATTTTAAGACAGGAACATTACTAATGTGTGCATTCTTTTTTAGAGAACACATCATTCTAAACACAAGTGCTCGTCCAGTGGGGTTGTGAAATCTCCATCAGTAATGCTTTGAGTGCCAAGTCTCTAGCAGAGAAGCTTTCCAGCATCTCCGTACAAGTCCCATGTTTCTTTGTCTTTATTTTCACTTTAATAATTCAACGACAATGTGCAGTTTGTTCAGAACATCAGGATATATATCATTTCGCTTCACTTGCTCAGACGCGGTGTGCAGATAACATCAGAGAGGAGAGCACAGTCAAGTGCTTCTGGGTAATGTGCCATATATATACACGACATGATTAATTGTATTTATATTTACAGATTTCCAGTTCACAATCCATGCATCACTGTTCAGAACACACTGAATGTACAAAATGGATTTATATTCATTAGATGACTTGAGGAAGAGCAGTATCTGTTTTAGTCAAACCACTCAGATATGTTAATCTTCAGGATGCTGGTGTCTGGACAGAGGTACTGGTTAATTAGATAAATCAATCATTTTAATGTGTTACTGAGCTGGATAAGATTATACCTTCACTATTTACATTTTAGTTTATCCTAAAAAAGTTGCCTTGCTGAAGCACAGAGAAGGCATCTGCTTTTGAGTTATACCATTTACTTTTAACAACATTTTTCGATAGGTTGCAATGTAGTATTGTCTATTACATGTTAAAGAAAAAGTACATGTATGGATTTTTTTATGTAGTTACATTGGTGCAGCTTGGACCAATGTAACTATGCATATACCATACCTGTGCAGTGGCGGCCGGCCCATAGGGGGCGCAGGGGCGCCGCCCCCCCCCCAAAAAAAAGAAAAAGAAAAAAAAAAGATTTAAAAAAAAAAATAAAAAAAAAATTTTTGCCCACAAGGGGCGCCCGTCTCATTGGTGCCTATGGGGGTGGGGTTTTCCACCCGCAGAGGCGCCGATAGACGGCCTTCTGGGGCGTAACTGTAGCGCAGAGCTCTGCGCTCCACCACCCCTCTTTCGGCGTCCGCCGCATTGGTGCCGATGGGGGGTGGGGTTTTCCACCAGCAGAGGCGCCAATTGGCGGCCTTCTGGGGCGTAACTGTAGCGCAGAAAAATGCGCTACACCACCCCCTTTTGTGATGTCTTGGATCATGATTGGTCCAGACTCCAGCCTGGACCAATCATGATTCAGGACATCCATGGTGACCTCGTTGGGGGCGGTGCCGGTGCGTGCATCAGTCACTCACCGTCACCGCCCGGTCACTTTCCCGCCGCAGCCCGCGAAGAAGAGGAGTCGCGAGGAGGGGAGAAGCCGCCGCCAGGAGCCGAGCAGAAGAGGACGGACGTCGGAGTCGCGAGGAGGGGAGAAGCCGCCGCCGGGAGCCGAGCCGTCGCCAGGTAAGTGCCTATTCCACCACCTGCGCCATGCCTGTGCCATGCCTATTCCACCACCTGCGCCATGCCTGTGCCATGCCTATTCCACCACCTGCGCCATGCCTGTGCCATCTGTGCCATGCCTATTCCACCACCTGTGCCATGACCTTACCACCACCTGTGCCATGACCTTACCACCACCTGTGCCATGACCTTACCATCACCTGTGCCATGCCTATTCCACCACCTGTGCCATGACCTTACCACCACCTGTGCCATGACCTTACCACCACCTGTGCCATGACCTTACCACCACCTGTGCCATGACCTTACCACCACCTGTGCCATGACCTTACCACCACCTGTGCCATGACCTTACCATCACCTGTGCCATGCCTATTCCACCACCTGTGCCATGACCTTACCACCACCTGTGCCATGACCTTACCACCACCTGTGCCATGACCTTACCACCACCTGTGCCATGACCTTACCACCACCTGTGCCATGACCTTACCATCACCTGTGCCATGCCTGTACCATCTGTGCCATGCCTATTCCACCACCTGCGCCATGCCTGTGCCATGCCCATTCCACCACCAGCGCCATGCCTGTGCCATGCCTATTCCACCACCTGCGCCATGCCTGTGCCATGCCTATTCCACCACCTGCGCCATGCCTGTACCATCTGTGCCATGCCTATTCCACCACCTGTGCCATGACCTTACCATCACCTGTGCCATGACCTTACCATCACCTGTGCCATGCCTGTACCATCTGTGCCATGCCTATTCCACCACCTGCGCCATGCCTGTGCCATGCCTATTCCACCACCTGCGCCATGCCTGTACCATCTGTGCCATGCCTATTCCACCACCTGTGCCATGACCTTACCACCACCTGTGCCATGACCTTACCATCACCTGTGCCATGCCTGTACCATCTGTGCCATGCCTATTTCACCACCTGTGCCATGCCTGTACCATCTGTGCCATGCCTATTCCACCACCTGCGCCATGCCTGTGCCATGCCCTTTCCACCACCAGCGCCATGCCTGTGCCATGCCTATTCCACCACCTGCGCCATGCCTGTGCCATGCCTATTCCACCACCTGTGCCATGACCTTACCATCACCTGTGCCATGCCTATTCCATCACCTGTGCCATGCCTGTACCATCTGTGCCATGCCTATTCCATCACCTGCGCCATGCCTGTACCATCTGCGCCATGCCTATTCCACCACCTGTGCCATGCCTGTACCATCTGTGCCATGCCTATTCCACCACCTGCGCCATGCCTGTGCCATGCCTATTCCACCACCTGCGCCATGCCTGTACCATCTGTGCCATGCCTATTCCATCACCTGTGCCAAGCCTGTGCCATGCCTATTCCACCACCTGTGCCATGCCTGTACCATCTGTGCCATGCCTATTCCACCACCTGCGCCATGCCTGTGCCATGCCTATTCCACCTGCGCCATGCCTGTACCATCTGTGCCATGCCTATTACATCACCTGTGCCATGCCTGTGCCATGCCTATTCCACCACCTGCGCCATGCCTGTACCATCTGTGCCATGCCTATTCCACCACCTGTGCCATGACCTTACCATCACCTGTGCCATGACCTTACCATCACCTGTGCCATGCCTGTACCATCTGTGCCATGCCTATTCCATCACCTGCGCCATGCCTGTACCATCTGCGGCATGCCTATTCCATCACCTGTGCCATGCCTATTCCATCACCTGTGCCATGCCTATTCAATCACCTGCGCCATGCCTGTACCATCTGTGCCATGCCTATTCCACCACCTGTGCCATGACCTTACCATCACCTGTGCCATGCCTATTCCATCACCTGTGCCATGCCTGTAACATCTGTGCCATGCCTATTCCATCACCTGCGCCATGCCTGTACCATCTGCGGCATGCCTATTCCACCACCTGTGCCATGCCTGTACCATCTGGGCCATGCCTATTCCATCACCTGTGCCATGCCTATACCATCTGTGCCATGCCTATTCCACCACCTGCGCCATGCCTGTGCCATGCCTATTCCACCACCTGCGCCATGCCTGTACCATCTGTGCCATGCCTATTCCACCACCTGTGCCATGACCTTACCACCACCTGTGCCATGACCTTACCATCACCTGTGCCATGCCTGTACCATCTGTGCCATGCCTATTTCACCACCTGTGCCATGCCTGTACCATCTGTGCCATGCCTATTCCACCACCTGCGCCATGCCTGTGCCATGCCCTTTCCACCACCAGCGCCATGCCTGTGCCATGCCTATTCCACCACCTGCGCCATGCCTGTGCCATGCCTATTCCACCACCTGTGCCATGACCTTACCACCACCTGTGCCATGACCTTACCACCACCTGTGCCATGACCTTACCACCACCTGTGCCATGACCTTACCATCACCTGTGCCATGCCTGTACCATCTGTGCCATGCCTATTCCACCACCTGCGCCATGCCTGTGCCATGCCCATTCCACCACCAGCGCCATGCCTGTGCCATGCCTATTCCACCACCTGCGCCATGCCTGTGCCATGCCTATTCCACCACCTGCGCCATGCCTGTACCATCTGTGCCATGCCTATTCCACCACCTGTGCCATGACCTTACCATCACCTGTGCCATGACCTTACCATCACCTGTGCCATGCCTGTACCATCTGTGCCATGCCTATTCCACCACCTGCGCCATGCCTGTGCCATGCCTATTCCACCACCTGCGCCATGCCTGTACCATCTGTGCCATGCCTATTCCACCACCTGTGCCATGACCTTACCACCACCTGTGCCATGACCTTACCATCACCTGTGCCATGCCTGTACCATCTGTGCCATGCCTATTTCACCACCTGTGCCATGCCTGTACCATCTGTGCCATGCCTATTCCACCACCTGCGCCATGCCTGTGCCATGCCCTTTCCACCACCAGCGCCATGCCTGTGCCATGCCTATTCCACCACCTGCGCCATGCCTGTGCCATGCCTATTCCACCACCTGTGCCATGACCTTACCATCACCTGTGCCATGCCTATTCCATCACCTGTGCCATGCCTGTACCATCTGTGCCATGCCTATTCCATCACCTGCGCCATGCCTGTACCATCTGCGCCATGCCTATTCCACCACCTGTGCCATGCCTGTACCATCTGTGCCATGCCTATTCCACCACCTGCGCCATGCCTGTGCCATGCCTATTCCACCACCTGCGCCATGCCTGTACCATCTGTGCCATGCCTATTCCATCACCTGTGCCAAGCCTGTGCCATGCCTATTCCACCACCTGTGCCATGCCTGTACCATCTGTGCCATGCCTATTCCACCACCTGCGCCATGCCTGTGCCATGCCTATTCCACCTGCGCCATGCCTGTACCATCTGTGCCATGCCTATTACATCACCTGTGCCATGCCTGTGCCATGCCTATTCCACCACCTGCGCCATGCCTGTACCATCTGTGCCATGCCTATTCCACCACCTGTGCCATGACCTTACCATCACCTGTGCCATGACCTTACCATCACCTGTGCCATGCCTGTACCATCTGTGCCATGCCTATTCCATCACCTGCGCCATGCCTGTACCATCTGCGGCATGCCTATTCCATCACCTGTGCCATGCCTATTCCATCACCTGTGCCATGCCTATTCAATCACCTGCGCCATGCCTGTACCATCTGTGCCATGCCTATTCCACCACCTGTGCCATGACCTTACCATCACCTGTGCCATGCCTATTCCATCACCTGTGCCATGCCTGTAACATCTGTGCCATGCCTATTCCATCACCTGCGCCATGCCTGTACCATCTGCGGCATGCCTATTCCACCACCTGTGCCATGCCTGTACCATCTGGGCCATGCCTATTCCATCACCTGTGCCATGCCTATACCATCTGTGCCATGCCTATTCCACCACCTGCGCCATGCCTGTGCCATGCCTATTCCACCACCTGCGCCATGCCTGTACCATCTGTGCCATGCCTATTCCACCACCTGTGCCATGACCTTACCACCACCTGTGCCATGACCTTACCATCACCTGTGCCATGCCTGTACCATCTGTGCCATGCCTATTTCACCACCTGTGCCATGCCTGTACCATCTGTGCCATGCCTATTCCACCACCTGCGCCATGCCTGTGCCATGCCCTTTCCACCACCAGCGCCATGCCTGTGCCATGCCTATTCCACCACCTGCGCCATGCCTGTGCCATGCCTATTCCACCACCTGTGCCATGACCTTACCATCACCTGTGCCATGCCTATTCCATCACCTGTGCCATGCCTGTACCATCTGTGCCATGCCTATTCCATCACCTGCGCCATGCCTGTACCATCTGCGCCATGCCTATTCCACCACCTGTGCCATGCCTGTACCATCTGTGCCATGCCTATTCCACCACCTGCGCCATGCCTGTGCCATGCCTATTCCACCACCTGCGCCATGCCTGTACCATCTGTGCCATGCCTATTCCATCACCTGTGCCAAGCCTGTGCCATGCCTATTCCACCACCTGTGCCATGCCTGTACCATCTGTGCCATGCCTATTCCACCACCTGCGCCATGCCTGTGCCATGCCTATTCCACCTGCGCCATGCCTGTACCATCTGTGCCATGCCTATTACATCACCTGTGCCATGCCTGTGCCATGCCTATTCCACCACCTGCGCCATGCCTGTACCATCTGTGCCATGCCTATTCCACCACCTGTGCCATGACCTTACCATCACCTGTGCCATGACCTTACCATCACCTGTGCCATGCCTGTACCATCTGTGCCATGCCTATTCCATCACCTGCGCCATGCCTGTACCATCTGCGGCATGCCTATTCCATCACCTGTGCCATGCCTATTCCATCACCTGTGCCATGCCTATTCAATCACCTGCGCCATGCCTGTACCATCTGTGCCATGCCTATTCCACCACCTGTGCCATGACCTTACCATCACCTGTGCCATGCCTATTCCATCACCTGTGCCATGCCTGTAACATCTGTGCCATGCCTATTCCATCACCTGCGCCATGCCTGTACCATCTGCGGCATGCCTATTCCACCACCTGTGCCATGCCTGTACCATCTGTGCCATGCCTATTCCATCACCTGTGCCATGCCTATACCATCTGTGCCATGCCTATTCCACCACCTGCGCCATGCCTGTGCCATGCCTATTCCACCACCTGCGCCATGCCTGTACCATCTGTGCCATGCCTATTCCATCACCTGTGCCATGCCTATTCCACCACCTGCGCCATGCCTGTACCATCTGTGCCATGCCTATTCCATCACCTGTGCCATGCCTATTCCACCACCTGCGCCATGCCTGTACCATCTGTGCCATGCCTATTCCACCACCTGTGCCATGACCTTACCATCACCTGTGCCATGCCTGTACCATCTGTGCCATGCCTATTCCACCACCTGCGCCATGCCTATTCCACCACCTGTGCCATGGCCTTACCATCACCTGTGCCATGCCTATTCCATCACCTGCCCCATGCCTGTACCATCTGTGCCATGCCTATTCCACCACCTGTGCCATGACCTTACCATCACCTGTGCCATGCCTGTACCATCTGTGCCATGCCTATTCCACCACCTGCGCCATGCCTATTCCACCACCTGTGCCATGACCTTACCATCACCTGTGCCATGCCTATTCCATCACCTGCGCCATGCCTGTACCATCTGTGCCATGCCTATTCCACCACCTGTGCCATGACCTTACCATCACCTGTGCCATGCCTATTCCATCACCTGTGCCATGCCTATTCCACCACCTGTGCCATGACCTTACCATCACCTGTGCCATGCCTATTCCATCACCTGCGCCATGCCTGTACCATCTGTGCCATGCCAATTCCACCACCTGTGCCATGACCTTACCATCACCTGTGCCATGCCTATTCCATCACCTGTGCCATGCCTGTACCATCTGTTCCATGCCTATTCCATCACCTGCGCCATGCCTGTACCATCTGTGCCATGCCTATTCCACCACCTGTGCCATGACCTTACCATCACCTGTGCCATGCCTATTCCATCACCTGTGCCATGCCTGTACCATCTGTTCCATGCCTATTCCATCACCTGCGCCATGCCTGTACCATCTGTGCCATGCCTATTCCACCACCTGTGCCATGCCTGTACCATCTGTGCCATGCCTATTCCATCACCTGTGCCATGCCTATACCATCTGTGCCATGCCTATTCCACCACCTGCGCCATGCCTGTGCCATGCCTATTCCACCACCTGCGCCATGCCTGTACCATCTGTGCCATGCCTATTCCACCACCTGTGCCATGCCTGTACCATCTGTGCCATGCCTATTCCATCACCTGTGCCATGCCTATACCATCTGTGCCATGCCTATTCCATCACCTGTGCCATGCCTGTACCATCTGTGCCCTGCCTGTACCATCACCTGTGCCATGCCTGTACCATCACCTGTACCATGCCGGTACCATCTGTGCCATGCCTATTCCATCACCTGTGCCATGCCTATACCATCTGTGCCATGCCTATTCCATCACCTGTGCCATGCCTGTACCATCACCTGTGCAATGCCTGTACCATCACCTGTGCAATGCCTATTTCATCACCTGTGCCATGCCTGTACCATCACCTGTGCCATGCCTGTACCATCTGTGCCATGCCTATTCCATCACCTGTGCCATGCCTATACCATCTGTGCCATGCCTATTCCATCACCTGTGCCATGCCTGTACCATCACCTGTGCAATGCCTATTCCATCACCTGCGCCATGCCTATACCATCACCTGTGCCATGCCTATACCATCACCTGTGCCATGCCTATACCATCACCTGTGCCATGCCTATTCTACCACCTGTTCCATGCCTATACCATCTGTGCCATGCCTATTCCATCACCTGTGCCATGCCTGTACCATCTGTGCCATGCCTATACCATCACATGTGCCATGCCTGTACCATGACCTCAAAGTCATGCAATTTTTTTACCTCGTTTTTTGCCGCGAAGCAATACCTATTACATTTTTGTTTTTGCGCCCCCCCAAAAATTTTGAGCACCAGCCGCCACTGCCTGTGGGATTCCCCTGGAAGCTGAAAAATAACTAGTATGCACCACTTCTACAGTGATCTCCCCTAGCTTCTGGGTACTGCACCGAGTAGCTGCCCTGCTGCATTGTGAACACAGGAGGTTGGCTGCTTGGCATGACACCATTCAGAGAATGCTATGCATTTTCTCGGTGAATGCAAACATTCTCTGATTGGACAAGGTGGAAAGCATGACTCCGCCTCTCCACTTCGTCCATTTAGAGAACGCTTCACATTTATTGATAAACTGCACCTGGATCTCTGAATGGTGCCCTTGTTGAATGGGTGACCTCCTGTGTTCCCCATTTAAAAAGGACAGCTGCATGGCATGGGGCTCGGAAGCTAGTGGAGATCACTGTATGGGCAGGTGCCTAAAATGTTATCTGTGATTTTCACTTGCGGGGTTAACATCAGATGACTCCAGGGTTAATGTGCTGTGGTGTGTCTGCCCACATGGTCTGTGGTGCTTTCTGTAGGGGGGTTATATATAGCAGAGACGGGGTTTGTGTAAGGAGTTGTCACTCGTCGTGGAAGTTGGAAGGATCATACATGGGATGATGTAGCGTTGCTCCTAAGTGGGGTTATCCATTGGTGGTACCCAGAAACGGGACTGTTTGGATCTGATCTGTTGGAGATTACCACAACCTAAAGATATGAACACCACAGAATAGTCCAGGTCCAGCATATATAATTGTTGGAGAAGTGTATCATGGAGATGCTAAGGAATTTGGTACTCTTGTGCCTTTTTATTTAGGTAAAGAGATTTCTGATTTAGTAACAATGGCTAATCTGATTTGGGAGCATGACTTGCTATATTGACACCTTAAGAGTTCCCTTCACTGGAACTAAGGGGCCACGCCCAACCCATGAAAAACAACCCCACATCATAATCCCCAATCCACCAAATGATTTGAACCAGTGCACAAAGCAAGGTCTTTAAAGACACGGATGAGCGAGTTTGGGGTGGAGGAACTTGACTGGCCTGCACAGAGTCCTGACCTCAACCCAATAGAACACCTTTGGGATGAATTACAGCAGAGACTGTGAGCCTGACCTTCTCTCCCTATATCAGTTCCTGACCTCGCAAATGTGCTTTTGGAAGAATGGTCAAACATTCCGATAGACACACTCCTAAACCTTGTGGACAGCCTTCCCAGAAGAGTTAAAGCTGTTATAGCTGCAAAGGGTGGGCCATCTCAATATTGAACCCTACGGACGAAGACTGGGATGCCATTAAAGTTTATGTGTGTGTAAAGGCAGGTGTCCCAATACTTTTTACAATATGGTGTATATGTAGACACACACACATGTTTGAGCTTTAGGGTGCACACCCAAATGTAATAGGGTGCGCACACCTATGATGGATGCATTTATCTGGTTAGGTACTGCTGACATTTTAGCCCATATCACTAAAAGCAATGTGTAATTGTAACAGTATTTGCGTTTTTAGACAGTGCTGCTTTGAAATGAACAAATATGGAAAAAATATGAGAAAAATGAAAAAAATAAAAAAATAAGGTCAGGTATGATTGCAATTGCTGTTATCTTAAAGTTACATCCAGCATAGATAGATATAGGCTGTCATGAGTTGATAACTAGCAACTAGTATACAGTATGTACATAAAATGTCAAATAATCAATAGTGCATGACCTTAGGGTCAATAGTTCATTGAGACCTGTAGGTTTATTAAATATAGCAGTATATCCAAGAGTGGAGCTTCATGAAAAGATTTATGTGTTTATACGTGCAGAAAAAAAAGACACACCAATGACATTAAAGTAGACTTATAAACACTATGAAAAGCAGAGTAGCTTGGATTGATAAAGTGTAACCTAAGAGATGAAATAGCTGTCTTTCCAAAATGCTTATCAGATGCCCTTTAATGCTAACTGCATTTGGGAAGTCTTGTGCATTTAGCCATGCGATCGCTAGTAAAAATCAGGATTAGCAAATCTAAACTCTTTGTGTGGTGACACCCCGCATACACAGTATATTATAAGAATTCCTGGTTGAATGATGCCATCATCATTCAACCTTGAAGACTAAAGCCATATAAAATGTATTGGGGGGGATTAGAGAGGGAACCCCTGATGTACTACAGACAGCACCAGGGTATTTTTCTGTAGCAATGCTTCTGCCTATCATTTATATTTTTTTTTTTAATGCCTGTAGAAACATATTTCCAGTAAATACATAGGGGTTGATTGATTTGATACCAATTAGCTTCCAATTAGCTGCCTTAAACTGCTTGCTCTGGGGGCACTTAGTAGGAGGTAGGGGCCAGGAGCGACTGCGGGTTACACAAGGAGAGGAGGATTAGGGCTACTCTGTGAAAAACTACTGCACAGAACTAGTATTTATGAGTTTATTAAAAAAAAAATATATATATGCCTTTAATATCACTTTAACCACTTAACCCACTGGGCACTTAAACCACCTTCTTAACCACTTTACCACTAGAGTATTTTGCTGTCTTACGTCTGGGCCACTTTTTGCGATTCGGCGCTGTGCGACTTTAACTGACAATTGCGCGGTCGTGCGAAGCCATACCCAAACGAAATTTACGTCCTTTTTTTCCCACAGAGCTTTCTTTTGGTGGTATTTGATCACCTGTGCGATTTTTACTTTTTGCGCTATAAACATAAAAAGAGCGTAAATTTTGAAAAAATAACTATTTTTCACATTTTTTTATATGAAATTCCCCCCCAAAAAAATGTAAAAATCACATTTTTTTTAAATTTTTGGCCAATTTGTTTTCTGCTACCTATGTTTGGTAAAAAAAAATCACAATAAGCGTATTTTGATTGGTTTGCGCAAAAGTTATTGCGTTTACTAACTAAGGGAAAGATTTATGTCATTTTTGGTGTTTTATTTTTTAACGAGTAATGGCGGCGATCTGCGATTTTTTTTGCGGGACTGCGACATTGTGGCGGACAGATCGGACCCTTGACTGACATTTTTGACACTTTTGGGGGTACCAGTGACATTACTGCAGTAATCAGTGCTATACATATGCACTGTTACTGTAAAAATGACACTGGCAGGGAAGGGGTTCATTTTATTGGAGAGGGAAGGGTTAATGTATGCCTGGTGCTTACTAACGTGTGTGGGGGGAGGTGACTGAGTGACACAAGGACAGATCGCATGTTCAGCTATGCTGAACCCTGCAATCTGACCCTGCCTGTCACTTAGGAGATCCGCCCGCTTGTGTTTACACAAGCAGGCGGATCTCCACACTCGATTCCCCGATGATCGGTGAAGAGCAGCGGTGATCGCCGCTGCTCCTCCCCTGGCCCGTCTTCCGCTGTGACTGTATACAGCGGGAGCGAGCCTCCGGCGGCGAGCGCGCGCCGCCGAGAAAGGGGAGTGTCTGGCGACATAGGTCTACGTCACCAGACGATAACGAACCACTTTGCCACAGTGGAGCTCGAGTGAGCAGACGGCAAGTGGTTAATCATAATTGGGTTTTTTATTTTTTGCACTATAAATGAAAGACCGAAAATTTTGTAAAAAAAAAATGCATTTTTCTTCGTTTCGGTTTTACATTTTGCAAATTTAGTAATTTTTCTTCATAAAGTTTGGCCAAAATTTATACTGCTACATATCTTTAGTAAAAATAACCCAAATACTTATACATTTTATGGTCTTTGTGAAGGGTATAGAGTCTACAAGCCATGGTACCAATCATTGAAAATTGATCACACCTGAAGTACTGACGGCCTATCTCATTTCTTGAGACCCTAACAAGTCAGGACAGTACAAATACCCCCCAAATGACCCCTTTTTGGAAAGTAGACATTCCAAGGTATTTAGTAAGAGGCATGGTGAGTTTTTTGAAGTTGTAATTTTTTCCCACAATTATTTGCAAATTGAAGATTTTTTTTTTCCACAAAATTGTCATATTACCAAGTTATTTCTCATACACTGTATAGGCATACTTGCAACTACACCCCAAAATACATTCTGCTACTCCTCCTGATTATGGCAATACCACATGTGTGTGACTTTTACACAGCCTGGCCAAATATAGAGGCCCAAAATCCAAGTAGCGCCTCCAGGTGTTCTAGGAGCATAAATTACACATACAATTTCCTGACAACCTAGTACACTTTTGAAGGCCCTGGAGCACCAGGACAATGGAAACACTAACAACATGACCTCATTTTGGAAAGCAAGCACCCCAACACATAATCTATGAGGCATTATGAGTTGAACATGTCATTTTTTTTCCCACAAGTTTTTGGAAAATGTGGAAAGAAAATAAAGTTGTCCATTTATGGCGGAGCCATATTTGTGACTTCATTCCGCACAAGCAGGCTGGTGCAGACCGCAGCCGTATGTGTTACTAATGTGTAAACAATGCTGAGTTGAATCTTCATTTTCATAAGTGTAGTCTGTGTTTTGTTTTTTTTAACATAAGACTATGAGGTTTCCCTCTTTTATCTATGCACATGGAGAGTCATTACCAGCTGACTGCCTTACCATTTGAATTTATGGAACTATCCTTATGAATGCCAGTGGAACAGACATCTTTATTTAAAAGTATTGGGATGCCTGACTTTACACGCAGATTAAAAGAGATTTATGTTTTTTTTTTTTCTTTGATTTATACTTACCTAGGTGGATGCAGCATTGGTCAGATGCTGTATTTTTACCCTTGCACTTTTACACCAAGGACCAAGTGATCGAGCAATGCCGAACGCTCGGTTCTGACAGCTCCATGAGCAGACAGCTGCTGACTGTCAGTCAGCAGCTCTTCGCTCTGCCCCCTCTTTGCTTGCTGGAGTGCTGGGCTGTAGAGGGGGCAGAGTGTCCGGCTCAGGCTCTCAGCGGCTCGCTGAGAGCTTGGTGTCAGTCCAGGCACCTGGCGGATCCTGTCTTCCATTGTCGTGATGACGCAATGCCTGGATTGACTTCTGTGACCCATAGGAGATGTACAGCCAAACGAGCTTTGGCTGTACATCTCCTTAACTTTAATGACATCCCAAACTCTCTCATCCATGTCTTTATGGACAAGCAAAGCAAAAAAGTCCAAGATGGCCACACTCCAGATACAACACCTTTATTGTGTATAAAAAAACTCATACAGCAATGTGGAGATCAAGTACAGACGCAATGACAGCTGACGTGTTTCATACCATAGTCTGGTGCTTAATTAAGCACCAGACTGTGGTGTGAAACATGTCAGCTGTCATTGCTGCTGTACTTGATCTCCACATTACTGTATGAGTTTTTTATACACAATAAAGGTGTTAAATCTGGAGTGCGGTCATCCAGAAGTTTTTTGCTTTACTTGCTACACAAGGCAGAGCCAGCATCCAGACTTGCAGGGTGGAGGTGTATATTGGAGAGAGGACACCTGGAGCGGTATCTATTCAATTGTCATGTCTTTATGGACCTTGCTTTGTGCACTGTTGTGCAGTCATGTTGGAACAGGTATGGCCACCCCCAAACTATTCCCACAAAGTTGGGAGCATGAAACTGTACAAAATGTCTTGGTATGCTGAATAAGGGGCAAAGCCCAACCCCTGAAAAACAACCCCACACCTCCACCAAATGATTTGAATCAGTGCACAAAGTAAGGTCGATAAAGACATGGATGAGCGAGTTTGGGGTGGAGGAACTTGACTGACCTGCACAGAGACCTGACCTCAACCCGATAGAACACCTTTGGGATAAATTAGAGCAGAGACTGCAAGCCAGGCCTTCTCATCCACATCAGTGCCTGACCTCACAAATTTGCTTCTGGAAAAATGGCCAAACATTCCCATAGACACACTCCTAAACCTTGTGGACAGCCTTCCCAGAAGAGTTGAAGATGGTATAGCTGCAAGGGGTGGGCCAATACTGAACCCTACAGATTAAGATTGGGATGCCATCAAAGTTCATATGCGTGCATAGGCAGGCGTCCCAATACTTTTGGTAATATAGTGTATGTCTCTTCTGCAGTAAAAAAAAATCTTCTTTAGAATGTACACCAAGCTATAGATGTGAAGCTCAGTGTGTATTCTTGCCACACTTTGGTGTTGGAATTAAGGTGAACACTGAGTGCCTCCCTAGCTGGGCTGTGTGTCCATAATCACACACAGTGCCAGTAAGCACACCCCGACTACCAAACTACCTCCTCAGAGGATATGACAGACAGCAGCAGTAGCCCATTTCATAGAAGTCATGAAGGTAAAAGTCGACCTTGAGCCCTTATAACCACTTTCAGGTAAAAAAATGAAATGTTTAAACTTTGAAACCACTTCAATGAACTCCCATGTGCATGTGTGGAAGTTACAGAAAATCATGTTTAGGCAGGCAATGAAGATAACTAAAGACCTGGCACCAGGAAGAAGCCAAGGAGAAGATGTCAGCACTGGCAAGGGAGCATATAGACCTTATTAACCATTTCTGGACCGGAAGGTTTTACCCCCTAATAACCAGGTCATTTTTTTGTGATTCTGCACTGCATAATTTTAACTGACAATTGCGCAGTTGTGTGACACTGTACCCAAATAAAATTTATGTCCTTTTTCTCCCACAAATAGGGATTTCTTTTGGTGGTATTTGATCACCTGTGTGATTTTTACTTTTTGCGCTATAAACAAAAAAAATATTTTTCATTTTTTTGCTATAAAACATTCCCAATGAAAAAAAAAATTATTAAAAATCTATTTTATTCATCATTTTAGGCCAATTTGTATCCTGCTACATATTTTTAGTAAAACAAACGTTATCATGTCTACAAACTAGGGGAAAGATTTGTGTCATTTTTATTTATTTAATTTTATTTTTGTAATGGCAGCGATCTGCGATTTTTAGCAGGACTGCAACATTGCGGCAGCCAAATCAGACACCTAACTGACATTTTTGACACTGTTAGGGGGACCAGTGACAGTACTACATTAATCAGTGCTAAAAATATGCATTATTACTGTACTAATGACACTGGCAGGGAAGAAGTTAACACCAGGGGTGATGAAAGGGTTAAATGTGTCCCGGGGGGGGGGGTTAAATGTGTCCCTAGGGGGTGCTTTCTAACTGTGTGGGGGGTGGACTTATGGAATGAACACAGAGACCTGTGTTCCTAAATAGGAGGAACACAGGAGCCCTGTATTCATTGATGACAGAACAGCGGTCTGCCAAGTTTACAACGGCAGACAACCGTTCTGTCTCCACGGGGAATGATCGCGGGTGCCCGACGGCATTTGCGGTCGCCGGACCCGCAAATCAGCGTCCCCTGTGGCGAATGGACGTGCACACACCGCTAGAGGCTCACCATCCCGCGAACCGGTGTACAGTTACGTAGTTTCGTGGGACAGACCCGTCGCAGTATATGTACTGCTGGTAGTCGGCAAGTGGTTAATTAGTTACTTGTATAGTACTGTATATGTATGTTGTGTATATATATATACTGTGTATATATATATATATATATATATATATATATATATTCAGTATCTCACAAAAGTGAGTACACCTCTCACATTTTTGTAAATATTTTATATCTTTTTATGTGACATCACTGAAGAAATGACACTTTGCTACAATGTAAAGTAGTGAGTGTACAGCTTGCATAACAGTGTAAATTTACTGTCCCCTCAAAATAACTCAAAACACAGCCATTAATGTCTAAACCACCAGCAAAAAATGTGAGTACATCCCTAAGTAAAAATGTCCAAATGAGGCCCAAAGTGTCAATATTTTGTGTGGCCACCATTATTTTCCAGCACTGCCTTAACCCTCTTGGACATAGAGTTCACCAGAGCTTCACAGGATTCCACTGGAGTCCTCTTCTCCATAACAACATCATGGAACTGGTGGATGTTAGAGACCTTGCGCTCCACCACCTTCTGTTTGAAGATGCCCCACAGATGCTCGATAGGGTTTAGGTCTGGAGACATGCTTGATCAGTCCATCATCTTTACCCTCAGCTTCTTTAACAAGGCAGTGGTTGTCTTGGAGGTGTGGTTGGGGTCATTATCATGTTGGAATACTGCCCTGCGGCCCAGTCTCTGAAGTGAGGGGATCATGCTCTGCTACAGTCTGTCACAGTACATGTTGGCATTCATGGTTCCCTCAATGAACTGTAGCTCCCCAGTGACGGCAGCACTCATGCAGCCCCAGACCATGACACTCCCACAACCATGCTTGACTGTGGGCAAGAAACACTTGTCTTTGTACTCCTCACCTGGTTGCCGCCACACACGCTTGACACCATCTGAACCAAATAAGTTTATTTTGGTCTCATCAGACCACAGGACATGTTTCCAGTAATCCATGTCCTTAGTCTGCTTGTCTTCAGCAAACTGTTTGCAGGCTTTCTTGTGCATCATCTTTAGAAGAGGCTTCCTTCTGAGACAACAGCCATGCAGACCAATTTGATGCAGTGTATGGTTTGATGATTGACAGGCTGACCCCCCACCCCTTCAACCTCTGCAGCAATGCTGGCAGCACTCATATGTCTATTTCCCAAAGACAGCCTCTGGATATGACGCTGAGCACATGCACTCAACCCCTTTGGTCAATTATAACAAAGGCCTGTTCTGAGTGGAACCTGTCCTGTTAAACTGCTGTATGGTCTTGGCCACCGTGCTGCAGCTCAGTTTCAGGGTCTTGGGAATCTTCTTATACCCTAGGCCATCTTTATGTAGAGCAACAATTCTTTTTTTCAGATCCTCAGAGAGTTCTTTGACATGAGGTGCCATGTTGAACTTCCAGTGACCAGTATGAGAGAGTGAGAGCGATAACACCAAATTTAACACACCTGCCCCGCATTCACGCCTGAGACCGTGTAACACTAAGGAGTCACATGACACCGGGGAAATACTCACTTTTCTTGTCAGCGGTTTAGACATTAGTAGCTGTGTGTTGTTATTTTGAGGGGACAGCAAATTTACACTGTTATAAAAGCTGTACACTCACTACTTTACATTGTAGCAAAGTGTCATTTCTTCAGCGTTGTCACATGAAAAGATATAATAAAATATTTACAAAAATGTGAGATACTGTATATATGTGTGTGTGTGTGTGTTGTATAGTATATTTGATCATTATATACACACACGTTCTACTGTGCAAAACTATGCTACAGTACATTACAGTACATGCTACAGTACATTGCGGGTTCTTCTTACAATACTATCCTGACCCATTGAAAGCAATGCACTCTGTATGTGCCTGATATATTATCTCTACAATTGTTAAGCAAGCAGGTAGAGTGATTGCAGTGAGATATAGATTTCTCACTAGTGGCTAATCTATAACTATATTAATATATAGCAAAATATGGAAGGCCAAGCATATCAAAATTGACTTTAAACACTGAAAAAGTAAGCCACAATATGTGCTGCCTTTAAATACACTGTACTTTCCCTTTCATTCAAATAAGCAGATTACTGGAAAAAATAGGTAATAGATTCTAAAATATGTAGTCGTAAATTAACCACTTCACGCAAAATCGCGTACTGTACGTCATATTGTTGAAGTGGTTGTACAGGGGTGATGGCTACAGCTGCAAGCATTTTTTTAGAGTCAACAGTAGGCTTTCCTATAATAACAACCGATGTGGCTAATCAGCCGCTCGGCTGTTATTACAAGCAGCGGGAGGGGACGCCCCCTCCCCTCCTGCCACCTGGCCTGGAGACTCAAACAAAGCTGAAATCGGCTTTGATCAGGTCTCCGATGTAGTAACCCAGAAGCGAGGCCACGGTGTCACTTACGGTTTACTCGGCAGCCAACGACGCCAGATTAAAATAATCCAAAGTATTCAAAAACACTGATTTTGATGTTTTAACTACTTTGAAGTGCAGAGGAGGGGTGTGGTATCTTTTAGACCCCCAATCCCTCCATAAAGAGTACCTGTCACTGCCAATTACTGTCACATGGGTCACATGTGTAAAAATAAAACAAAATAAATACGAAAAAAAAAAAAAATGTAAGCGCCCCATGCCTCTGTTCTTGTGCGCAAAATAAAAAGCATACGTAAGTCACGTCCACAAAGGTAAACAGTGTTGAAATCACACATGTGAGGTAGCACCGTGATCATTACAGTGAGAGCAATAATTCTAGTGCAAGACCTCCTCTGTAACTCTAAACAGGTAACCGTTAAATTATTTTCATCGCCTATGGAGATTTTTAAGTACCGCAGTTTGTCGTCATTCTACAAGTGTGCACAATTTTAAAGCGTGGCAAGTTAGAAATCGATTTACTCAACATAACTTTACTGTTTAGTTTTTTTTTTTTAATTAATTGAAGTGAGCTTTTTCCAAATAAATTAAGTTTGAAAGACAGCTGTGCAAATATGGTGTGACATAAAATATTGCAACAACAGTCATTTTATTCTCTGAGGTCTCTGCTAAAAAATATATATATATAATGTTTGGGGGTCTAAGTAATTTTATAGCAAAAAATACTGATTTTACCTGTTAAAAATAAGTGTCAGAAATAGGCCTGGTTTGAAGTGGTTAAAGGATTGGCAATCCATTGTGGTGCACTCTTCTAGATAGGCTGCTAGGTGTAAGATTCTGGTACCTTCGGTACCCTTCCAGCCCATTTCTTCCACATTGCGTCCCACCTTTTCAGCTAGGTGGAACGCATATACCTGCCTATCTCTTTAAGCCGCATGATGTCATCACTAGGCGCCACTCTGAGCGGCTATTTCAATAGCCGGCTTTCACTCACAAGGTGTTCGTGCAAACCGCTTGTTATACAGCCTTGTCTGACGCTGCCGTAGCCTCCAGCTATTTCCTCAGTATCTGGATAGACCGGAGTCTCGCTACTTGATCCTGTATCTCGCTACTGATCCTGTATCTCGCTACCTGATCCTTATCTCATTACCGGACCCCTCATCTCTCTAAACCAACTAGTGATAAGTACCCCACAGGGGATTCCTTCCTATCAACTTACACTATCTACTCTTGCATACTAAAGACTGTTGCTATCTATGCATTAGTATTTCTATCATCTGCACTGTTACATAGATTGCTAGCTCTTGAGTCTACTACCATCTATATCCTTGCACTAAGTTAGCAGTTCCTGTACACTTCATCTGCTGTCCCCTACCACCTGTTACTTGTACATGATTGCTAACCTATCTGCATACTATCTATCACCATCTGCTAACACTCCTGAACATTACTATTGAGTGCCTATCATTGCTATCACTACTAACGCCTGTCCTTTCAGCACATCACCTCTATACTATCGTATACAACCTATCACTCCAGGAACATCTTATCTGAGTGTCTGTATATTTGCATGCTGAGGCAGGCTGGTCCACAATGATGAGTCTGGAGAGTTGGATAAGGTGATTAAACACATCTCTACACGACTACTGAGTGGAAATTCTGCAGCTGCAAATCCAGTTCACTAAACAAACGCCGGAGCGTTACAGATTGCACGAACCAGGAAAAAAAAAATGGATTCAGCAGAATTAGCCACTCATGTGATACAACTAACACAAAAGGTAGATGCATTAATCCTTTCCCTTGCCGAAGTGAAAAATGAAAATCAGACTTCGAGACAGCAGATAGCCAGTGTTTCACAGCTCACTGCTGCTCAACCTCGTGAGCCCAAAATAAACCCTCCTCTAGTGTTTACAGGTGATCATAAAAAATTTTGTGAATTTAAAAACGCATGTCAATTGCTTTTTAATTTAAAACCTCGTACTTACACTACAGACCAAATTAAAGTCTACACCACTATCTCATATTTGTCAGGTGATCCACGGGCTTGGGCAGACTCTCTCTTTGAGAAAAATGACCCTCTTCTCAACTCCTATCCTTTATTCTTAGCAGAACTCGCTAGCTTATATGAAGACCCAAATAGGCAGAGTACTGCTGACAGCCAATTGAGGGCTTTAAAACAAGGAAGGAGACCTGTTGAAGACTTCGTAGCAGAGTTCAAAAGATGGACCCTTGATTCAGGGTGGAATGATGCATCTTTGCGAACCCAGTTCAGACTCGGGTTATCAGAAGCCGTTAAAGACGAGCTCGCCCGAGCGGATTTACCTGGCACTTTGGATGCCTTAATACAACTCAGCATCAATATTGACAGGCGACTGCGAGAAAGAAAGGCTGAGAAAATGGGAGTACCATTATCCAATCCTTCTCGGGTTTCGCCCGTTGACCCTACTCCTATGGAGGTAGGAACCATACGCCCACCATTATCGTCTACTGAACGAGCCAGGAGAAGATCTGAAAATCTCTGCATGTACTGCGCCTCCCCGGATCATTTGATAAGCGTCTGTCCCCTTGTCCGCAAAAAAGAGGGTGAGTGTTCACATGTCTTGCTGGGGGGATTAACGACTTCTTTTTCTAATCCCTATCTTTTTATTCATTTGACCTTACAGTGGGACCACAATAGGATCACCACCAAGGCTATGATCGACACAGGATCTTGTGGGAACTACATTGACACTAGTTTTGTTGCTTTGAATAAAATACATATTATTTCAAAACCTATCCCTGTCTCTGTCAGTTTAATTAACGGTATTCCGTTATCTTCTGGTCCAATTACCAATCAGACACAAGCACTCCTTGCTACTGCTAACGAGTCTCATGCTGAGACCACCACTTTTGATGTATTACCTTCACCACATTTTCCCATTATTTTGGGACTTCCCTGGTTACACATACATCAACCAACCATTGATTGGAAAACACGGACTCTAACCTTCCCCTCTCACTATGTAAGGTTCTGGCACTCTCAGTGCCTCCTATCACATTTATTCCGGGTGATTTCCATCTACCTAGACAGAAGAAACACATATAGGTGTGTTTCCCTTTAAGGCTGAAGCTGTCATCACTCAGCGCCGGACTAGATGGCTATTTAGGGCGTCGGTTCTCACTCACATGTGTTCGTTCAAACACCAGTACCTGGATACTAATCTTGCTTGAAGCTTCCATGCTTGCAAGCTCTCCTCGCTGACGAACCTCGCTGCGCTGATCCCTGCATCCTGCTACTGGATCATCCGCATCTCCTGAGCGATCCTTCGGCTATCGCTATTAGTGCTAAGTACCCCACAGGGGAAATCTCTATAGACTTGTACTAGGCTTACACTATTTAGCTCTGCATAGCAAGGACTGTCTTTTACATCTGCATAACTAGATTGCTGGCTCTTGGGGCTACTGCTGCTATTTCCTGCACTGGGTTGATCTCTCCTGTATGCACCTGCTACTCTGTCATCTGTTATCATACATGATCGCTAACCCTTCCTGCATCCATCTGCACTGTCTCACCTCAAGTGTCTGTCACCTACCACTTCCACTCAAACCTATCCCTAAGACCTTTATCATTGTCTTACCACATGTATATAAAGTCACACTAGGAACCAGCTTAATTACTGTGTGTATTTACTTGCTGAAATAAGACCTTCCATACATGATGAGTCATTGAGGTTGGGATTGGTATCTCAGCATATCTCCTACATGACTACTGACGTGGAACTACTTCTGCAGCTGAAAATCCACACCTTATAAGAAACGCAAGGAGCGTTACAGATTGAACGAACCCAAAATATGGATTCAGCAGAAGTAGCCACTCAGGTGACACAATTAAAACAGCAAGTATCTGCGTTAATACACGCACTTGCTGAATTGAAAAACGACAATCAGGCTCTGTCGCAGCAGGTAATTAGACTGACACAACTTACCTCTGCACAGTCTCCTGAACCCAAGATAAATCCCCCTTTGGTATTTACAGGCGATCGCAAAAAATTTCGCGAATTTAAAAACGCATGTGAGTTACTTTTTTTGCTAAAACCTCGTACCTACCTTACTGATCACATTAAGGTTTGTACTATTATTTCTTACCTATCAGGCGATCCTCGAGCCTGGGCAGATTCTCTTTTTGAAAAAAACGACCAGCTTCTCAACTCCTATGCCTTGTTCCTGGCAGAGCTCACTAGCCTATATGATGACCCCAATAGGCAGAGTACTGCCGATCTTCAGTTAAGATCCTTGAAACAAGGAAAAAGGCCTGTAGAAGACTTTGTCGCAGAATTCAAGAGATGGACCCTTGATTCAGGATGGAATGATGCATCTCTGAAAACCCAATTTAGGCTTGGCCTATCAGAAGCCGTCAAGGACGAGCTCGCCCGAGCAGAGATGCCAAAAACCCTGGATACATTGATACAACTCAGTATCACCATAGATAGAAGACTACGAGAAAGGAAGTCTGAAAAAGTGGAAATGCCATTATCCAGTTCTTCTCAGAATTCAGCTATTGACCCCACTCCTAAACCCGCTCCAGGTAACCACAGACCCCGGCTACCTAAGGAAAAAAGGAGACCTAGTAGATATGGTGATCCTGCCTGGTCATGGTCCGAGCCTGCCTCAAACAGTCGACCTTGTCACTCTGACACATCCCATTTGGACCCTGATCCTACAGAGATGGATGAGGAGCCTATGGAGATTGGTGCCATACATGCTAGGTTGTCCTCACAAGAAAAAAGAGATCACAGGAGAATCTGTGGCCTTTGTTTTTATTGTGGTGAAGGGGGACATTTCATTACATTCTGCCCAACCAGACCCCATAGGCCTAAGGCTCTCCCAATGGAGGCCAGGCGAATCCGAAGGGTCTTCCCTGAAAAACAGCCTGGAAATTATCAAGGCTGTTGCCAGCCCTGTCCCCGTTCTATATCAGTGAAGGACACCCAGAAATTAACAAATATTGGAATAGATATTCCTTCAACTCCAGTGAACTTTATACCACGTTCAAAAAACCCTCCTATACCACCTCCTGAGGATACTCCTATTTTTGCAAGCACATTTCTGGCTTCCGATGAAAATACAGAGATTCTTGCACCTGACTGCGTACGTGCTTCTAATGGCACGGTGGTATGTAGGAAGGATCTGAGGATGTTTGAAGAAGCATTGGTTGCTAGGTCTACTAGGATTACTTCGGATGGTTATGCGTCCGATTCTAGTGAGGGGTCCATGTAGCAGACACCCTAACAACAAGTGATCCGATTCTCATCGGTTACCAACCTGATCCAATTTTTATATCGGCAACAAGGGATCTGATTCTCATCGGCTACCAACCTGATCCGATTTTCATATCGGCAACAAGGGATCCGATTCTCAGATCGGTTACCAACCTGATCCGATTCTCATATCGGCAACCATTTTTTTTTTTTCCGATTTTCATATCGGAGACCAGTCTTATCCGATTCTCGTATCGGCAACCAGTATTATCCGATTCTCGCATCGGAGACCAGTCTCATTCCGATTCTCATATCGGCGACAAAAAAAAAAAAAGAGAAATTTTTTTTTTTCCTTCCGATTTTCGCATCGGCAACCAGTCTCATGTGATTTTTATATCAACAACCAGCCTTAGAGGCCTTCCGGAGCCGGCCTTACGGGGGGGTAATGTAAGGTTCTGGCACTCTCAGTGCCTCCTATCACATTTATTCCGGGTGATTTCCATCTACCTAGACAGAAGAAACACATATAGGTGTGTTTCCCTTTAAGGCTGAAGCTGTCATCACCCAGCGCCGGACTAGATGGCTATTTAGGGCGTCGGTTCTCACTCACATGTGTTCGTTCTAACACCAGTACCTGGATACTAATCTTGCTTGAAGCTTCCATGCTTGCAAGCTCTCCTCGCTGACGAACCTCGCTGCGCTGATCCCTGCATCCTGCTACTGGATCATCCGCATCTCCTGAGCGATCCTTCGGCTATCGCTATTAGTGCTAAGTACCCCACAGGGGAAATCTCTATAGACTTGTACTAGGCTTACACTATTTAGCTCTGCATAGCAAGGACTGTCTTTTACATCTGCATAACTAGATTGCTGGCTCTTGGGGCTACTGCTGCTATTTCCTGCACTGGGTTGATCTCTCCTGTATGCACCTGCTACTCTGTCATCTGTTATCATACATGATCGCTAACCCTTCCTGCATCCATCTGCACTGTCTCACCTCAAGTGTCTGTCACCTACCACTTCCACTCAAACCTATCCCTAAGACCTTTATCATTGTCTTACCACATGTATATAAAGTCACACTAGGAACCAGCTTAATTACTGTGTGTATTTACTTGCTGAAATAAGACCTTCCATACATGATGAGTCATTGAGGTTGGGATTGGTATCTCAGCATATCTCCTACATGACTACTGACGTGGAACTACTTCTGCAGCTGAAAATCCACACCTTATAAGAAACGCAAGGAGCGTTACACACTACTGCGAGACCACGTGTAACCTCCAATCATATAAAAAAATCCTGTCCATGGTGTCAGATGAAATTTCACCACCACCATGTTATCAGGATCTATCAGAAGTCTTCCTTGAGAAAAATGCTCAAGTATTGCCTCCCCATAGGGACTACGATTGTTCTATTGATCTACTCCCTAATAGTAAACTACCTTTCGGTCATGTTTATCCTCTTTCTCAGGATGAACTTTCTCATCTCAACTAATACTTGGATGAGAATTTAGCGAAAGGGTTTATTAGACCCTCTACTTCTTCCACAGCTGCAGGACTTTTCTTTGTCCGCAATAAGGATTTAAGTCTCAGGCCTATTATTGACTATAGGCAATTAAATACCATTACGATAAAGGATCGCTATCCTTTACCTCTCATTCCCGAACTCATTGAACAAGTGCGAGGAGCTACCTACTTTTCAAAATTGGATCTAAAAGGGGCATACAACCTCATCCGAATCCGTAATGGGGATGAGTGGAAGACGGCATTCAGAACCAGATACGGATTATTCGAATATCTAGTGATGCCTTTTGGGTTGTGTAATGCTCCCGCAGCATTTCAGCGATTCATAAATGACATCTTCAGAGACTTACTTGATGTTTGTGTTGTGGTATATCTGGATGATATACTCATTTATTCCCAGTCCTTGTCCGAACATGTAAGACATGTAAGACTTGTGCTATCCAGATTACTCGCACACAATTTATACGTAAAATTAAAAAAATGCCTATTTCATAAGGAAGAAGTACTATTCCTAGGATACATCATATCTAAGAACGGTATCAAGATGGATATGAGCAAGATATCGTGTATACTGGATTGGCCTGTACCAACAACTCGTAAGGCATTACAACGATTCCTTGGATTTTCAAACTTCTATAGGAAGTTCATCAAGAACTTCTCTTCTATTGTGAGACCGCTCACACAACTTACAAGTGTAAAGAAACCATTCAAATGGTCTGAAGAAGCAAATAAAGCTTTCCGCTTGTTAAAATCAAGCTTCACTTCTGCTCCCATACTACGCCATCCAGACCCATCCCTCCAATACATCCTGGAGGTAGATGCGTCAAATATGGCTGTAGGAGCAGTTCTTTCCCAACGACCAACGAATACTTCACCACTCCACCCAGTTGCTTTTTTCTCTAAATCACTAAGTAGCCCAGAGGTGAATTACCCAGTGGGTGAAAAAGAGTTGCTTGCCATAAAACTGGCACTAGAAAATTGGCGACATTTACCTGAAGGTACTCGATTGCCAATACTCATATATACAGATCATAAGAATCTCCAATACCTTCAGACCAACAAGACTCTTTCCCACCGGCAGGTACGTTGGTCATTATTCTTCCTAAGATTCAACTTCCTAGTGACCTACACGCCTGCAGACAAAAACAAAAAAGCGGATGTGCTATCACGGCTAACCGAAGATAACTGCGCCGAAATCCCTTCACTTCCTATAATACCCCATGACCGTATTATTGGTGTTGTTCGTTCCTTGAAGGAAGAGATTCTGCACAGTATAGGACTGGATTCACAACCACCACAACTAAGTGCTGATGCAGAAGGCTTCCTCTACTTTAACGACAAACTCTACATACCTCCTGGTATGCGTACCAAGATCTTGGAATTATCACATGACGTACCTATGGCAGGACATATGGGTATGACTAAGACATTCAATTTGCTCACCAGGCAATTTTGGTGGCCTGATATGAAGACGTCTGTACAAAAATTTGTTTCCTCATGTGACATCTGTGCAAGGTCCAAAATTGACACTACAAAACCATCTGGTCTACTTTGCAGTCTACCAATACCCAAAGTTCCATGGGAAGTTGTGTCCTTAGACTTTATAGTAGAATTACCACCTTCCAAAGGATTTACTACCATTCTAGTGTCAGTGGACCATCTGACAAAGATGGCACATTTCATTTCTCTAAACCAACTAGTGATAAGTACCCCACAGGGGATTCCTTCCTATCAACTTACACTATCTACTCTTGCATACTAAAGACTGTTACTATCTATGCATTACTATTTCTATCATCTGCACTGTTACATAGATTGCTAGCTCTTGAGTCTACTACCATCTATATCCTTGCACTAAGTTAGCAGTTCCTGTACACTTCATCTGCTGTCCCCTACCACCTGTTACTTGTACATGATTGCTAACCTATCTGCATACTATCTATACCATCTGCTAACACTCCTGAACATTACTATTGAGTGCCTATCATTGCTATCACTACTCACGCCTGTCCTTTCAGCACATCACCTCTATACTATTGTATACAACCTATCACTCCAGGAACATCTTATCTGAGTGTCTGTATATTTGCATGCTGAGGCAGGCTGGGCCACAATGATGAGTCTGGAGAGTTGGATATGGTGATTCAACACATCTCTACACGACTACTGAGTGGAAATTCTGCAGCTGCAAATCCAGTTCACTAAACAAACGCCGGAGCGTTACACTAGGCTAAAGTCTGTTTTTGGCTTCACTGCAGTCAGTGGACTAGTAATTGATTGTATATGCCTGGTCAGGATTTCCTAGCTGGGTGTTTGAATTCTTCCACCTGCTTCTGGAATTCCAGAATATAGGGTAGGGAGAGTTAAATATCCAGTATGACTTTTTATCATGTCTAGTTCTATTCCCTTGGGAGCTGCTGAAAACGGGTCCCTCTGGGTTACTCATAGCAACAACTCATGAATCCTTAAGACTTTAGATTTTTGGCTCAGTCAGTAAACAGTCCAGGGGATTCGGTTTTTGTTGTTTGTATTTTATTAGAACTTGGATGGGAGAAGGGATGAGTGGGATACTCCAACTTAGCAAACTATGCACAATCTTGAGGACTTCTATCTATGTTGAATGGGGCAAGGCTGCTGCCTTAATTTGCCACTGAAGTGAAGTATTTAACAAGCGAACTACTTGGTAGATTACTCTTCAGGGTTCTATTTGACACCCCCCTTTACACTCTTCAGGGTTCTACTTGGCACCCCCTTTACTACTATCTGTCTGAGCTGACCTTCTGTCCACTGACCTCACTGGAATGGTCCCCGTTCCTGGGCACACCCCTTGACAAGCCCCCTGGTACTCACAGACAAAGTTTTTCCCAGGTAGCTCTGTCTGCAGCTCAACTGTCAGCTTCTCCAGGACCTTCAAGGCTCAGCTCCACACCTGGCTCACCAGGCCAACTGCCTGTGACCACTTTCCTCAGACTGCAGAAGGAGAGACAGCCTTCAGGCTCCTCCTGGGACTCTGCTTCCCGCCAAAGATGCCCTGTCACATGTGTCCTTGGATTTTATGGTCAATCCCAGGATGCACTGTAGTGGTGCCCTCCCACTGGGACTGCCACAAACCCCATGTGTCACTGGCTAGGTTTCCTCCACTGTCCATTATACTCCCCTATTGGACACAGTATTCCCCACAGTGGGGACACTCCCTCAGACCAAATAACTCACACCTGGACACATGTAACAGGCATAACTAACAGATCAGGCTCCCCTGATAAGCAGAATGGAGCAAAACAAATGCTTTTTTTCTAGCACCTATCTAGAAGGGTGCTACACACGCCTCAGGCAATCCCTAGAAGGAGGCATCTAGAAGGTGGCTGGGGGAAGTGATAAATGTTTGGGAGGCTTTTCCAGATTGTTCTTTCCACTCCTTGCAGGTTTCAAGTTCTCCTGGGGCTGCTGCACCTGTGTGATAGCTAGTGAGACAAGAAATTGCAGTCTGAATTTCAGCAGGTTATAGGCTGAGGAACTACCTGTCGACATTGTGACTAAAGGCCTTGCTGTGGATTCTTGGGTGTGCAAGTGCTAGAACGGAACAAAGTGCCAAAGGATGCTACATATACAGGGACTGCTCTTATAGAGTCCTAGATATAGTGGCCATCCCATCCCTTGTTACCTCCAGGAAAGGCTGCTTAGAGGAGATTAGTGAGAATCTGTCCTCCTCCTATTTTTGCTATTGTTTGAAGTATCCTGATCCCTGAACCCCCTCTTCTGTTTAAGCTATTCAGGAATACATTCTAAAAAGAAATCCCCTAGACTGAGCCTGTATTGTCGATATGCATGGAACTGTGTCTGTGTGCAAGCAGGTTCTGTACTAGCAAGGGACACCTGGGTATATTCCTATTCTTTCACATGCACATTTGTGAGCCAGGCCTTCTCGTCCACATCAGTGCCAGACCTCACAAATGTGCTTCTAGAAAAATGGTCAAGCATTCCCATAGAGACACTTCTAAACCTTGTGGGCAGTCTTCCCAGAAAAGTTAAAGCTGTTATAGCTGCAAAGGGTGGGCCAACTCAATATTGTACCCTATGGACTAAGACTAGGATGCCATTAACCCTTTTACTGCCACATATGTACAGCATATGGACCTACAGAACTGCTTGCAGCTGGCCAGATCCGTATGCTGTACAGACCTCATTCCTCCTTGCTTTATAAGCTCATGGTCACTTTAGTGATCATATCATTCATAGTAGTAGGTATTTCATATAAGTTATATACACATTTTATTCATTATATGTTAAAACAGGTTAGGATCAGAAATGCAAGTAAATGTTTTGTATGAAATTTATGGCAACTTGTTGAATCAACAAAATCCACAGGCAGTATCAACTCACCAATGTCATTTATTTCAGGATTGCTAGGTATAGAGAATATTTTATGGCATTTTTGTAGTAGTTAACCACTTGCCGACTGCCTAACGATGATTTACTTCGGCAGTCAGCCCCCCACAGGCGTAGATCTACGTCGCTAGCCTGTGAGGGTCTAGGGAGCGAGAGCGCGCCCCCGGAGGCCTGCTCCCGCGTGGTCACGGACCCCCTCGCGCGTGTGACCGGCAGACCCGATGTCCGCTGGTCACTCTGCGATCGCCGCTGCAGAGGGTGAAAGTCAGGCGACTAGTGTAAACAAGCCGCCTGTCATTCTCCCCTGTGTAGAAACAATGATCACACGGTTCTACTATGTAGGACCGTTGATCATTGTTCCTACAGCCCAAGCCACAGCCGATCACAGTTATAATCACGCCCCTAGAGACACACACAGCCCCTCCCTCTCAAAAAAAAGTTAACCCCTTCACTGCCAGTGTCATTTTATACTGTAGTAACAGTGCATATGTATAGCACTGATTACTGTAGAAATGTCACTGGTAACCCCAAAAGTGTCAAAAATGTCAGTCAAGGGTCTGATCTGTCCACCCCAATGTCGCAGTCCCGCAAAAAAAAATCACAGATAGCCGCCATTACGCGTTAAAAAAAAAAAACAACAAAAATGACAAAAATCTTTCCCTTTGTTAGTGAACGCGATAACTTGTGCGAAAACCAATCAAGATACGCTTTTTGCAATTTTTTTTTAGCAAACATATGTAGCATAAAACAAATTGGCCGAAAATGTTAAAAAATTTTAATTTTTACATTTTTTGGGGGGGGGGAATTTCATATAAAAAAATGTGAAAAATATTGCTATTTTTGCAAAATTGACGCTTTTTTTGTTTATAGCGCATGATCAAAAAATCGCACAGGTGATCAAATACCACCAAAAGAAAGCTCTGTTTGTGGGAAAAAAAGGACGTCAAATTCTTTTAGGTACAGCGTCGCACGACCGCGTAATTGTCCGTTAAAGTCACGCAGTGCCGAATCGCAAAATACCCCCTGGTCAGGAAGGGGGTAAAATCTTCCGGGGCTTAAGTGGTTAAAAAGCATTACCATGCAATAATCTTCCAATTCTCAATGGGAAGCCCTTCAATACAAAGCAGCTACAAAATGCTGCAAGGCTGAGCAGTCATATGTGATGTACAAAAAATACCTGTTTTGGGTAAGTGATTTAAAAAAATATTCAGAATGCTAAAGCATTTTCAGTTGGTGGGATCATCTGCATAAGCCTTTGTATTCCTATTTAATCAGGTTTCCTTTACCCAATAAAATATTTTCTTCCAATAATTTATTTTTGTTTATTTTTAGCTAGTTAGTCAAATTATTGTAAAATATCCTTTATCTAATGCATTTCTTGAAAATCCGGCAACGCCACTGGAGACCACTGGCAGGAATACCAAGCTAAAGCTGTTCATGTGTGAGTGCTTTAAAGGACACTGAACCATGAAGCTAGCATGAAAACATCAGCTAGTTCCTTTCATTTGCAGATATTTTTATCCAGCTAGGCTTAAAAAGGCAGATGAAGATTCCAGCAGAGGTGGCAGGTAGTAAAAACAAACTATTTTTATGCAATACATCAGTGGATAGTAATTTTCCTGGGTTTCACCAGCAGAGAAGTTTAGAACACACCGATAACTGAGCATATTTTGGCTTTTTTTGCGTATGTGTGTCCCTTGTAAAAAAAAGACAATGTTGTAACAGCATATTTAATCCTTAGAAATTCTACATTTTCCATAACTTAACCTATGACAATACTGTAAACAGTTTGTCTTGAAAAACACATCTAGCAACAGTCATGTTTATGTACTGTCAAGTTATTAATAGTGCTGCACACAAAACTGATTATTTGTACTCATCTGTAAAATTTAATTTTCAGAGTACATTGAGGGATACAGGAAATTTTTAACCACTTTACCACCGGAGGATTTTGCTGTCTTCCGTCCAGGCCACTTTTTGCGTTTCGGCGCTGTGCGACTTTAACTGACAATTGCGCGGTCGTGCGATGCCGTACCCAAACGAAATTTACGTCCTTTTTTTCCCACAAACAGAGCTTTCTTTAGGTGGTATTTGATCACCTGTGCGATTTTTACTTTTTGCGATATAAACAAAAAAAGAGCGTTTATTTTGAAAAAATAACAATATTTTTCAAATTTTTTTATATGAAATTCCCCCCCAAAAAAATGTAAAAATCAAATTTTTTTTTAATTTTTGGCCAATTTGTTTTATGCTACCTATGTTTAGTAAAAAAAATCACAATAAGCATATTTTGATTGGTTTGCGCAAAAGTTATTGCGTTTACTAACTAAGGGAAAGATTTCTGTCATTTTTGGTGTTTTTTTTTTTTAACGCGTAATGGCGGTGATCTGCGATTTTTTTTGCGGGACTGCGACATTGCGGCGGACAGATCGGACCCTTGACTGACATTTTTGACACTTTTGGGGGTACCAGTGACATTTCTACAGTAATCAGTGCTATATATATGCACTGTTACTGTAAAAATGACACTGGCAGGGAAGGGGTTAATTTTATTGGAGAGGGAGGGGTTAATGTATGCCTGGTGCTTACTGACGTGTGGGGGGGGGGAGGTGACTGTGTGACAGAAGGACAGATCGGATGTCCAGCTATGCTGAACACTCCGATCTGTCAGTCCCTGTCACTATGGAGATCCGCCCGCTGTGTTTACACACAGCGGGCGGATCTCCAGACTCGATCCCCGACGATCGGGGCAGAGCAGCGGCAATCGCCGCTGCTCCTCCCCTGGCCCGACTCCCGCTGTGACGGGATTGCGGCACTTTGCCGCAGTAGCCTCCATGTGAGCGGGGCTAAAGTGGTTAATTAGCCATGGGTTATGTAACGCCACCTTTAGGTGCAAAGAACACTGTGCAAAAAAATCGTAGCCCAGCCCCTTTAGACCATTTCACCCCTCACACCAGCATTGCTTCAAGAGAGAGAGATATAACTTTACCCCTGTACAAGTCATTAGTAAGACCTCATCTGGAATATAGTGATAAATACGTATAACATTCCGCGCTAATAAAAAGATGACAATTGAGAAAATAGTGTAGTAGTGAAAGTTCTACACTAATATATATATAGATTTTGTGAATACAAGAAAAACAAGCTGCTGCACATAGGAATCATAGAAAGAACCCCTAATAACCAATGAGTAACAAAATTGTGCCGCGCTAAAAAAATTATTATATGGTTAAAGTGTCAGTAATTGTGACATTGGTACTCAAATTTATGCATTAAAATAAATAGATCACAGGAAAAACAATGTGAATTGCTCAAAAAAGTTTGTAATAACAATCCATGCAAGAGAATGAAAAAAAAGAATTTTGAAATCCAAAGAGGAGTCCACAGTGATGAAAAATTCCGAAAACCAACCACAAGTCCCTATAATAGTTAAATCCGTAGGGTACTATGGAGATGAAAGAACCACCAATGTGCAAATCCCCAGAAGAATAAATAGGTTGGCAGCTTACCAAAAGTAGTGGGTCACTCAAATTAATGAGTAGACCTATGTCAGCCTATTAGATGGTAATACCAGGAACGACCACCGGGTGTCACCTCACCGACTCACCGGCAAGATTTCCACATAGTGTAAAACAGGGAAAGATGACAGGGACATAGCGTAACTCCATAAATAAAATCCGTTTATTTGATTAAAAAGAACAGTATCACACTCACGTTTTGGATGAGTATCACAAGCATAAAAGTTTGTAGGCGACCGCTAAGAGGCGAACGAACATCTCCTTCGGTTTAGAACTTGGAAGCCGGCTGTTGGGGGCGTGGTTGTGTCACGTCTGACTCAGAATACGCCCCTGAAGACGTCAAATTGAAGCATAGCTGGTGTTGTAAAGGTTATTTAGGCTATAGTGACTGGCCTATAATTGTATTGCCATGTGTCCATTACACCCAAGAGTGGTGCTATATAAATCATGGTTAATTAACAACTGGCGCACAACGGGGAAAAAGAAGTAATACTAGGGACTTCACGAGTATCGTACTTCCTGATCGCGGGGACACTCTGCTGCCGATCCGTCGTCACTTCTGGGATACGCGATTACGTCATGGCGCCGGCGACGCATTCTCGGATCGGCGTGAGGAAGGAGGGAGGGGTGCATGCTCCGAGAAAGCGTCGCCGGCACCATGACGTAATCACATATCCCGGAAGTGACGACGGATCGGCAGCAGAGTGTCCCCGCGATCAGGAAGTATGGACTGCCACCAATTACTGCCTGCATACCGCAACCGCTCAAGCCATCCTGATCCAAATACCGAAGTGATTGTCTATGATGCTTTTTACACTATTATCTTTGTGAGTACCTTTCCCTTGGTTCTTTTAATAAATTTCAAGATTCTACACTCAGAGTGGCGCCTGTGTTTTCCTTCCAGCTATATAAATCATGGCTACTAAATCAGTTCCTATGCCCTTCAATATACCATGTACTATTCAACTTTTGTAAGAAAACAAAGCAATGCTCTTCTGGTTAGTTATATGCAGTGCATTACCTTTGTACTAAAGCTCATGGATGAATTCCACTCCCTTCCTATTTCATGCATTCAATTCCTACATGCTGAATACTGACTAGGAAGGTTTAGATCTATGATCAGTTCCAATTCCAGTAATAAAAGAACTGCTGAGAATGTCAATGAGCCAATCACATGAGGTATGACAACATTTCTGAAAAGTGTACATAATGTTTCTATAGAATGAATCCAGGTTGTAATGGTTTTAATTTGTAACTGGCTGCTAACTGAACTAAAAAGGTGATTTTTATTAATGTTAAAAGCACAAAAAAAAACACAACACATGCAACAACAAAAACACAACAAAACACAGCAAAATAAAAACAAAAAAAGTATATCAAAGAAATCCACTTGACTCTTTATCTACAGTTATACTTTTGCACTGAAATGTGAAAATATTATCAAAACATATTCAGTGATTTCCATTAGCATATTCATTTTAAAAGGTGCAACATCATCCACCAAAAAAGACATGGAAAACATACTGTATATGAACAAAAATAAATATATGTAGACCAAAAAATTAAAGGTTTTAATTTTTAACTGGCTGCTGATTGAACTAAAAAGGAGATTTTTTTATTAATGGCAAACTGTGAACAAAAAGATTGTTAAGCTCTTACATATGCAGCCCCCTCTAGTGTGTGCTAGAAATACTGTAGGGTGTTTTAGAATTTAGAGTAGGTAAAGAGCCATGGAATCTGGATCAGGGTTTACTAGAGTTCAGGGCTGGATGACTCATCTCAGCAGCTCTCTGGTGCCTCCCCATGTTGGAGAATGTTCTGTAAAATAGTGGGCAGAAGCTAGGAGGGGCTGCTCAGCTTATTTAGATGTTTCTGGCCAATCCTCAGGAGTGGACCTGGCAAGGAGCCAGTGAGACTTTAAATATTGATGAGCCATGCCAGCTGGGGCAGACTGGTGGAAGATGGAGATACAATGCTGAGGTTGATGTCTGAGACAATCAGGGGTGCCCTCTAGTCTTGGGGCGGGTGCCTTGTTTTGGCTGGGAATCATGTTTCATTCTACAACATGCTGGGAGCAGTGGCCATAGAGAAGAAGTGAAAAGCAGTTTCATTACATTTTTTGCTACACAACAAGGGGCTATGAGTTCCTGCCTGTAAGGGTGTACACATCTGACTGGGAAATTACTGTACAGTCCTTTTACTACCACTTAAAACAGGTGACCACTATAATTAAATACTTACAATGTTGTACAAGTTGCAGCAAAACAATCTGAAATGAGTCACTTTACAGTCATTGGACAATGTTGAGCTTCCCAGAGACATTTTGCTCATTGGGTCACTGCAGTGAGAATGTGCTGTGCACCAAAGAAGAGGTGCTTCTTGCTCCGTCAGAATGCAGCTAGTTATGGCTAGTAGATCAATACGCAATTCATACATGAAAATGTCTGTACTAGCAATTTTACAGTCATTATTTCAGTCATGTATGGGCTTCATAGACTTTTTTAATGCAGTTACATCTTTAATCTCATGAAGTATAGGTAATATTTCAGCTTACAGAACATTTTTTTATACCAAATTGGAGAGCTCTGCAGGAAAATGACTGAGCAAAAAAAAAACTTTCCTTCCCAAACTTTTGTCCATGATATTACACTGATGGTTTAAATGCTCCCATCAACTTATAGAATCTGAGAACTTTTAACACCTGCCCTGGGCCAGCAGGAGTGTTCTGTCATCTAACTTTACTCTCTATCTCTGAGTGGGCACTGTTTGATGCCATGGAAAAACTCACTTTTCGACTTTGCTGACCAATTTGTTGTGTTAAGTGGGGTACACACTAGTAGAAAATCTGCCAAAAATTCCCGTCCGAGGTAAAATCCTACGATTTGCGGCTAGTGTGTACACAACTTTCAGCAGCCGGTGCTGACATTTTCAAAGAAAAAAAACAGAGGGACAAATACCAAAATTTTTATTGTCCGTCCCCAGCATGATCAATTTTCCTTTAATGTGTATGCAGTACGTCCGCGAAAAATCGGATACGAAAGACCGCGCATGATCTAAAGTTGCTGACGACCCTGAAGTCTAGGAACAAACGTCCCAAAAAAAAAAAAAAATCGGACAAGAAATTTCGTGGACATTATGCACTGTCAACTAAAAACGGTTATGACCACTGAGCATGAGAGAGAAAAATCGAAGGATATTTCATCCGATTTTCGTCAAGTGTGTACGAGCCTTACACACAAGAAATAACTAACCAATAAAAGGGGGGAAAGGCGGTTTTCACACCTTTGTACCACCATATTGTGTTTACAGTTGTGATTAATATATCCAAGGAGTTTACCCTGCATACCTATTATTGCATAGTTTACATACAGTATATGTGAATGATCCACATATCTATGCATTGTTGCACTACTAGGATGTTTCTATGTATTTTTGTATACTGATGGTGCATGAGTAGAAGATAATTTCTTTTAATATCTATAACTACTTGTCTTTTTTTTAGGCTTTTACAATCTCAGTATTTGCGGACGATACTAAGCTAAGCAGGCCAATATCTTCTATATAGGATGCGATAACCTTACAAGCAGGCCTGAACAAAATAATGAGGTGGGCAACTACATGGCAGATGCGATTTAATGTTGAAAAATGTAAGGTAATGCACTTGGGTGTCAGAAATACAAACGCAAGTTACTCGCTAGGGGATGAACCTCTGGGTGAACCTAAGATAGAAAAGGACCTAGCAGTCCTAGTAGACAGCAGGCTTAGCAATGGCATGCAATGCCAAGCTGCTGCAAGCAAAGCCAACAGAATACTGGCATGTATAAAAAAGGGGATTCACTCCAGAGATAAAACGATTATTCTCCCACTCTACAAGACTCTGGTCTGGCCACATCTTGAGTGTACCGTCCAGTTGTGGGCACCGGTCTTCAGAAAGGATGTGCTGGAACTAGAGAATCCAGAGAAGGGCAACAAAGATAATTAGGGGAATGGGGGACATCAGCTATGAGGAAAGACTACAAGCATTAAACGTATTCTCTCTACGGAAGAGACGCTTGAGAGGGAATATGATATCAATGTACAAATACTGAACTGGTGACCCTAGCATAGGGAACAAACTTTTTAGAGAAAGGAAATTCAATATGACATGGGGCCACTCACTAAAACTAAAAGAAAAGTGGTTGAACCTTAAACTGCGTAAAGGGTTCTTTACTGTCAGAAGGGTAGGGATGTGAAATTCTCTTCCACCAACAGTGGTATCAGCAGGGAGCATCAATAGTTTAAAAAAACTATTAGATAGGCACCTTAAAGACAACAACATTCAGGGCTATACAATGTACGGTTACCAACACACACACACATCATAGGTTGAACTGAATGGACTGGTGTCTATTTTCAACCTCACTAACTATGTAACTATGTAATCACTGCCAGGCAGGCATTAGACTGACCCAAGAATTTACCTAACAACAATGCCAGTCACAGTTCTACTATGAGCAGTGGTGTATTTAGGTTTTGTGCTGCCCTAGGCCTGACTAAATTTGTGCACCCCCTTATTTAAATATGATGCACTCCTTCCTGTAAAGGCCACACCACTTCCTGTTTATGACCTGCCCTGTCATCTGTAAACCACAGACCACAACCACAGTCTATGAGTGCCCATCAGTGTAGCCTCATCAGTTCCCGTAAGGTCAGCTTAAGCAGTTACCATCATTATACCATCATATCATACCAGGAGGTAGCAGTGTGACGGCTTTAAGGGGGTGCCAGACTGATTTGCCTCCTGGACCCTGCCCTCCAGCCCAATTTGCCCTATAAGACTGACACTATACTAAAAGTGTGTAGCGCAAGCCCGCAGGGACCCTTTTTAGTGGGGGAGGCGGGAGGAGGCTGTTTTTTTCTCGTGCGTGGTGCAGCTTTTTTGCTGCCCCCCCTGCAAAGTGCTGCCCTAGGCCTGGGCCTTGTTGGCCTAGGCCAAAATACAGCACTGACTATGAGCACCGATAAAACATAAACTCACATAATCTAAGAGGCCTGTCCTTACCATCAGTGCCAGACAGACATTAGACTGACCCCAGAATTTACCTTGAGGGCATAGCCCATTAAGCAATATCAATTGCTGGCAAGCTCAAAATCGCTAATAAAGCTTTGACAAAACATCAGGGCGGGAGGGTGGGCAACTCTTGTGACTGAATATCCTCAGAGCAGTTGGATGTGCCCCAGCGTAGCCTTTTCCTAGAGTTCAGGCTTCATCCTTTCACCTCAGGTCTTTGTAGCCAATCCTAAAATAGCTACTTAACTTCCCTTTTAGGTTCACACTCAAAGTAATGCCATGTTTCCTGCAGTCAAAGCTCCTTTTTCCTAAAGGAGGCTCAAGGGGCCTTCATTAGAAGGTTGGAAGACCAAAGGCCAAATTTCTGCTGCCATCGAGGCAGCAGTGAGGGGTAGGAGCTATGATTTTAAGTCTTCTGTTGCAGACTTTGAAAATTAATTCCTCAACAATGCCTAGAGTTAAAGATCTATATTGGTCAGTGATGGCTTATTTAAAGTATTTTTTCTGCTTGTTTAGAATATGTAAAAAAAACATGATACAAGTGCACTTTAAACACAGTTTGTGTATTTCCTTGGTAATTTAAACCTTCACAGACTGATTTTGCACCTTGCCTGAAGTTGCTTTATAATTATCTAAAAAGGCTGATAAAGCCAGTGTCAAAATAGTCACATTGCATTGGCAAATAGCCTTTCAAGCAGTTACCATCCCTGGAAATTGTACTCTAACTTTGGTGCTCACATTATAAACAGCATGAATTTCCTGTGCATTGTAGAACATTCATTTCCAGTTAGGAGCGGAGGCATTAGTGGTGACAGGGAACATTGCACACAGTATAGCAATGAGATACACGCTGGTGGAGCTAGATTATATCACAATTGCACATCCAACCTTTGAATGACCTCTGTCAGAAACTGTTTTAAGATCTAGTTCAATGGCCACTGAACTGTAACATGTAGCTGTAACTTTTTTCAACTTGGCCAAATTTTATGTTTCAAGTAAAGACCTGGTGGCTATTGCAATGGTACGTTTTTTCATATGTGTACTTTATAAAGCTTTATGAAAGCAATTCATAATCGGTATACATAAAGCAGAGAATTTGTAGAAATAAATTGTTTTCATCTATAGATCAATAAAAGACAATGAACCTGAGCAGTGGTATAATAAAGCATGTATACTGCATTCCTGTTACTGATGGTTTTTTGTAGCACAATCTAAGACCAAAGTCATGTAGTTATAATATAGGGCTTTAATATGAAGTCAGATAGAGTCATTCTAAGGTAAAAGGAATGCAGGCTCATTTTCACAGCATATGCCTATCTAGTAATGAAGACTAGGCTGGTTCATCCAAGTCATTATCTTTATATATACATTCAAATAATTATACATCACATATACTTGAGTCATAAAGATTGAGAAATACACCACTTTCTATTTCATATTTGTCATTGATTGGTATTATTATTTATATTATTATTGTTATTAGCAATAATTTTATTTCACAATGCTGTTAAATGAAGCACAATAAAAAAAAAACGTATATGATTTATTTAATTCATTTAAAAAAAAACTGTAATGCATACTTCTGAACACACAGTTGGCGTTGTGGACAACATATGTTTCCCTTTCCTGTTCAAACATATATTTTTATTAGTAATTAGACTGGCGATATGTGTTTAGTTATAGGTCCTTTATGTGTAGATACAGTTTTAATATTTGTTCACAATAGAAATTAAAAATTTATACTAGTAAAGGCAAGAAACTGATGAAGTGGTATCCTCCAATGCCCTCTACCTTTTTCCTCCTCCTCCCTTGTGGTTGTACAGTAGTAAGGGAGAGATAGTCAAATAATGATCTCTTTACTCAAAAATAAACAACACACATAGGATAAAAGCACCAAAAATCAGAAGCAAATCCCCTCTTAAACTGTAAATGTAGTAAAGTAAAGACATCCAGGTGGACATCAGCTAATCCCAATGAGGGAATATAACTTTCAGATCCAGATCCATACCGGTATAATTCAGCAATAAGGGATCATATAAAGTGCATATAGTACAGCAAACAAATCATCACATACAAAAATACAATTATCAAGCAGTTTTTACATTTGTATATTGTTTATCTTTAAGTAAATCCTATTTAACTGTTCATTTGTAGAAGATGTCTGGAATTGACAGCAGCCCCCTTGTTTGATTAGAGTTAAGCTGAACAACATATCTTAAAAAAAAGTACAGTATTAATATTATGTATGAAAAGCTAGTGATGCAAAATCAAGTAAATTAAAACTGTGCACAAAAATAAAAGAACAAATACAGTGCAATGCACATAAAATAATACAAGAAATCAGTAGCTGTTGGCCTACATAGGACCTATAACCAAAATGTGCCAGAGTGTTAGTTGTGGAGTGTGAGGGGAATGCCAGAACCACTGCCCTAATGTGTAGCATATTCAAGCAACACTTCTTCAGAAAAAAACATGGGGGCTCTGTTTTTGTGCCCATCCAAACTGATATTTTGGCAGGAACCCTCCCCCCATAGTCTAATAATTATGCCCAGAGAGTATGTTAATGATTGCATCACTTACAATTTGGCTATATTAAGGGATTACATCACTATCAATATTACTGTGTTTACATTCCAAGGTGGATAGCAAACCATGAAGTAATAGACACCTATTTCCAATGTCTAAATGAAAAGACTTAAGACACGGCAAAAAATTGTTGAGAAACACAACAACTACATTTAGATCTAAGTAGCAGCATGATTGTTTACTAAAGGCAAATAGGCTGTTCACTTTGCAGAGGAATTTTCCTTAACCTTTTTATGACTGCGCTATGGCCCAATGACAGCTAAAGTGAGGTCGCACATTGCCAGGAGGGCATCTATTAAAGTCCCCCAGTGATAGTGCTTCTTGTGCCCCCTGCGAGTCCTTGGGACACAGCTGATCACAGATCACAGTAAATAGCCAATCATAGTGGCTCTTTACCATGTGACCAGCTTTGTCCAATAACAGCTGATTACAGTGTAAACGGAATTTGCCGGTTATTGGCATTCCTCTCCTAATGCTGACAGCGCATGAGAAGAGCCGATAACTGGCAAATCCACACAGGGGACATCTACACTGATAATCAAGGAAAGGATGATCAGTGTCCTGATTATCAGTGCAGCCTGAACAGTGCCCGCCAGTGCTGCCAATCAGTGCCCATCAGTACTGCCAACCAGTGCCCATCATTGCTGCCAACCAATGCCTGTCAGTGCCTATAAGTGATGCCTATCATTGCTGCCTATCAGTGCCCATCAATGCCGTTCATCAGTGCCCATCAGTGCCACCTCACATGTGCCCATCAGTGCTGCTCATCAGCTGCAGCCTATCAGTGCACATCAGTGCAGCTTCCTCAGTGCACATCAGTGAAGGAGAAAAATTACTTACTTACAAATTTTTAAAACAGAAACGAAGAAAAACTTTTTTTTTCAAAATGTTCGGTTTATTTTTTTGTTTGTTTAGCAAAATAAAAAAAAAAACCTAGTGACAACTAAATACCACCAGAAGAAAGCTCTAACGGTCTCAAAAAATGATAAAAATGTAGTTTGGGTTTAGTGTTGTATGACTGCGCAATTGTCATTCAAAGTGCGATAGCACTGAAAGCTGTAAATTGGCCTGGGCAGGATGGGGGTGAAAGTGCCCAGTAGGCAAATGGCTAAAACAGAATAACCCCTACTAATCGTAAAAAAATACTCCCTCCCTACTCCTAACACATGTGCTTGCTATCCTGTATAAGAAAGATGTATAAACTTACCTAATTTCAGGTCACTCTGGTCTGGTAACATGACCTCCCCATGTCAGCCAGCGGCAGCTGCAGGGAAGAGGAGACAATGCCAATAATGGATGGTTCATATAAACCTATGGGTGACATCACCATTCCAGGCTTAATTAATCGTTGTGGAACACTCTGTCATCTCCCCTTTTCACAGTCTAATTACTATTAACCACTTAAGCCCCGGAAGATTTTACCCACTTCCTGACCAGGGGGTTTTTTGCGATTTTTTTACTGCGTGACTTTAATGGACAATTGCGCGGTCGTGCGATGCTGTACCTAAATGAATTTGACGTCCTTTTTTTCCCACAAACAGAGCTTTCTTTTGGTGGTATTTGATCACCTGTGCGATTTTTTGTTCATGCGCTATAAACAAAAAAAGAGCGTAAATTTTGCAAAAATAACAATATTTTTCACATTTTTTTATATGAAATTCCCCCCCAAAAAAATGTAAAAATCAAAATTTTTTAACATTTTCGGCCAATTTGTTTTATGCTACATATGTTTGGTAAAAAAATGCAAAAAGCGTATTTTGATTGGTTTGCACAAAAGTTATCGCGTTTACTAACAAAGGGAAAGATTTTTGTAATTTTTGTTCGTTTTTTTTAACGCGTAATGGCGGCGATCTGCGATTTTTTTTGCTGTACTGCGACATTGCAGCGGACAGATCGGACCCTTGACTGACATTTTTGACACTTTTGGGGTTACCAGTGACATTTCTACAGTAATCAGTGCTATACATATGCACTGTTACTGTAAAATTACACTGGCAGTAAAGGGGTTAACTTTTTTTGAGAGGGAGGGGTGGTGTGTGTCCCTAGGGGCGTGATTCTAACTGTGATTTGCTGTGGCTTGAGGTGTAGGAACAGTGATCAACGGTCCTACATAGTAGAACCGTATGATCACTGTTTCTACACAGGGGAGAATGACAGGCGGCTTGTTTACATCAGCCGCCTGCCTTTCTCCCTCTGCACCGACGATCGGCGAGTGACCGGCGAACATCGGGTCCGCCGGTCACGCGCACGGACTTGCTGGGGAATGAGCCGGGGCGGGAGCGCGCCTAAGCGGACGCGCGCTCGCCCGCTATTGGCTCCCAAGCAAGTGACAGGCTAGTGACATATATATATACGTCACATTGCCTGGCTGGGGCTGACTGCCGACGTATATCGTCATGCGGCGGTCGGCAACCGGTTAATAGTTGCAATTTAAGCAGGACAGGGATGTGTGTCCTGCTTTAAGATACCTGTAAAATGTTTAGTCTGGAGTGGAGCTTTGGCTGGGGGTTGAGGCATTAGCGTAGTCTGCCAGGCCAGGTCAGCAAAAAATCTTGAAAGCAAGGTAGAAAGTCCAAATCCGGAAGTGAGGTGTGATGCAGGCAGGGTCATACACAGACTGGCAGAGTAATGTAGAATCGTCAGGCAAACAGAGTAATCCAGGAAACAGGCAGAGGTCAAAGTCCAGAAGGTCAGTAACTCAGCAGTGTATCACACACCCAGAGAAACAGATCCAGCAAACGGGCCCAATATACAGGAAGTCCTGCAATTTACAGTAAGCTGGATTAATTGTGGATTAACTGCAGCTGAAAGACAGGTGGAGCTAGAGAGTTCCAAGAGCAGATGTACTAAGCAGAGTGTAAGCTGCAGAGAGTCAGATTCCAAAGTGGCAGAGCGAACAGGACCAAAGCACAAAAGTGGAGAAACCCAGATTCAAACCCAGCCACATGACAGCCATATGTCCAACTGATATAGAATTAGATTTTTCCAAATGACTCTCAAGGCTAAATTTATTTACTTCTAAAACCCAGCAGGGATTCAAGAAAAGATATGGGATGTTCTATAGTTCTATAGTTTTACCCAAAGCAAGAGTTGGGTGAAAGGAATATCCTTATCATATCCAATATGGCCTATAAAGAGAAAGATACATTTTAACTTAAATCTCTTGGCTTCCTTTTAGATTTTAATGCTCTTATTATTTATGGAAGCTCTGACAAATTTTCTGTGGCTTGAACAAATTTGTTTCTGGTATAATCAGCATAGCTTGCTGGCCCATGCACTGGAATTGATTTATTAAAGGTGTCTAAAAAGTCCACTTGGTAAAAGTTATATTAGTCAATAGTCAAAGTTTAAATGTATATAAATTAAAACTTTTTTTATTTTGGATAGAGTTAAACTCCCTGTGAGGTTTTACCATCTTTGCCCCATTTGGGAGATTTCCATTAATGTTCCTGTTCTGCAGATTTTAAGATTGGAGGAACTAGAGCTGCTATTACACGAGGTGGACTTAGACTTTGAGGGAATATAAACTTGGTTTGACAGCTCACACGACTGGCTGGCAAATATTAAGGGGTATTCCTTGTATCTGAAGGACAGAGAAGGTAGAAGAGGGGGAGGTGTGTGTCTGTATATCAAAAATGATGTAAGGGTGGTAGAGAGGAGTGACGTTGTGAATGGAACGAGGGGGGAGGTGGAATCCGTGTGGGTAGAACTCCAAAGCGAAGAAGTAAGTGGGAAATTATCAGTGTGGGTATGTTATAGGCCCCCCAGTCTGATGGGGAGGAGTAGCTGGACCTCCTATCATGGTTAGAAATGGCAAGCCCAGCAAGAAATTCCCAGCGAGGCAGAGAAATGTCATTATAATGGGGAATTCGATTATCCCGATATTGACTGGGCAGAGGGGACAGCTCACTCATTAAAGTCCCATCATTTTAATGTCTTACAGGACAACTTCATGTCTCAATTTGTGGATTGAAGAATGCATTGCTAGATTTTTTCATTACAAACGATCCAAGTCTAATGTCAGATGTGGCAATACGGGACAACTTGGGATCTAGTGATCACAAGATAATCACATTTAGTGCAAACTCATGATTTCAAAAGAGCAAGTTTTTCTGAACTGTGCTCAATACTACAGGACATGAATTAGAACCTAACCCTAAAACATTGAACACGGAGGAAAAATGGGAATGCTTTAGGAACATATTAAACAAAGATATCACACAGTGCATTCCAATGGGAGATGAATATAGAAGAGCTAAGGTTAAACCTGGGTGGAGCGGAGGGGGCAGTGTCAGCATTCCAACACTACAAGGAAGGCAATAAGAAATGTAAGAAGGAAATCAGGGCAGCTAAAAACGACTAAGAGAGACACATAGCAGAGGAGAGTAAAAAAATTATCCCAAGGTATTCTTTAGATATAATAACAGTAAAAAAGCGAAATCAGAGCACATTGCCCACCTAAAAAACGATAAAGGGAGAATAGTTACAAATGACACAGGGAAGGCAACTATACTAAATGCTTTCTTCTCCTCAGTTTTTACACAGGAAAAGGAGGGGTATACTAACTACGACAGTATTGTTAGTAGCACATCACAGAATGTATCCTCGTGGCTAACAGAGGCTGGATTTAAGGAAAAACGTGATAAGTTTAACACAAATAAATCACCAAGACCAGATGGCTTACACCCAAGAATCCTCAAAGAACTCGGGTTATAGCTAGACCATTGTTCCTAATCTTTGCAGACAGCATACTAATAGGAATTGTACCAGCTGATTGCAAAAAAGCCAATGTGGTATAAATATTGAAATGGCAAATTCAAGGGCAGAGACATATTCCTGGAAACTACAGGCAAGTGAGCCTAACATAAAGAGTAGGTAATTTTTTTGAGGGGATGATATATCCAAGAATTTGCTGATAAAAACAGTATCATTAGTAGTAATCAGCATGAGTTTACATAGGATGGTTCATGCCAGACCATTCTGTTAACATTCTATGCGGAAGTGAGCGCAATCTAGATAGGGGGAGGCCAGTGGATAATAAATTGAATGTCCCCACTTTGTCCCTCTGAAATTGCAGTCTGCCCAAGGCTTGCACCAAAGAAACAATTAGAAAGATACGAAATTACTTTTAGGTATGATTTGTGCTTAGGTGCACATAAAACATAGTGGGGGTTATCAAATTTGAGTTAAAACATGGAAATAAACCCTTATCTTTTTGGAAATTTCTGTTAATTAATTTTGCAAAGAGAAAATAAAAAATACAAAAAAACAAAACAAAATAACACTGTCAGCCACGCAGAGGTCAAAAATATAAGACAGAACCACATAAAAGACCCCCCCCCCCCACGAACCCCCATTCTAAGCAATCCCACCCCATGAGATACTCCAGACACTCGGATACAGAAAACTCCCCAAAGGGGTATGAGGCAACATGTATAGAACATCAAAATTACAAATGCAGCCCCCAAAGCATATGACATAAAACAAATCATACTCAAACATATAGTATCTCACAAAAGTGAGTACACCACTCACATTTTTGAAAATATTTTATTATATCATTTTCATGTGACAACACTGAAGGAATTACACTTTGCTACAATGTAAAGTAGTGAGTTTACAGCTTGTATAACAGTGTAAATTTGCTGTCCCCTCAAAATAACTTAACACACAGCCATTAATGTCTAAACCACTGACAACAAAAGTGAGTACACCCCTAAATCAAAATGTCCAAACTGGGCCCAAAGTGTCAATATTTTGTGTGGCCACCAATATTTTCCAGCACTGCCTTACCCCTCTTGGGCAAGGAGTTCATCATAACATCACAGGTTGCCACTGGAGTCCTCTTCCACTCCTCCATGATGAGCTGGTGGATGTTAGAGACCTTGCTCTCCTCCACCTTCCATTTGAGGATGCCCCACAAATGCTCAATAGAGTTTAGGTCTGGAGACATGCTTGGGCAGTCAATCACCTTTACCCTCAGCTTCTTCAGCAAGGCAGTGGTCATCTTGGAGGTGTGTTTGGGGTCATTATCATGTTGAAATATTGACCTGCAGCCCAGTCTCCGAAGGGAGGGGATCATGCTCTTCTTCAGTATGTCACAGTACATGTTGGCATTCATTGTTCCTTCGATGAATTGTAGCTCCCCAGTGCCGGCAGCGCTCATGCAGATCCAGACCATGACACTTCCATCACCATGCTTGACTATAGGCAAGGCACACTTGTCTTTGTACTCCTCACCTGGTTGATGCCACACATGCTTGACACATCTGAATCAAATAAGTTTATCTTGGTCTCATCAGACCACAGGACATGGTTCCAGTAATCCATGTCCTTAGTCTGCTTGTCTTTAGCAAACTGTTTGCAGGCTTTCTTGTGCATTGTCTTTAGAAGAGGCTTCCTTCTGGGACGACAGCCATGCAGACCAATTTGATTCCGTGTGCAGGGTATGGTCTGAGCACTGAGAGGCTGACCCCCCACCCCTTCAACCTCTGCAGCAATGCTGGCAGCACTCACACGTCTATTTCCCAAAGACAACCTCTGCATATAACGCGGAGCACATGCACTCAACTTCTTTGGTCGACCATGATGAGGCCTGTTCTGAGTTGAACCTGTCCTGCTAAACCACTGTATGGTCTTGGCCACTGTGCTGCAGCTCAGTTTCAGGGTCTTGGCAATTTTCTTATAGCCTAGGCCATCTTTATATTGAGCAACAATTCTTTTTTTTAGATCTTTAGAGAGTTCTTTGCCATGAGGTGCTATGTTTAACTTCCAGTGACCAGTTTGAGAGAGTGAGAACGATAACACCAAATTTAACATACCTGCTCCTCATTCACACCTGAGGCCTTGTAACACTAATGAGTCACATGACACCAGGGAGGGAAAATAGACAAATTGGCCCAATTTGGACATTTTCACTTAGGGGTGTATTCGCTTTTGTTGCCAGCAGTTTAGACATTAATGGCTGTGTGTTGAGTTATTTTGAGGGGGCAGCAAATGTACACTGTTATACAAGCTGTACACTCACTACTTTTCTTTGTAGCAAAGTGTCATTTCTTCAATAGTGTCACATGAAAATATATAATAAAATATTTACAAAATGTGAGGGGTTTACTCACTTTTGTGAGATACTGTATGTCAGGAATACAGGACATTTCTCAGGCTCTATGGTTAGATAAGGAGCCTTTTAAGGATAATAAGTGGAAACAAACCCTTCTAATGATAAATAGGTAGCAACTACATGGTGGTCCAAAGACATTCAAGAAAAGATTCTATAAGGAGGCAGACAGCGTACATACTTTACAATAAGAGTAATTATATCAGAAATTATGATTTTATAAAGATTTTATGCATCCATTTTTCACATTGAGGTGGCCAACATCATAGTTGATATAGGTGGCATCCAGTGCAGCCCCTTACACCATCAAGGGGCTGCACAGAATATTCATGTAATGCTACAGTAAGCTCTCAGAGACTGCAGACAGATAACAGGAGTTAATTAAAGCAAAATGTTACCCTCCCCCACCCATTTATTTTTAATGTCTTACCTACCTGGTGGGGAGTTTTGCTAACTTTTAATACTCACCCAGCAGATCCAGTGCTGTTCAGCTAAGAGTTCAGCTGGCATGTCTCCCGATGACATGCTGACAGGCCTGCCCCTTCCACCTGGGGAAGCAGGGCCGACATTCTATCAAAAAAGTGGTAAACAAAAAGAGAGGACGGAGGAGGAGTGGATAAGTGAGAGCCTGCTTGGGAGGCTGAAGGTCTGCTATAAAGACTGCTGATATGCAATGGGATTTGTTGGGGAATGGGGACATGCTTCAGAAGAGAGCCATTCTAGGAACATATTACATGAGACTGCTAAACATTGCTGCTACTACAGCCCTTTTACAAGTCAATGCTTCCTCATTTGTGCTTCTAACAGTCCCCTTAAAAATTATATTTGATATTTTTTCCTACAAGGTACAATTTAAAAGGCCACAGTAGAGAAACAAATCATAAAAATAGAAAAGGGATGGACATTTCAAAATAAACAAACCAAAGCATTTAACTACTAGAACCAAGTCTAAATAATATTTCTCCTTTACTGGCTAAATGCTGCTACTGTCTGCTTGGGCCCTAAGGGTGGTACAATAAGTATCAAAGAGGAGCATGCAGATCTTGGAACACAGGTTGGACATTAGAACTATACAAATATTCATTATAATTTCTGGCCCACAGGACTTACTACTTGGATTGGTCCAGAGTGTAACCAAGATAACATCAACAAAATTCATAATTTTTGGTCTTCTATGGAATAATATCTGTAAAATTTTGATAAATCTGTTGGATCGTCCAATTAGCAGATCACCAGAATTACGTATCCTGGCAATTCCTTTGTACTCTCTGTGAATGGAAACTAGATAGTCCTAAAACAAGAACCAATTATAGATTATACCTTGGCAACTGCCAAGAAATTGATCCTGCAACACTGGTTCAACAATAATGTCCTGAAAATAGAAGCTATTTTTTGACTTTTCATGTCCCTACTGCCTAAAATTATTGATAATGCGTCTGCTAATAAGATATAGAAAGTAAGTTGTTTTAGTGCTGTTCCTCTCCTTACTTTTACTTTGAAAGTTAAGGATAAAATTGAATTGCTTTCTTGGCTAGACAAAGGCAAATTGTGTTACTCTTTTCATATCTTTGTCATGAATGTGTTACATTTAAAGTATATCCAAACCCAACTACTAAAATCTCATATAAGCATTAACAGGTAAAGTATTTTTCAAGAGTTGCTTTCAATTAATTTTCTTTAAAATAACAGCTGTTAATCCTGCTGCGAAGGTTCTTATTCAGGCATCCCAGGTTAAGCAGTGCAAACTGTCTTTCAATTGTCACCTTGTTATTTTTGCTCCTGATGAGGACTACAACGGTTGGGTTGGCACACATTGTACTGGCATTGTCCACTGTTGTCATCAACATGAGGAAGCTGGAGTCAGTATATATAGACAGGAAGTCGCTAAAAAGGCTTCCAGAGATAAGCAGCACTGAGATGTTAACCACTTTACCACCGGAGGATTTTGCTGTCTTACGTCCAGGCCACTTTTTGCGATTCGGCACTGTGCGACTTTAACTGACAATTGCGCGGTCGTGTGACGCCGTACCCAAACAAAATTTACGTCCTTTTTTTCCCACAAACAGAGCTTTCTTTTGGTGATATTTGATCACCTGTGCGATTTTTACTTTTTGCGCTATAAACAAAAAAATAGCGTAAATTTTGAAAAAATAACAATATTTTCACATTTTTTTATATGAAATCCCCCCCCCCCCCAAAAAAAAATGTAAAAATCAATTTTTTTTTAAATTCTTGGCCAATTTGTTTTCTGCTACCTATGTTTGGTAAAAAAATCACAATAAGCGTATTTTAAATGGTTTGCGCAAAAGTTATTGCGTTTACTAACTAAGGGAAAGATTTCTGTCATTTTTGTTGTTTTTTTTTAACGAGTAATGGCAGCGATCTGCGATTTTTTTTGCGGGACTGCGACATTGCGGCGTACAGATCGGACCCTTGACTGACATTTTTTACACTTTTGGGGGTACCAGTGACATTACTACAGTAATCAGTGCTATAAATATGCTCTGTTACTGTAAAAATGACACTGGCAGGGAAGGGGTTAATTTTATTGGAGAGGGAGGGGTTAATGTATGCCTGGTGCTTACTAACGTGTGTGGGGGGAGGTGACTGAGTGACACAGGTACAGATCGCATGTTCAGCTATGCTGAACCCTGCAATCTGTAACTGTCTGTCACTTAGGAGATCAGCCCGCTTTCTTTACACAAGCGGGCGGATCTCCAAACTCGATTCCCCGACGACAGGGGAAAAGCAGCGGTGATCACCGCCACTCCTCCCCTGGCCCGACTCCCGCTGTGACTGAATACAGCGGGAGCGAGCCTCCGGCGGCGCGTGTGCGCCGCCCACAAGGGGAGGAGTCCAGCGACGTAGGTCTACGTCACTGGACGGGAACTAACCACTTTGCCGCAGTAGAGCTCGAGTGAGCGGTCGGCAAGTGGTTAAAAAGGATTTTAAAAAAGTGAAACAAGTTTCTTTTAAAAAATATAGCAATTGTTTTTGATACACAGTGTTTTAGAAAATTAAATGTCATCAAGTTATGGTTTACTTTACTTTAAAGCTGAACTCTGGGATGCTCAAATATTGTGTAAATAGGAATGTGTATTCTTCTTTGAATCTTGATGTGCTTTGTATATTTCTTCCAGATCTGTACAACAATCCAACTGGGCAACTTTGCCTCTATTTGCTGCCCTCTCTCTCTTTATGCATGGTGACTAGTCCTGTATCCATCCCAAGTAGTATTCAGGTAACCTATAATGGGTGAACCTAATGGTCCCTTCCACAGCTTTGATCTCTGGCTAGGCTATGCTCAGCACAGTTATAATATCACAAGGTAAGGTTGAGTCTGCAAAGGCGTTTGGTGCACACATAGATTATTTGCACCTATTGTGGCTATTGAGAAATAGAATTAACGTTTTTGTGCCCAAAGCTCAGCTTTCATGTAGTATGTAATTGCATAGTATGATTATTTTGTATCTCTTTAAAAATTATGAATGAAAACAATTCAGATATTAGAACAGCAATTTATCATGCATGTGATCAGCAGTGTATTTTTACCCATTTCCAATTTGTCAACCATCTTTTCAATGACTATCATCAGTGCTTTCTCTGTGAGTCATCTGTGATTTTTATACAGATTTATTAAACCCATTTTCCCGCAGACGGGCTAAGCAGTTTATATAAAACCTCAGTCATTAAGTTAATGATTCTCTGTAAATTATTCCACACACAGCCCAGTTAATCCGGTAAATGGAACATTAATGTTGATGGATCAATCAACTTGCATTTTGCTGTAACCTAGGATAATACAGAATTCAAAAGTTGGTGATCCCTATATAAAAAAAAAATGTTTATTAGAATTCATTTCTCATTGTATAACATGTGAGGCAGTAAATCTGAGGTCTGGGCTCTGACCTCTGTCTTCACACCTACAACACTCTACTGTTAGCATAAGCTAAAGCAGAATAACAGACATGAGTAATTGATGATGCCTGCCTGGTTCAATCTCAAACTATTATCTGTCATTTTAGGTCTATATCTAATTTATTTCACTGTTTATAGAAAAGCACAGGTAAAATGCATACTGTGTTAACTGTTGATCAAATAAACCTGCAAAATGCATCTACTGTCATACTGAATATCAATCCTTTCATTACTTAACAGTGAAGAAAAAAAAATCTTGGTTGTTGCGAACAAAATCCTACATTGAAAATGAAGAATACAGTTCTTTATCATTTAATTCTGTGTCACCTAAGCAGCTGAATAATAAAAGACATACAAAAAACAAGCCAGAATTGAAAATAAAAATATGCAGATGCTCATAGAACAATAACTAATCAATACCTTAAGGGTGAGTATCAGTACAGTAGTAAAAAAAATAGCTAATCTGTGCAAACATAGAAAATTGTTATACTGTCTTGCTGTAGTAGTACATCATGATGTAAGCAATGCATTGATTTCTTTTTTTTTTTTTTGGCGACTCTGGTGGGACCCAAACGGCATTGATTTCTTAAAGGAATGAAGATTTATCGTCCAATCACTTGCAAGCAAAAATCTTGTTTTTTATTTTTTTCTAATTCACACTTGATTGGGTATTTAAAGTGAATACAGCTCCACCTTATTGACTAATCTAAGTGATTGTAAACTTTGCCAAATGTTTATGCGCCTTCCAATGTGTATAATCTTATTCTTCTAATAAAAAAAATATCAGCAGTACTGGGATGCAAGGAACGATGAAAAAAGATAAAAACAAGTGTTTTATATTTTTTTTTAAAATGGCCATTCATTTAGCAAGTTAAATTATTCAGTTTATATCTTGTAATCAAAATAGTGATTTAATATTAGGAAACAATTTGAACTCCAAAGTTTCAGCTGCCAAACAGGTACACATCCATGTGAATGGCCTACAAGTATGAATACACATGCATATTTATATATCCCTTGTCCAACTGTTTATTCAGGGGAAACAGGAGGCTGATTTACTAAAAGGAACAGGAGGCTGATTTACTAAAAGGAACAGGAGGCTGATTTACTAAAAGGAACAGGAGGCTGATTTACTAAAAGGATTTCATGTTCACACAGTAAATTGTGGAAACATTCATTTCAAGTATCTAATCATGTTAAGATGAAATAAGTTAACAAGGATTTTCTTTTCACATGATTGAATGATTTATGTGAATCCTTCACTCATTTTATAGTGAGAACATTCTCAAATTCTGTAGTAAATCAATTTAATTGTTTCGAAAAATCCAACCTGGGCAATATATTTCCGCAAACTTGATAAAGTGGGAATATAGTATGCAGGTGTACAGTATATTTAGATGCAAACTATAGGAATTTTTCTCCTACAGTAGAATAATATAAACTGCGATGGATTTTAGGTCTATATAAAATATCTAAATGGGATAAAACAAATTGCTTTTGCTAAAATTGCTGTGAGAACTGACAGCTTTTAGAGAAGTCATTTCAAATTCAGACTAGATTTCTCATTTCTCTGTAGAAGGTGATTCTCGGGAGGGAAGGGTAAAGATCAAGCAGCATCCACGTACAGTTTGAGGGCCTCTTTTAGCCTTGTTTATTATACATGCTAAATAAGAACTGTCTCTGTTGTCTACAACATACAATTTTCACATCCAACCTAAAGTAGAATTGTGTAAAGGTTGCCAAAAAATAAAAATCAATACGTGGGGCAGTATTAACCACTTGCCGTCTGCTCACTAGAGCTCTACTGCGGCAAAGTGGTTCGCTATCGTCTGGCGATGTAGATCTACGTCGCCAGACACTCCCCTTTCTCGGCAGCGCGCGCACGCCGCCGGAGGCTCGCTCCCGCTGTATTCAGTCACAGCGGGAGTCGGGCCAGGGGAGGAGCAGCGGCGATCGCCGCTGCTCTTCCCCGATCGTCGGGGAATCGAGTGTGGAGATCCGCCTGCTTGTGTAAACACAAGCGGGCGGATCTCCTAAGTGACAGGCAGGGTCAGATTGCAGGGTTAAGCCTAGCTGAACCTGCGATCTGTCCTTGTGTCACTCAGTCACCTCCCCCCACACACGTTAGTAAGCACCAGGCATACATTAACCCCCTCCCTCTCCAATAAAATTAACCCCTTCCCTGCCAGTGTCATTTTTACAGTAACAGTGCATATTTATAGCACTGATTACTGCAGTAATGTCACTGGTACCCCCAAAAGTGTCAAAAATGTCAGTCAAGGGTCCGATCTGTCCGCCGCAATGTCGCAGTCCCGCAAAAAAAATCGCAGATCGCCGCCATTACTCGTTAAAAAAAAAACACCAAAAATGACAGAAATCTTTCCCGTAGTTAGTAAACGCAATACTTTTTGCGCAAGCCAATCAAAATACGCTTATTGTGATTTTTTTTACCAAACATAGGTAGCAGAAAACAAATTGACCAAAAATTTTTAAAAAAATTAGATTTTTACAATTTTTTTTTGGGGGGGGGGGAATTTCATATAAAGAATTTGTGAAAAATATTGTTATTTTTTCAAAATTGACGCTTTTTTTTGTTTATAGCGCAAAAAGTAAAAATCGCACAGGTGATCAAATACCACCAAAAGAAAGCTGTTTGGGGGAAAAAGGACGTAAATTTTGTTTGGGTACGGCGTTGCACGACCGCGCAATTGTCAGTTAAAGTCGCACAGTGCCGAATCGCAAAAAGTGGCCCAGACGCAAGACAGCAAAATCCTCCGGTGGTAAAGTGGTTAAAAAAAAATGAGTGTCTTGGGTTTTTCTACCCTTTCAGAATAGCCCACAAAATACCTGGTGATCCTGCCAGGTAAGTAAACCATATGTTATTTCTTGTAGTTTGGTAACAACCCCTGTGGCCTGCATGCAAGTAGGATGGCATGTCCATCATATTTTCTGTGTCTACATCACTACATGGCGATGATGGGGTGTTGATGTGAATAAACTATAGTCTCTCCTGATAGACACGTTTCTAGTTTGTCAAACAGGTGTTCATCACCCCTAGCCACACTAAACTCTACCCAGTCACTCGGTATACTCCATCTGATGAGTGCTAAGAAATTTTGTCTTAGCACTCCTGCGCTGATGATGTATGGGTAGATAATTGATGCAGCAGTACCCCTCCTACACACATGGTCCAAGAGAAAAAGAGGTGGTAAAAATTCACATGATCATAACTTTCAGGGGTGAAAGTCAGTGTAAAATTACAGTTGTTAAGAAATCACGGAGCAGTTTATTCTTTCACAAGCTTTACTGCGGATCTCGTGGGCTGTGTCTTCTAAGGAAATGTGCCGAGGTGAGGGGGTTTCCAACTATTCTATATTATTTTTGGTCTTTTATTAACATCATGTGGTCCCATTTCTTAAAGTGACACTGATCTCTGGTAAAAAAAAAATGATTCTATTCAAGCATCTATTCTTAACTCAAAAAAGTGCCTTCTGATGTTCTTCAGTCTCCTTCAAATCTCCAGCTTCATTTTTTTTTTGTTTTGCTTCCCTGATCTGACTAGCAGTTAGAAGGAGGCTACATTCATTCTGAATGTAGGGATGTAGCCACCCTCCAAGATGCCCTATGGACTATGGGATGTGTAGTGTGCATATGGCAATGCACATGGCCACACACAACTAAAGTGCAATGCTTGCTCCAATCTGAAATGGGGGCGGGGGGGGGGGGGCAGAGATTTGGCAGCTCACTAAGGACATTACAAGGAAGCAAAAAACACAGCGAGAAACAATTTCATTAAATAATAGATTACAGGGCTATTAAGTAGTGGATTTGTATGTGTTATTATTGGAGAATAAGGACAAAGTTTACAGTGTCACTTTATTTTTTTTTTAAATTTGCAATGCCAATCAGTATGTGTAGAAATCCTCTAAAGACTTGTTGCATTTTAAAGTTTACTAATGTGTATAATAAAATATTACGCTTAAACCAGTCACACAATGCAATGCACACAGAGGTTGATCGATTGACTCCTAAAACAACAGTCCTTACTTTTCCTAATCACGATCAGCAAAATAATTAAGGAGAGCTCAACGGGAGGACCCCTTTTCTTACCTTTATACTTCTCCTTGCACAGAACCCTGCAAGGCTAATGCCCGCAAAGTCAATTCCCAAAAGAAAATTCTGACACATTACTATACATACCATTTTGTCCTTTAATTTAAATATTCCCAGCAGGCCAATAAACAAAACAAATTTGCATTAAGAAAGCACAGCTGCCAAACTAACCGCATTATTTTATTAGCAGCAACAAACCACAAGCCTTAATGAGTGTGCATACCCAATACATCCCAAAGAAAATTGTTATTCAGCAGTTATTCTTAAGTCCCTTGTAAAGCTAACACAACAGGCACCAGCTTGTTATATTTTCAGATTGTTTATTTGCATGCTTTCTTCCTACAATTATAAATCGGCTTGCCTTCATAAAGTACATTGTGTATCTTACATTACAGCTATGTTAGGATTTCCATTCTACATGCTGATATTGCTGTTCCTTGGCGATAAAAATAGAAAGACGACGATGCATTACAGGGACAGTAATTTACTCGGGGAACTGGGTGATAAAAATGGCAATGTTCATGCAGCCCTTACTTTATTTCTGCATTTATAAGGTGAAGCCAAATAACAATGACTCCAATATGTACTCTGGGGAAATTGTTTCTTTGGCACTTTTTGGAATTAATGTACAAGATTTATTTACCTTTCATATGTTTGCACACTGCAGTATAGGCACTTTAGTTGGAGCAGCAGTGAGAGGTCAGATTTGATGAGCCATAGGTTCAATCTCTGTTACAATGTACATTATGCATAAACAGGCAGGCAGATGAGGATATAGGTTTTATTAAAATGCGTTCTTTTTGGTACCCAAAGTGCTGCAGTGTATTGCTAGAAAAACCTCTCCAAATATAAGTTATGTACATAATTTCCAGATTAAAGCCACCAATTTCGATTTATATGCATGGAGAATGCTGCCTGAATAGCAATCATAAGAGGAGGGACAAAGTGCGGTGCGGCTGCCAGAGGTACCATTATCGTTCAAAAATATAAGGCATTACTGAACTAATACTAGTAAATGAGGCGCTGTACGGAATTAAAGTGTTGTTTCGGGGTTTGAGTCATTTTTTTTATCCTAAAATTCAAAAGTCATGTTTGGGAAAGGCTGATCGTCACAAAAATCTGTTAAAGAACTTAAACAATAAATTAAAAAATAATATATTTACTCATAACTCTATTTACAGTACTTTCTCGTGCAAATATATCTTTAATATTGATACTTTGTGATAACTGATATATTGGTAATTAACTTTAACTGTGACATCTGCATATGACTTCTTCACGTTCCACTCAGCTTGTAGCCTTTTTTTTCCCCCAGTACAATGCCACATCAATTCTGTTTTAAATTACCAGAAGAAAATCATTACACAGTTTGCACACTTTTAGGTTTGAGTTATGGGAGAAATAAAAATGCTAATAACATTGATGTAAATATCCTCACTGCTTCTCAACAGAATACCCCAACACACACCTGAAAAAGGGTGGAATTCAATAAAATAACTATATGACAGGAAGATTCAAAAGATTGTGAAAACAATGATACGAGTGGAAAATAGGCAAAACATCTAAGTTAAGGTTCACTTTGGATACCTATTTTACAGTATGCTACATTTCATTTCTTCTAATTCTATAGTTTAATATTGAGATTTATCAGGTGACAGATCTCCCAATAAGACTATGGGACGTATTTATCAAGCAGTGAGTCTCTTGACCATGTGGCCATTTTAGGTCAATGGTATTATGAACATTCCCACCCCTTTGGATACAGTATGTTCAGCTGTATAGTGCGTTTTTTTCCCTCCCATAGCTCATTGGCCAAGCAAAGACTGCGAGCCCAGTTTGGACTGAACCTAAGCTCACTCATAATTGTAAACCATGTACACATTAGTTACTTTGTTGCTGCATTTCTAAATATGCAGTTTACCTTTCCTTAAATGTGGTAGCTTCATTTTTGTTTTATTTTAACTACTTGCCCCCCTCCCACAGTAGATTTACTGTGGATGGGTGGCACAGGCAGGTCGGACAACGTTCCTGTAAATCTCCACCCGTGTCTGGGTTTAGGGCATGCATGGGCTCCCCCTGCTGACCGGTTCTGTGACTGGACACAGCATGAGTTTGGCAACAGGTTTCAGCCAATGATTTTGGCTGAAATCACACACAGAGTTCTGTGTTTACAAACACAAAATAGGAACAGCAGTCTGGCTGTTTCTTCTCCCTGAAAAGTAGGGAGAAAAAACAGCCAGATCAGAAAGTAAAAGCAGCACACATTACAGTCGTTAGGCACACAGTTAACACCTTGACTGCCCCTAGATGTTAACCCCTTCCCAGCCAGTGTCATTAATACAGACTCAGTTTACAATATTATCACTAATCACTGTATTAGTGTCACTAGCTCCTTCAGTGTCAGTTAGTGACCCTCCCAGATAGTGTCAGTTAGTGAAAAATTGCCCACCACCCTATCACAGTCCCAGTATAGCATCTATAGCTGTGTAAATTCCAGTATACTGTACATATCATAGATTGTAGATGCTATAGCTTTTGCACAAACCAATTAATATTCACTCATTGGGATTTTTTTTTTTTACCCCAAAAAATGTATCAAAATACATTTTGACCTACATTTATGAAGAAATTTGATTTTAAATTTTGTATTGGTATTTCGGCCATTACGGGAGTGCTCACCCGCCCCTCTCCGGCACTGGCGATCTTAAACTTGGTTATTGACCGCTTCCCCAAGGACTGTTGGAACGTGGTTACACACATCCTCTTAGCTGCAAGGAACACCATAGCCCGACAGTGGAGGGCAGATGAGACACCCAAGGTGTCTGCGGTACTGGAACTAGTAAAGACTAATCAGGCATATGAGGGGGTGTTGGCCTGCAAGGCGGGTAGAGGACAGGAATTTGACACACAATGGTCCCTATGGCATTCCTGGTTATCTGGTAACTGAGATCTATATTATACTTATGTAACGGTTCAATTCTTAGAGTACCTACGCCTGAAATGTGCATTATGACTTCCTATGAGCTGACCCCCCCCCCCTATCCTTCCCTTTCATTTTTCCCCCCTTGCTCCCCCTCCCCACACGTTATATTGCATCCTTGTTCTTTTCCAGACTCGGCAGTGGGTGCTCATAACTCGAGTAGTGCTAATCTCGCTGACTATGTTAATATCCACAAATCCCCTCAGAGTGGACACATACCCCTCTAGCTGTCTCCCTTTCTCTCTCTCCTTTCATCCGCTCCCCATTCCCTTACACTCCTCTCTATCCCTCTCCTATCCTCCCTCCCCCCTTTCTCCTTCTTCTTCTCCTCCTATCTTCTTCCCCTCCTTCCCTTCCCCTTCCTCGCCACCTCTCCCATCTACCCTTCCCTCCCTCCCCCACTCCACTCCCCTCCCCCTTGTGACTTGATCACCTCCCCCCCCCTCTCTCCTTTCCTCCTCATTCCTTCCTTCTTCCTATTCTACTTCCTCCCTCTTCTTCTCGCTCTTCCTCCTCCCTCCTCCCCCCCTCTTCTTCCTCTTCTTCTTCCTCTTCTTCTTCTTCCTCTTCTTCTTCTTTCCCCCCCTCCCCCCTTCCTAAAAGAGCACTACCCTGTTACGGCTATCATGTTCCGCTCATGTATAATGCTGTTATCAATGGTATTAATGATATCTTATGTCATTGTTCGCAACATTGTTGTGTCTGGACTGTTCGAGTTGTACCCTGAATGCAAATGCAAATGTATTTGTTATCTATTGTTTTATACTGGTTTGTTGTATTGTGACATTTTTTTTCAATAAAAACTAATGAAAAAAAAAAAATTAATTGTATTGGATATATTTTATAACAGAAAAAAGAAAATATTGTTTCACTTTTTCAAAAAGTGGTCTTTTTTCATTCATATAATATAAAATAAAAAACCTAGAAGTGATCAAATGCCACCAAAAGAAAACTCTGTTTGTTTTAAAAAATTAAATACGTTTAATTATGTACAGTATTGCATGACCTTGCAATTGCCAGGTAAAGTAGCACAGTGCTGAATAGCAAAGAATGCCCTGGTCGAGAAGGGGCAGACCTTCTAGAGATCAAGTGGTTAAATTAGCGATCCAGCCAGTAAGTCTTTTATTTGTAACTTCCTTTAACAGGAAAAGCTGTCCAGGAAAAGTGTCAGTTAGGGGATTGAGACAAATCATTTACTAATGGCTGGGGTGCTTACAAAGATCAGTTTTATTCATTTATGTAAAACCTTTATTCCAAAAGGTAAAAAAACTGTTGCTGTAAATGATTAAAAAGTAATTGCTGGAGTTCAGCTTTAATTTTTTTGTGAAGTCAATCTAAATCTGCTAGTGCATCTAGCACTACCCTCTCCCAAGATTAACAATGCTGCTGTCCAATAGGGATGATCGAACGGTTCGGGTCGACCATCGGTTCGACCCGAACATTGACTGTTCGAGGTTCGGCCGAATTCCAAACTTTTTGCTGAAAAAGTTCGGAATTCGGCAACCAGAACCGACCAAAATGCAATGGGACAGGAAATGGGCTTTAAAAGCCCGTGATTGGACCAGAACCATCAGTAAAAGCCAATTGAGGGGGCATTAGAATGCTAGGAATGTGATTGGAGTGACTAGGGGGTCCAGAGGCCAATCATTAGTGAATACGCCCCCCAGTATATAAGATAGCCCCGCCAAATTCTAGCATTGTAATACAGGGACGTGTAAGAGAGTGGAAGCAGTTCTGTTACTTCTGCTTCAAAGTGTCATTTAGCAATTATTAGTGTGAGGAAAGGGATATCTAGTGTAGTTAGGGTACTATTTTCCACTATAGTTAGATTTAATAATCTAGTTTCTATAGGGAAAGTGTTAAGTGTAAGGGGACCGTAGTGTAGTGTAGGGTTAACTGACTCTGACTGCTATGGCAGGGTGACAAAACCCTTCCATGTCAGGGTGACCGCTATAGAGAAAAGATCGTTTCTCTTAGGTCACTTATAGAACAGCGATATGGCTTCTCGCCTGTCACCCTGCTTTTTGCTGCAGGCGTTTATAGGGCTTTTTTGAGGACATGTTTGGAGTCAGGCATGACATCTGAGCTTCTGTATAGGGGTATATATACACACACATGTATGTATATATACACATACACATATATAGGTGTGAAAGTAGCAGAACACTATGCTTGCGCTAATGAAATAATTAACAGGCATATGTCTCCTCTCCTATAACACCTATATATGTGTATGTGTATAAATACATATAAGTGTGTGTGTATATATATACCCCTATACAGAAGTTCAGATGTTTTGCCTGCCTAAAAAAAACCCCAAAAAATGCCTGCGCCAAAAAAAAACGCCCAGGTGTTTTATTGCAGGTGTTTTTTTGGGCATTTTTTTGGGGTCTTTGGAGGCAGGCAAAACATCTGAACTTCTGTATAGGAGTATATACACACACACACTTATATGTATTTATACACATACACATATATAGGTGTTATATGAGCGGAGACATATGCCTGTTAATTATTTCATTAGCGCAAGCATATGTTCTGCTATTTTCACACCTATATGTGTGTATGTGTATAAATACATATACGTGTGTGTGTATATATATATACCCCTATACAGAAGTTCAGATGTTTTGCCTGCTTCCAAAGACCCCAAAAAAATGCCTGCGCCAAAAAAAACACCCAGGTGTGTTATTGCAGGCGTTTTTTGGGCATTTTTTGTGGGTCTTTGGAGGCAGGCAAAACGTCTGTATAGGGGTATAGGGGTATATATACACACACACTTATATGTATTTATACACATACACACATATAGGTGTGAAAATAGCAGAACACTATGCTTGCGCTAATGAAATAATTAACACCCATATGGCTTCTCTGCTATCACACCTATATGTGTGTATGTGTATAAATACATATAAGTGTGTGTGTATATATACCCCTATACAGAAGTTCAGATGTTTTGCCTGCCTCCTAAGACCCACAAAAAATGCCCAAAAGTTATTGCAGGCATTTTTTGGGCATTTTTTGTGGGCCTTTGGAGGCAGGCAAAACATCTGAACTTCTGTATAGGGGTATATATACACACAAACTTATATGTATTTATACACATACACACATATAGGTGTGATAGCAGAGAAGCCATATGGGTGTTAATTATTTCATTAGCACAAGTATAGTGTTCTGCTACGTTCACACCTATATATGTGTATGTGTATATATACATATAAGTGTGTGTGTATATATACCCCTACACAGAATTTCTGATGTTATGCCTGCCTCCAATAACCCCCAAAAAAATTCCCAAAAAAACGCTTGCTACAAAACCGGCAAGGTGTGAAAATAGCGGAGCCATATCACTGTTCTATATTAATTCTAAGACAAACAATCTTTTTTTTTTTCTGGTTCTGGACATGCTACAGAGCTGAAACTTCACAGGTACACTTTTTAGACCCCCCAGACACTAAATCCAAAGAAATCTCATTTTTTTTTCAATAATTTTTTCAATAATTGGCTCTCTATTAAAAATGACAATTTTTAAGAACTTTTTTTGTGTGATTAATAGTCCCTGGGGCATGACCCAGAACCCTAGGCACTTTTTAGGGGCATTTGTTGGGTTTTAGGGCTTCAAAATGGTGTTTTTTGATTCCAGAAGTTCGGGTCCCTTTGATTTCATTGAGGTTCTGAAATCCAAACCCAACTTTCAGGAAATTCGGGTGTTCTAGTCGAACCGAACTTTTCAAAAGTTCGATCCTCCCTACTGTCCAAAGGTGTTTCCATTGATCCTCCTATATCCAGAGTGGAGACACCCTAAGACAGTGATGGCAAACCTTGGCACCCCAGATGTTTTGAACTACATTTCCCATGATGCTCACTCACTCTGCTGTGTAGTTGAGCATCATGGGAAATGTAGTTCCAAAACATCTGGGGTGCCAAGGTTCGCCGTCACTGACCTAAGACATGAAGATTTTTAATGGCATCATCATCATTACAAAATAGAAAAAAAAAAAGGCTAGAAAAGAAAATGAATGCAGCCATCTTATTTAAAGATCGTGAGCTGCAATATATTACAGTTTTGGTTTTAGATAGGTTTTAAATGTTAGCCTAAAGCAATTGTATTGAGTCTCAAGTCTTGCTGGGATGGGTAAATAAAGACAGGAATTATCTTCAGGTTAATTTCAAGCAAAAGTTTACCTGAACCCAGCTTATTCACAATTTGGCTACATTTGGGCAGTTCACAAATCAACAAACCATCCAGGCATCCCAGGCAACATCTTTTTAACCAAAATGGCCAAATGACTACATTTGGTTAATGATGACAACCAACATTCCTGGCTGGTTTGTTTACATAAAACAGCTATGGATCTGACTGTCATTTAGTAGTGGTAGTGCAATGGGACAACATAGTTAAGCGGTGGTCATCATGGAGTCAGGGAAACATTGTTTTAATGGGTTCAGCAAATTTGGCATTTGCGGGCTTCCTTCCGGGTTGACCAAACCTCAGGCGCACTGATCTTCCTCTTCACCAGTGATCACTAGACTAATTGTGTGGGGTTGTGGTGACAGAATTGGCACAGAAGGGATCTAAGTGCAACATTTTCTCCAAGAAGGTAAATGTAATTTCAACCCTTCTACAATTCTTTATTCATCCCAGCAAAAGCTGATAACACATAGGGGTCGATTTACTAAAAGCAAATAGACTGTTCACTTTGCAAGGCAAGTTGCACTTTTCAAGGCAATTTGCACTTAGCATGGAAGTTCTTCCCTGAGCTTAAAGTGTTACTAAACCCACAACAGTAAAATCAGTCTATATATGCAGTAAAGCATGCTTGTTATACTCACTGTGGAACTCGAGGGGTTAATCTTTTGCATTATGTATAAAGGCTGTTTGATCCTATCTCTCTGATCCTCCCCTTCTTTCACTGTCTCCAAGGGGACAGGCTGCACATGCTCAGTTTGGTGTGTATTGCTAGAGAGTTGTTTTTTTTTTCTTGGGAGAGTGCATGTGATCAGCACAGGGCCAATCAGCACTGTCCAGCCATGTCCAGACAGAGGATCAGGGGAGAATGAAAACTCCTCCTACAACTTTACTAGCAACTGATTTAAGTCAAAAGGCTGTTAAATACTGCTAATGAGAAAAGGTATTTATCTGTTTTAATGTACTAAAATAATTGCAATTCCATGTTCTGTGTACTGTGGAAGACCAGATATAGTAAATGCAGGTTCTGGGTTTAGTACCACTTTAATGAATGAGGGGAATCGCTGATGACTTCCATCATCCAATGATGTTCAAGGAAAAATGTTGTTGTTGTTTTTTTTTTTTCCTTGCACATGATTGGGTATTCTTTGTAAATCAAAATCTCATCACATTCACTAAGCTCTGGACACAATTCCCATGCAAAGTGCAACTTCCCTTGCAAAGTAAACACCATATTTTCCTTTCGTAAATGAATGCCATAAAGCCTTGTAATAAACGTACAAAACAAAAAGATTCTCCTGGTTCTCTGACTCTATGAATTTCAGACATTGCATACACCCCAGTTAAATGAACTTCAAATAATATATATGCATTTATTGTGTGAATGAGTGATCATTTCCCAAATCTAAACATACACGTTACTAGATAAAGTACACATAGGATTCTACAACAGCACTAAATCACAGTATACATATTAAAATGTGCTGTCCCTGTGGTCACCCTGGTTTCAGACATGTGAGTTAAACTTTCTACTGCAATGACAGTCACACACATAAATCCTTTGTGACATCTGTGATACAAGCTCTTGTAGATGATGAATCTGGGGATATTATAGGGGATGCTGGATAATATAAATATCTCTCCATGTGCGCATACAGTACGGCACAAGAAGAAATGTAGAATGTAATTGATGTTAGGTTCACTTTAGTTTCCATTCAAGCATAGGTCTGCTAAGTGTGTTTTAAAAGCTAAAACATTTCATAGATATTACACATCTTACACATCTTTATGTCAAAATTAAATAAAAAATGGTCATGATTTCCAATGATAAGGTAAACCATTCTGTGTATTACACATCTGTATATAAATCAGAACAGTGACTAAGTGGTTAGCCCTTCCACTTAGCAGCACTAGGGTCAACGGTTCAAATCCCAACGATGGGACTCCTTGCATGGAGTTTGCATGTTCCTCATGTGCTTTTATGGGTTTTCTTCAACACTCCAAAGGCATGCTGGTAGGTAAATTGGCCCTAGTATGTGTATGTATGAAAGTTAGGGACCTTAGATTGGAAGCCCCTTGAAGGCAGTGACTGATGTGAATGTATAATATATATGTAGCGTGCTATATAAATGAACAGTACCTGTAATCAAAATTTTAATTAAACATACATTTATAAAATGTATCAAGTTAGGATGAGGTTGAAGCTTTAACATAAGATGCACTGTGGTAATAACACTCCCTCATGCACCATCAAAGGGCAAAGTGCTGCCTACTTAAAGTCATTGTAAGCCATAACCTTGTAAAACAGTCTATTGAGTTTAACCGCTTGCCGACCGCCGCAAGTAAATTTACTGCGGCGGTCAGCCCCGGCCAGGCAGAGTGACGTTAATTAACGTCACTAGCCTGGGAGGGTCTGGGGAGCGAGCGCGCGCCCGCGGAGGCGCGCTCCCGCGCGGTCACGGACCCCCCGCACGTGAGACCGGCGGACCCGATGTCCACCGGTCACTCGGCGATCGTCGGGGGAGAGGGAGAAAGTCAGGCGGCTTGTGTAAACAAGCTGCCTGTCATTCTCCTCGGTGTAAAAACACTGATCACACGGTTCTACTATTTAGAACCGTTGATCAGTGTCCTTACACCTCAAGCCACAGCCAATCACAGTAAGAATCACGCCCCTAGGGACACACACAGCCCCTCCCGCTCAAATAAAGTTAACCCCTTCACTACCAGTGTATTTTTACAGTAACAGTGCATATATATAGCACTGATTACTGTAGAAATGTCACTGGTAACCCCAAAAGTGTCAAAAATGTCAGTCAAGGGTCCGATCTGTCCGCCACAATGTCGCAGTACCGCAAAAAAAATCGCAGATCGCCGCCATTACGCGTTAAAAAAAAAACAACAAAAATGACAAAAATCTTTCCCTTTGTTAGTAAACGCGATAACTTTTGCGCAAACCAATAAAAATACGCTTTTTGCGATTTTTTTTACCAAACATATGTAGCATAAAACAAATTGGCCAAAAATGTTAAAAAATGTGGATTTCTACTTTTTTTTGGGGGGGAATTTCATATAAAAAAATGTGAAAAATATTGTTATTTTTGCAAAATTTACGCTCTTTTTTTGTGTATAGCGCAAAAAGTAAAAAGCGCACAGGTGATCAAATACCACCAAAAGAAAGCTCTGTTTATGGGAAAAAAAGGACGTCAAATTCGTTTAGGTACAGCGTCGCACGACCGCCCAATTGTCCGTTAAAGTCATGCAGTGCCGAATCGCAAAATACCCCCTGGTCGTTTAGCAGCCAAATCCTCCGGGGCTTAAGTGGTTAAAATAGAAATAAAAGGCAAAACATTTCTGTACAGATAATAAAAAACATCATAAATACCTTTTTTCCCTTTTTTATAAGTGATCACATTTTCTTTGTCCCCCCTCTATTCTCAGCTGCATAGGAGCTGGGGGAGGAGAAGTAACATTACACTGAGCTTCCCAGTGAATGGCTGTGCAAGGGAGGCATGTCAGGACAAGTCTGATCATTGGAGGAGAGTATACTGAGTTACCAGCACAGCTAGAGAACTGACCACGGTGTGTGCTCCTGCTTAGTGTGGTCAGCTTTTTCTTTATAGTAAAACAGAAGGACTGGCAGGATCCCCAGGGATTTCACACAAAGGAAACAATAGAAAGAGAACGGGATACTTTTTCATACAAGTACATGGTACAACAGGCACATATCAGGAATATGAAATGTTTGGGTAACAAACACTTTAAGTATACAGAAAAATGCTGTCCAGGGGCTTTGTAGGATTACAATGGAAAGAAAATGAAAATAGTTTTAATAAAAAAGAAAAATTAAAAGAAAATAAAAAAAAAAACATTGAGACTGATTTACTAACGAAGTTGAGAATCTTCAATTTATTAAGAGTCACTCTAAATATCACATAAAAAGCACATTTTTGTTATTTATTTAATCTGATTAAGTATTAAATATATGTTTGTTGCCCAAACATAGACAAATATCTCTATAAATGTTTTCCCATAGGATTCACACACTTTTTCCCTTGATTTACATATTTTTAAATTGTATTCTATTGGGAAAATGTGTAAGTCCTGGGTCAAAGTATGTAAATCTTTGTCAAGCATTTAAATATAAAGCCCTTAGTGCTTGCATTACAAGCAATATTTTACGTGCTATAAACCCATGGAAAACAATACATTCAACAGCAACATCTTGTTGGCAAGAAAGGAAGTTATTAATCCAAGAAAAGGTTACAGGCACCTATATGACTGCAGTCTAATATTCCTGTACCAAAATAAGCATGGGCATTTAAATCTTTAAATACAAAATTGACTTCACCATCATACCTGATTGCAATGAAAAAAAATAAAAAAAAAGCTAATTCCCAGCTTGTTAGTTCATTTGACAGGTAATAAATAAAGACTATCTTGTTACTAAGTAATTTACAAAGCAACTGTCAACAGCATCAGCATACCATCTCAGCAAGCTGGAAGACATACATGACCAAATAAGCAGCAGGTGGGCACTTAAACTGCCATGAAAATGTACAGAGAATATACAAAGCTTTGTGTTACTTCCAGTAAAGCCCCAAGAATTATGACTGGGTGGTAAGGGGAGTGTAGGCCTATAGCCCATTCATAGTTTTAAAATCCAGTCCCTAAACAATGTCCCTGCATGATTGGAATACAAAAAGCATTGGTTCAAGGTGTACTCAAATCGGTCGCTACTAGGGAAAATAGGAAAATTAATAAGGCCAGTAATCACCATAGCATCCAACTACCAACAATACACTTTATGGCCTCTGAAATGAGATCAGGTGGCTCAGAATGGCTAATAATGGGGGTTTTGTTATGTGCCAGCCATACTGACAATGTGCTTCGGAATGATTAATGTTCATTCTGAACATCAGACCGAACTTTGACTGTTCAGGCATTTATCCCAATGCTGGACCTTTAGCCCATTTGGCAGGAGACAAACATCATATATAGTAGTGGTATTTCTACTATATATATGAGAGCTTCCTATTTGCCAATGGTTTCCAAGAAAGTGGTAGGTGTCAGGTCCAACTGCATCCTTAGCAACCAGTGACATCTCTGTAGTCAATTAACTTACTGGTCAGACATCCCTGGCTATGTAAACATGCTACAGAGGTAGCATGACATCACTTGGGCAATGACACTGACCAAATATGTCAGTTCCTATATATAACCAATTACATAAAACGATAGACCCTGCTTCTTTGTTTACATTAAGCAAAAGGACCTCAGCAACGTGGGGACAAGGTGCTTTGCCGGGGGGGGGGGGTCCCCTCTAGCAACGTAACTTCATGTTGAGAACTTGTGGCCTGTTATGGGTAAGAACCACATGTTCATCCTCTCCCTTTCCTGGCGAGTCAAGCTACAAATCAGGGTCTGGTATAGATTTTTAGGGAGACTCAATACTTTTTTCTTGTTTTCTTGCAAAGGGCCCCCTTAACATCTATACTAAATCCTATGCATTTTTTTTATATAAGACCATCATTTAGGTATATACCTGAGGGAATCATCAGCCTTTTGTTTATGTAGCATCCTGCAGGCATAACATGAGAACTTCTGTGTATGGTTATATACACACACACACATGTATGTATATATACACCTAAATAGGTGTGAAAGTAGCAGAAACCTATGCTTGCGCTAATGAAATAATTAACAGGCATAGGACTACGCTCCTATCACACCTATATGTGTGTATGTGTATAAATACATATAAGAGTGTGTGTATATATATATATACCCCTATAAAGAAGTTCAGATGTTTTGCCTGCCTCCAAAGATCCCAAAAAAATGCCTGCGCCCAAAAAAATGCCCAGGTGTGTTATTGCAGGCATTTTTTGGGCATTTTTTTGGGGTCTTTGGAGGCAGGCATAACATCTGAACTTCTGTATAGGGGTATATATACACACACACTTATATGTATTTATACACATACACATGTATAGGTGTTATAGCAGAGAAGCCATATGCCTGTTAATTATTTCATTAGCGCAAGCATAGGGTTCTGCTACTTTCACACCTATATATGTGTATGTGTATATATACATACATGCGTGTGTGTATATATACCCCTACACAGAAGTTTTGATGTTATGCCTGCCTCCAAAGATGCCCAAAAAATGCCCAAAAAAACGCCAGCTACAAAAACGCCCAGGTGTGTTTTTGCAGCAGGCGTTTTTTTGGGCATTTTTTGGGGGTCTTTGGAGGCAAGCAAAACATCTGAAATTCTGTATAGGGGTATATATACACACACACTTATATGTATGTATTTATATGTATTTATACACATACACATATATAGGTGTTATAGCAGAGAAGCCATATGCCTGTTAATTATTTAATTAACGCAAGCATAGGGTTCTGCTACTTTCACACCTATATATGTGTATATGTATATATACATACATGTGTGTGTGTATATATACCCCTACACAGAAGTTCTGATGTCCTGCCTGACTCCAAACATGTCCTCAAAAAAGCCCTATAAACGCCTGCAACAAAAAGCAGGGTGACAGGGTTGAAGCCACCATCCTGTTCTGTAAGTGTTCTAAGAGAAACGATCTTTTCTCTATAGCGGTCACCCTGACATGGAAGGGTTTTGTCACCCTGCCATAGCAGTCAGAGTCAGTTAACCCTACACTACACTACGGTCCCCTGGCCCTTAACACTTTCCCTACAGAAACTAGATTATTAAATCTAACTATAGTGGAAAATAGTACCCTAACTACACTTTCCTCACACTAATAATTGCTAAATGACACTTTGAAGCAGAAGTAACAGAACTGCTTCCACTCTCTTCCACGTCCCTGTATTACAATGCTAGAGATTTGGCGGGGCTATATTATATACTGGGGGGCGTATTCACTAATGATTGTCCTCTGGACCCCCTAGTCACTCCAATCACATTCCTAGCATTCTCCTGCCCCCTCAATTGGCTTTTACTGATGATTCTGTTCCAATCACAGGCTTTTAAAGCCCAGTTCCTGTCCCATTGTATTTTGGTCGGTTCTGGTTGCCGAATTCCGAACTTTTTCAGCAAAAAGTTCGTAATTCGGCCGAATTTCAAACAGTCAATGTTCGGGACGAACCGATGGTCGACCCGAACCGTTCGATCATCCCTATCAGCTAGCTGTAAAGGAGGTGCCTGATCAGAGGACCCTGAAGTGATAAAGGGGGTACCAGTAGTTTGAGCCCTGAAGAGTCAGAGCACAGTGTGTAGTGCATCAGTTAGGAGTTGCAGCCATACAGGAATCCACAGCAAGCTACCTCAAGCTAGTGCAAGGCTGGAGGGAATAGTCAGTGACTTTGCAGTGCAAGCACAGTTTTCAGACATACAGTGTGTTCAAAGCGCCAGTAAGCTTTGGCTAGCGTTGGCTGGCGTCAAGGCAGCGCTAATGGGCATGTTTGCTATAAAGTCCCGGAATGGTACATAGTTGAGCCAAAGGAGTATCCCACTCATTCCCTTCTCCCATCCCATAAAACTACAATAAAACAACCAAATAAAGATGCCAGAGTTGTCAATGTGTCAGTTCTCACCAGTGATGGAAGTAACTGTGTTTAAGTAAACGGCATTACTTAACGCAGTTACTTTAGAGGGTAACGAGTAATCTAACTGAATACTAGTGCCCTCCCTGTAACGCCGTTGCCGCTACTTTAGCTTCGTTACCGCAATTACATATACCACCACTAGATGACAGTATTGTAATTGTAATTCCCCCTCTCCTCTATGACCGTGGCCGGCGCTGTCCGCGGTAGTGGAGAGAGAGAAGAGGAGGAGGCTCTGTGAGGAAAGGCGAGCGGCAGAGCATAGCGCGCCAGGCCCAGGAGGGCAGAGCATGTGACCATCCGACCACCATTGCCACTTTGCCAGCCTGGCCAGCCAAAATATAGTCCAGGAGTCTCCAGGGCAGCAGGAAGTCCATCACCGCACACAGCCAGCCAGCCCAGAAGAGAGAGGCACACAGGGAGACAGACAAGCCTGGAGGAGGAGGACGGAGCCAGACGGACCCCAGTGTGCCTGCCTGGGCAGGCCGCACGACCACCAGCAGCCAGCCAGGCAGCAGCAGCACAGCAGGCAACAAAAAAACAAAAAACAAAATATGGTTACTCACAGTCAGGACTCAGACCCCCACCACCAGTGTGCCACACCGCCACCATCAGTGTGCCACACCACCAGTGTGCCACACCGCCACCACCATCAGTGGGCAACACCGCACCACCAGTGTGCCACACCACCAGCCAGCCACTCCAGGCAGCAGGTATCAAAAAACAAAAAAACAAAAGACAAAATATAGTCACTCACACAGTCAGGAGGACTCAGACCCCCACAATGTGTCACACCGTCACCACTATTAAAGATCTTATAGAACGTAATTGCATTATAGAATAGTAAAAAAAAAACTCACAGTTACTTTGTTGAGTAACTAATTATTTTTTCAATGTGGCAACTGAGTCACTAACTCAATTACTTTTTGGGCGAAGTAATTTGCAACTGTAACTAATTCATTTTTTAAAGTAAGATGACCAACACTGGTTCTCACACCCAGGGTCGCAGCTCACATGGGCTGGAGAGGTAACCAGTAACAATGGCAGACCCACCTCAGGCCACAGGCCTGGAAATATTGCTACATTTACATTGTGTACATTGTATACCTGCGCCCCTTTACAGACAGGTTAAAAGGGTTGCAATCCACAGATATGAAATATGAACAAAGCATATCCCTCTATAGACAGCTGTAGTTACACAAGTACAACTTATGTAGAAGGATTTGATTCATCTCTGTGTATCATCTGAGGCCAGTCACTTTACTGGGTATATGTAAGTGTTTACAACCACTTTAAGGGCATCCCTATGTTATTTAATGCTGACCCCAAAGCATTATTCAAATCACTGTTTCTCATCAAACAACATTTTTAAAACCAGGTTTGCTTCGGTACGTGCTCTTCAGGGCATTGTCCAGCCCCCTATGCCATTTAGCCTTGAAAATGGCCATTACTGTTTTTAACATTCAGCTCCTATTGACTTCAGTGGGCTTTGGATTCGGTACCCAAACTTTAGTCATGTTCTTTGAACCCAGGCACATTCGGCTCATCCCTTATGGTGAGGTGAGGGGAGAAGTGCAGATATTAGGCTAGAACAGAGATTAAATAGACACTCCCTGAATAGGAAAGGCTATGATATGCAAAGAAGGAATTGGCTGTGCTAAGGAACTGACTCTACCTGAAGAAGCCAAATTTTCAAGTAAGTTCAAAGGTATATTGCAAGCACACTGCAAGTAAATAAACAACTGTTTGTGGAGGGGAAAACACTGCATGAAAGCATTGATTTATCAGTTTGTCTGAAAGTTTTAAAATGAGTGAAAAAGACTCTTTAAGTGGTACACAGTTCACTAAAGTTAAGAAGTATGTATCTAAGCCTGTGCTTCTAAGGTGGTAAAGCAAAGCAGCTAGGGCTGAAAATAAGACATTGTTTGAACTGATGCATTCTACTTTGGAGGGCATATTGGTTTAGGATAGCTCAAAGATGTCAGAATAGATTCCTAATTTGGTCATTTCTGAACTTTAAAGAGAAAAGGATGTGTGCTATGATTTGGTGTATAAAATGATTACTATTACAATGGTTATTTCTGATGAATCAATCTCATCCTATTTGCTCTCAACTAGATGTTATGGCAGCTATAAATTTGCAGATAATTGCAAGGATTCTTCCTATATGGAGCATCGCTTAGCCATTTCTGACATTTTAGCTATGATAATATGCATCTTCGTCAGAATGATATGACAGGGACATTTTTCAACAGCCTGCTGCTTTGCTCTTCATAAGTTCCACTTGTGTTTCAGTGTCACCTCACCATTGGGAACATACTGGAGTAGAGCCGTGCACTCAGATGACTAGTTTTAGTGTATACAGTTATCTTCCCACCTGTTGGTCTTGGTGACATATCTGTCCCTCTATGTCCAAACTTAGTGAATTCTCTACAGTTAGGGATGAGCAAACCTGTCACTTGGAAGCTGGGATCTGCAATATGCCCAGCTTCCCAATATACCAATGCAAAAAATGCAAAAAACATACCGTACAGCAGGGAAAGAATAATTTCATGAGGCTTAAAGAGCTACTTTGAAAATACATTATTCCTTTAAATAACATGCTTGGGGGAAGCCTTAAAGCTGCAGTGTTACGGACTTGTATGCCTTTTACAGTAACAACATACAGCTGTGGCCAAAAGTTTTGAGAAGGACACAAATATACATTTTCACAAAATCTGCTGCTTCAGTGTTTAGATCTTTTTGTCAGATGTTACTATGGTATACTGAAGTATAATTACAAGCATTTTATAACTATGAAAGGCTTTTATTGACAATTACATTAAGTTTATGCAAAGAGTCAACATTTGCAGAGTTGACCATTCTTTTTCAAGATCTCTGCATTTCACCCTGGCATGCTGTCAATCAACTTCTGGGCCACATCCTGACTGATAGCAGCCCATTCTTGCATAATCAATGCTTAGAGGTTGTCAGAATTCCTGTTTTTTTTTTTCTTTTCACCCGCCTCTTGAGGATTGACCACATGTTCTCAATGAGATTAAGGTCTGGGGAGGTACCTGGCCATGGACCCAACATTTTGATGTGTTGTTCCCCAAGCCACTTAGTTCTCACTTTTGCCTTATGGAAAGGTGCTCCATCAAGCTACAAAAGACATTGTTCCTCACCAAACTGTTCTTGGATGGTTGGAAGAAGTTGCTCTCGGAGGATGTTTTTGTACCATTCTTTATTCATGGCTGTGTTCTTAGGCAAAATTGTCAGTGAGTGTGACGTGAGACACTTTGGTTGGGGGGCTTGTGGAACCCCAATTGCTTTAGGGAGGTTGGGAGACCCCTTGTCCAGCATCCCCAGTCCCTCTTATGTGTAAATCACCCTGTGTCTATAAGGGGCACAGGGTGACCAAAAACCCTAGTCAGGCCAGCTCTGCACTAATCAGACTCTTGCTGGGGGGGGTGTGTTACACTTTAATGCTGTCTATTGTTCTTTGGGATCTCGATGCCGGTGTGTCTGGCCTTGAATGAGATTCCTGAATGTTCAGGTGTTTGTGTCATCTATTGTTTGCCTGCTAGCATTCTGTGCATTCCGCCTAGGCTGATTTAAGTGCTCAGTTAATTGGTATGTTAATGATATCATGGTCAGCCCTACCTCGTTATCGTAGCTATTGTGTGATATTTTGTGTAAATATTTGACTGGCCAATGACATACTTCTCCAATGTATAAAAGTCTGTGAGTTGGTTTTAATAGACAGTCCATTCTGGTTTCACTCCAAAACTTGTACTGTCTAGTTCTTGGGGTAACTATAGCCAGAATCACGGATCCCGTGTTCCAGAGCTTAGGAAGCAGGTTACTGGCGGAGATACCCAGTCGTTGGTGTCCGGATTCCGTCACATTGATGGCAAGCGGTGGGACGCTTCCTGCAGTCTGGGACATCCAAACCTCCACCGGGATCCAAGATAGGGATAGCAGACTTTGGTCAACCCAACGGAGATATGGACCTGGCATCAGAGTTTGAGGGGGTGCTGCGGATCGCCCTTTCAGTATACCCCAGGACGGTCTCTGCGGATCAATACCTGGAGCTCAGGCAGCAGATTCGGGTGGGGCTCTGGCTTGGAGCCCTCCAGCTTGCTGGTATATACCAGGGAAAGTGCTTTCCAACCCCAGGGGAACAGGCCAGTGATCAACGGAAGTTGCGGATGGCATTCCTGGGAGAGCGGCCCCAGGAGCAATGGGTATCCGAGTTGGACAGGCTGGTCCAGCAGGAGATAGAGCTGGACAATCAGTATCGGGCTCTGCAATGGCACGCAGAGCAGAAATATTTAGGAGAGACATCAGAATGCTCTCCGGAGGGATATGACTTTGGTGGCCCTGGATTGCTGTGGGAGAGCCTTACAGATGTCTTTGTGTTTGGGGATGAAGGGGAACCTACCCTTGAGAACCTGCAAGAATACAGAGAGGCTATGCTCCGTCTCACAGGGGTCTCAGAGCTTGAACCTGATCTAGAACACTTGGTAAGGAAAGAACAGCATCTGGAAAGGGCATACAGGAAACTGCTAGGACACATTCAGCAGCATGCCTATGAGACGGCAGTGGAAACTCCGGAGATTGCTGTTCCCAAAGCTAAAGTGCTGACAACAGGGCAGAGCTCTGCTAGCCTCTGCCCAGCACCAGTAACATCTTCTGGATTCCACAGAAAGGAGATGGTGAACCTCGATCCCCAGACACCACCAGAGACTGGGGATTTAATAGACTTTTCTATTGAGGAGGAACAACCCGGTGAGACTCCTGCAGAACAGCTCACTTCAGAGCATGGCGCTGTGGACCCCTGCATACAACAATCGGTGGCCCTGAAGGATGTGTGCAAGGTCACCGATGTTTCAATTTACTTCCCAGTGGAAAAGCTGGAAGCTGGGCAGAACGCTACTGGCCTCTGCCCACAACAGTCTCTCCTTGGTTGGAGAGACAGTACAGACTGGGGGTACTGTGAAGACCCACCGATGGCAGGTGGAGATGGGACCGCGGTCTCTGCACCAGACCTACAGGGATGGTGGATGGCCGGTCCAGATCCCCCACCTACCCCGCAGGAATACAAGGAGGAGGAGGTAAGTGATCCCTCCTCTCTACAGCAGACCCCCAACCAGGTTCTGGGGGTAGTATTCGCCAACCCCAACCCAGCAGAAGGGCTGGCAACAGAGCAGAGCGCTGCTGGCCTCTGCCCCCAACTAATAGAAGATGGATTCCCTGTGGTAGTGGATGAGACTTTGGTTCCCACTTACACAACCCCAGAAAAAGGTCTGGCATTGGGACAGGAGGATGTCAGCCTTGTTGTGCAATCACTGGTGGATTTTCATACAGAAAAAGTATATGAGACTACAGTCTCCACCTGCATACCCCAGGGATGCTGGGCAGTCGGCCCAGATCCCCAACAGCATGATGGAGTGATCCCAGTCACCCTGTCTTCTCTCCAGCGGCTAAATGGACTCCAGGGAGAAGGACCAGTCCACACTTCTCCCCAGCAGGGGTTTTGTTCTACAAGAGAGGCAGAGGTTGGCTGGGTGAGTACCGATCTGTTCCGGACAATTTGTTTGGGGTACTGTGTGGGTGCAGACATTGGGGGACTGGAACTACGGACTAACTTCAAAGTCAACCCGTTTGGGGTCTCCTTCTGTGTTAGTCTCCTGCCGAAAGGGGAGATATGTGACGTGAGACACTTTGGTTGGGGGGCTTGTGGAACCCCAATTGCTTTAGGGAGGTTGGGAGACCCCTTGTCCAGCATCCCCAGTCCCTCTTATGTGTAAATCACCCTGTGTCTATAAGGGGCACAGGGTGACCAAAAACCCTAGTCAGGCCAGCTCTGCACTAATCAGACTCTTGCTGGGGGGGGGTGTGTTACACTTTAATGCTGTCTATTGTTCTTTGGGATCTCGATGCCGGTGTGTCTGGCCTTGAATGAGATTCCTGAATGTTCAGGTGTTTGTGTCATCTATTGTTTGCCTGCTAGCATTCTGTGCATTCCGCCTAGGCTGATTTAAGTGCTCAGTTAATTGGTATGTTAATGATATCATGGTCAGCCCTACCTCGTTATCGTAGCTATTGTGTGATATTTTGTGTAAATATTTGACTGGCCAATGACATACTTCTCCAATGTATAAAAGTCTGTGAGTTGGTTTTAATAGACAGTCCATTCTGGTTTCACTCCAAAACTTGTACTGTCTAGTTCTTGGGGTAACTATAGCCAGAATCACGGATCCCGTGTTCCAGAGCTTAGGAAGCAGGTTACTGGCGGAGATACCCAGTCGTTGGTGTCCGGATTCCGTCACAGTGAGCACACTCCCATGTGGCTGAGAAGCAACCCAACACATGAATGGTCTCGGGATGCTTTACTGTTGGCATGACAAATGACAGAAAAAATAAAAAGTGAAGCGCTAAACCAAATCTAATAACAAATATAACATAAGTTGTGCAAGTAAAGCAATGTAAAACTTTGCAAATAATTTTAACTGTACAAATAAAACCACAAAAATACACAGTAAGGATAATAAAGACAGTGCAGTCTAATTATTATTAGTAAAGTCCACAGACTGAAAATGTGAGCCTCAGTGCAGGAAATATTGTAGAAATAAACCATGCCACTTTGTGCGCTTCAATCCTCAATGTGAAACCTCCACCACTCATAGAAATCGCTGCTTACCAGAACATGTGGACTCAGTTACCCATACAGGTACTGGGTCAGCTACGTTTAGAATATGTTCAGAGGATGACTCCAAACTGTTTCCAAACAGGATAGTGCGATGCATCCGCTTCTCGCATTGTGGTATCAAATGATACGTAGAACCATAGGATAAAGAAAAGGGCTCCACATAGTGTAAAACTGTTCACAAAAACTGTGAACAGTTTTACACTATGTGGAGCTTTTTTCTTTATCCTATGGTTCTGTACCATTTGATACCACACTGCGAGGAGCGGATGCATTGAACTAAACAATCAAAAAGGGGATTCATCAGAGAAAATTACTTTGCCCCGTCCTCAGCAGTCCAATCCCTGTACATAAATATAGCAAATTCCGCGCAATATGAAGTGCTTGAAAATACTTATATGTGCAAATGTGATTTAATTATGTGAAAAATCTATGCAATAAATAAATATCATAGATATAAATATATAAGGTGCATCCAATGTTGGTGTGATACTGTAACAGATAATGTAAAGTGAGTTCAATACATTAATACATCAAATATACAATGAAAAAGGTGACTTCAATATTCTAGTGCTCAGTATAATTAATGTTTTTGCCGTAATAATAAATATTAAACAAAAATAAATATTTAAAATGATAATTCATCAGAAATAAAGTGCATGCCGTGCCCAAATATATAAAAACAATGGTATAATAAATAAACCTGTGCTGTTAACAACTAAATGCCAAAATATATATATATATATATATATATATATATATATATATATATATATATATATACGAAAAATATATAAAATTAAAATGTTTTCCAAAAATTCAATAATAGTGCAAAGAGTGCTATTTTCCAGTGCTAAATATTGCACTTCCCATTAATATCTAGAGAATATTTCATTAGAGTGTGTATCCAATATTGATCTAGAGTGACCTCCACCGCAACATTCTGTGAGTTTGGGTTCTCACCTCCACTCATGCGACTCAGCGGCTAAGCTGGGTCATACAGAGCAGTTTGCCCTATTTAGGGTCATCTTTCACGGAACCGGTGGTCTGCTGGTCCCCTCGGAGGGGGGGGGGGTTATTTCTCCTTAGTAGGTGTCCCTCTTTTCTCATAGGTTGTTACTTGATGCTAATGTCATCAGCTCAACCACCTGTCTTCCAGACATCATCCCATCTTTCACGGAACCGGTGGTCTGCTGGTCCCCTCGGGGGGGGGGGGGTTATTTCTCCTTAGTAGGTGTCCCTCTTTTCTCATAGGTTGTTACTTGATGCTAATGTCATCAGCTCAACCACCTGTCTTCCAGACATCATCCCTTTTGCAGAATATCAGTCTGTTCCTGATGTTTTTCTTGGAGAGAAGTGGCTTTTTTGCTGCCCTTTTGACACCATGTCATCCTCCAAAAGTCTTTGCCTCACTGTGCGTGCAGATGCACTCACACCTGCCTGACGCCATTCCTGAGCAAGCTCTGCACTGGTGGTGCTCTAATACTGCAGCTAAATCAACTGTAGGAGATGGTCCTGGCGTTTTCTGGATTTTCTTGGGCACCCTGAGGCCTTCTTCATAAATGCAATGGAAATGATTTTTATGGGATTAAGTTCATTTTCATAGAAAAAAAATGGACTTTGCAATCAATTGCAATTCACCTGATCCCTTTGCATACCATTCTGGAGTATATGCAAATTGCCATCATAAAAATTGAGGCAGCAGACTTTGTGAAAATTTATATTTGTGTCATTCTCAAAAATTTTGGCCACGGCTGTCTGCTAGCAGCGCATATTTAGTAGTGGAATGGATTTTTGCTTACATGCAGAAGCACCACCCAAATATGATTAATTTCAGTTAGCACATGCTTTTTCATCAAGCAGTAATAGGCCATCTTTGACCAGCGGGCCTATTGGCCAGTAGTTTGATGTGTCTGTCCCTATTCTTGCTGATACAAAACTAGCCTGCCACTGGCTTTTTTTTTTTTTTACCAATTACCCATTAAAAATGAAGAGACCAACCACCGTACTTTTTCACCTCTTACAGACAAGCTTGTACCCAATTCATATGGCACTCAAAACGCCCAAGGCTTAGCTATGACAAACTCACAATCCCCAAATTAAAAGAAGGCATAGGCCTTCCGGATATTCACCGGTACTACTGGGCTTGCAACCTAACCAGGGCAAATGATTGGCATGTTCATTCACGAGTGAAAGCATGGGTTACTCTTGAACACTTATTTTCCAATATCCCGCTGAAGTCCCACCCATGGATAGAACTGCATCACAAGTGTGTTCCCCTCTCGGTCCCCTACTCACCAGACAATATTAATATATGAGCCTTATAAGATAATCCTCACTGGTTGGGATCAAGGGAAGCCACCAAACATCGATATATACACCGGAGCACTCCGAATAGCACCATCCAGGATCGATTATCCATGCACGGTTACCATGAAAAAAGAATAGCCTTCATCGTGCAATATATTCAAACTCTTTATTCACACGCTAAAAAGAATACACTTACAATGTTGCAGTCAGTAATCAGCCTTCACATTTCCCCATGCGGGACACCAAACTATGGCCGTGCGTTCCACCCGCATAAACTGGAAAACGGAAACCAGAAGTTGTGTAATACGTAAGTCAGACGGCTTGATGCATTTCGCTCCGCCAATCAGAGCATTTTCAAAAGCCCTTTTTGGAAAATGGATGGGATTAGTTCCTCTACATGCTGTCCCGCTGCCCCTCCTATCCACCTACTGCTATGACCGGGCTCCTGTGTACTCCCCCTGGCCCCCCTCATCCCCTCATCCCATGAAGAGCAGGGAAGGGTCTGGTAAATGTGTTATTTACTGGCCCCTTCCTTATCTTAATGAATAGAGTCAGTGATCTGTACTGATCACTGACTCTGTTCATTCAAAATCTCCTTTCACTGTCTCAAAGGGGAAACATAAGAGGTCTGTGTGGACCCATGATATTGCACCAAAGCCCCCCAATGGTGTTCTGCCACATTGGAGGCGCCTGGCCCAATGTCAGGCCCTTCCTGTGGCCAATAGAAAGCTAAACATGAGAAAAACTGCACTAACGACCAAAATCAAAGTACATAGTATGAGCAGCAACTCCCCTGTGAGATATAGACATAGTACAGAAATAGTAAACTTTAACAGAGTTGCGCCAATGTGGTTTGAATAAATACACTAAATGTAAAGTAATCCAATAAATTCCACAAATAATATAGTGATAAATATTCTTAATCCATAACATCTCCTTCCACCACCTTGAAGTGTATAATCCATAGAAAGAACGGCCACCACAATGGATGAAATGCTTGCTTACCTGCTCCCATAGACATCATAGATCTCCTATCACAGAAGGTCAAAAGCGCTTGTGGCTATAAACCCAGCCAGGGCCCTGCAGCATCATCTGTCATTCCTCTTGTGGCATGCAAATTGGTCATCCAGATATTGCGGCCATTGATAACTCCACAAAAAAGAAGCTCCACATGGCATAAAATCCCTATAAATCTTTTATTATTAGGCCATAAATTGCACTTACATCAAAGGAATCCAAAACTTGCAGTTTAAAAACATATGCCAACTGGCAAATAGGGCAAACAACCGTCCATCCAGGACTTATGATCGCGATGATATCAGCATGTCGCTCCGGCCTGAAACCTGTTTAGATGTGTCCTAGGCACATACAATGGGAAAACCAGAATCAAGCACATGGCTTCTGTACACGGAAGTTCTGTAACTTTCTCCTTGATCCTGGGGCAGAAAGTTTCATCCCACTTCCTCCCAGGCTCTGGGAGTTCTTGCCCAGGTCTTATAATGGGGATCCCTCGGATCATAGATGCAGGGATGGCCACAAGTGTGAGCAATGAAAGTCTTAGCTTCCAGAAGCAACTCTCCTGCATTTTGATGTGTGTTTATAAGGCGTGGAATAGTGCTAGAAAAGGGGAGGGGGGCTGCTGTTTGAGCTGAAACGCCTGAAAAAACACTCAAAAACGCTCATTTCTTGCTGTTCAGGTGTTTTCCATTCTGTCTATGGGGACAAAACACTCAAATCTTCCTGAAAATTAGAGCATGTACTTTTAAGACAGGTGTTTTGCTACAGGCAGCAAAATGCTCATTGCTCAGATGTGAATAGGGGCCATTTAAATTATTGGGATTTTCCTTGTTGAGCATTTTTGAGCATCAAGCTGAAAAATGCTGAAATGTAAATGGGGCTTAACACTTATAGGTCTCCTCTCCTCCCTATGCCTGTTACAAAATAGTAAATACAGCAGACTAATTATTCACCACTCTGCTCTCTCCTCCTATAAGCTTTCATCTTACACTGCAGCACAACTAACTGGCTCCTTGCGCTACTTCTCCCCCTCCCAGTCTGAGCACTGCTGTACAGTGGACTGTAAGGCTCCGTTCACATGTCAGCGTATGGATCGCGGGCAGAACCGCCGCGGTTCCGCCCACGATCCGGAGATTATTGCAAATCGCGGGACGCCTGTGCGTTGCCCGTTGATTTGCAATAGCCCCCCTAAACGCTGAGCGATGTTGCCGCGATTTCTGACTGCCGAAACGCGGTAACATCGCGCAAAAAAAATCGTGGGACGCATTACGCCCAAAAAAGTACAAGAGCTTCTTTGGAGCGTATTGCGTCCCGCGATTTTTTTGCGCGATGTTACCGCGATTCGGCAGGCGGAAATCGCGGCAACATCGCTCAGCGTTTGGGGGGCTATTGCAAATCAATGGGCAACGCACAGGCGTCCCGCGATTTGCAATAATCTCTGGATCGCGGGCGGAACCGCGGCGGTTCTGCCCGAGATTCATACGCTGACATGTGAACGGAGCCTAAGAGGCTGAGGCTAAATTCAGCTACTTACACTGCATGAAATAATAATACATTCAAGGATACAGAGTTGCAATAATAAGCCTTTTTATACCTGCCTGGAGTGTACCTTTAAGTACTGTTGATTTGTTACTCTAAGTTAGATATTTACAACTAGGGATGAGCTTCGAGTTCGAGTCAAACATAAGTTCGACTCGAACATTGGTTGTTCGCTTGTTCGTCGAATGACGAACAAATGGGCTTCTTACCGCAAGGACTCTGACCTCTGAATTCCAATAAATAAATCACTGGCTGGCTGGGGGAATCGAACTCAAAGCTCCCTCATTGCAAGCCTGGTAATCTCCCACCTATGCCACCATTAAGCCTGCTTAAGCTGATCACACTCTCCCTAACTTCTAACCACTTGCCGACTGCCCCACGCAGATTTATTACGGCAGGGTAGCTCTAATGCGCATTATCACGTAGATCTATGTGATTATGTGCACACGGTTTTGGCGGTGCGCCGCCGGAGTCGTGCTCCCACTGTGATTAGACACAGCAGGAGCCAGACTGCAGGAGGAGCAGGCTCAATCGCTGCCCGCCTCCCGCGATCTTCACAGGAACTGCCAGGAGAGCCGCCTGCCTATGTAAACAAAGTAGGCGGCTCTCCTGTCACACAGGCACAGTGAGATTGTGTGTCCCAGCTAAGCTGAAACACCAATCTCTGTGTACCTATCACAGAGCCCCCCCACCCCCCAGTAAGTAAGCACAATAGGGAACACATTTTACCCTTTCATCACCCCCAGTATTAACCGCTTCCCTGCCAGTGCCATTTCTAGAGTAACAGTGCATATTATTTAGCAATGATTACTGTATTAATGTCAGTGGTCCCGAAAAAAAAGTCACTAAAGCCCCGTACACACGCACAGATTGTTGGCCGTAAATTGTCGGCCAATGTCCGATCTGCCGATTGTAGGCTTGTTAGTATGATGCTTTCCAACAACCAACTGCAAATTTTTGGGCCGAAAAAAATCTGGTGTGCATGCTATAAAATTTTTGTTGGCCAACAACAGAACGGCGGATTGTTCCTCAGTCAGTACAGATTTCGGCAGACAAAAATCAGATGAGCAAGACTGGGCATGCTCAGAGAAGAAAAAACACACGGAAAGTCAACCATCACATGACATCACTTCTGAAGTTTTTGTTGGCCAACAAATGTCCAGTGCAAGTCTAGAGCACATTTCAACCAACAAACAACACTGGACGATCGGTCGGCCAACAATCTGTGCGTGTGTACGGGGCTTTAGTGTCAGATTTGTCCGCCGCAATGTCGCAGTCCCGCTAAAAATTGCAGATCGCTGACAATAAATAATGATAATACTAATAAAAACAAAAAATAAATAAAAAGTCCAAAAATCTATCCCGTAATTTGTAAATGCGATAACCTTTGCGCAAACCAAATAAAGTACGCTTTTTGGAATTTTTTTTTTACCAAAAATATGTAGTAGAACACAAATTGGCCTAAACTGTTAAAAAAAATTAGATTTTTTTTTATTTTTTTATTCGGAATGTTTTATAGTAGAAAGTAAAAAAATATTGTGTTTTTTTTTTTCAAAATGGTCGATTTTTTTTGTTTATAGCGCAAAATCTAAAAACCGCAGAGGTGATCAAATACCACCAAAAGAAAACTCTATTATTTGTGGGGAAAAAAAAGGACATCAATTGTATTTGGGTACAGCATCGCAAGACCGCACAATTTTTTGTTAAAGTAACGCAGTGCTAAATCGCAAAAAAAATGGATTGGTCATTAAAGCGGTTGTAAACCCTATAAAAAAAAAAATAAAAAAAAAAAAAAACCTTCAAGACAAAGGCATAATGAGCTAGTATGCATCGCATACTAGCCCATTATGTGTAACTTACCTTAGAACGAAGCCCCGACACGGACCCCCGGACATCGCTGCGGGCGCTGCCATGAACCCTCGTCGTCTCTTCCGGGTTCGGCGGCTCCGGCGCACTGATTGGCCGGAAGAGACGGCTCCGGCGCGATGATTGGCCGGAGCCACGATGACGGCAAGCTCCCGGCAACTTAATTGAAGGTCCCCCCAGACCTTCAGAGCGCATGCGCCGCTCGCGCGAGCGGCTGCATGCACTGTAAATATCTCCTAAACCGTGCCGGTTTAGGAGATATTATTTGTACCTACAGGTAAGCCTTATTATAGGCTTACCTGTAGGTAAAAGTGTCAAAAAGCGGGATACTACCGCTTTAAGAGGGTAAAACCAATCCAGAGCTGAAGTGGTTAAGATCATCAGCTGATCATACAGTTAACATGCACAGTTGGCTTCCCCTGCCCATAGGCACGTAGGAACCGCACATATATCAGCACTTGAGCATGGTTTTGTGATCTTGCCAATGAGGCAGTGTGAACGGTATTCACCGTTAGTAAATCAGTCCCATAGGCTTTCAAGAGTAGCAGAAAGAAACTGAACACTTCTTTCGTTTTTTTGTTCGGCAAAGATTGATTGCTAATTGCATAAACATTGCTCCTGTGCTGTGGTGCTCCAGAAATTTAGTGTGCAGATCTAGGTGCTATTTCACAGTAGTCTGTATTTTGTTACCAAGGTTCTAAGGCAGACTGTCATTGCCACAGCAACTAGCTTCTGGGAACAATGCCAATTTTTTTCCACTTGTAATAAAATTGATACCGAGCATTGAATAGCCTGTGCAAACCATTTATTGTGTTACACTTTAGTATAACACGGATAGGGGTTAATTAAAAAAACCTGTAAAGCATCACATAGAAGATTTAGCTGATATTAAACGTTTCTTTGTCTAGTGCTCCTCATGTGTGTCTACATTGCAACCTCTCCATACCCCGAAGAATGCAAAGAATCAGCATTGTAATTGTGTAATATACATTGTAACTCATTTATCACTGTCTCCCCAGAATCTGTATGTACTGTAATTATACTGATATTTGTTCAGAATATTTTTATTCAGATTTATTCCATACAAAGTGTAACTCCACTTTCGTGGGGAAAAAAAAAAGCAAATAAAGAAAAAACAATATAGCGTATACAATTGCGACACAAATCATATTGTGATTAAATGTTATTAAAAATTACCTTTCCTTTTTAATCTGCAGCTGTTGTAATTTTCTGAAAATGAAATGCAATATGGCTTTCCTGCTTGTGTGATTGGCTCATCAATTTTCCCAGAAGTCTGCCTAAGATACAAGTCAGATTTCTGGCATCCCCTGCAACAAAAAATGTCATTTTTGAGGAGATACTCCCAATAGGAACATGACTAAAGGGATGCAGGCCCAGCAGATTTCCTCATTAGAGCCCTGCAGCTGTCACAGCTGATAGATAATTATGAAACCACTCCCATTTGAACCACTCAGCACAGAGGCACAGAGGAACAAACCATGATTTCTTCAGGATAACAAAAGGTAGGAATCTGCAACAAAGTTTTTTACAACCCTTGCAATGTACAGAGATCACCCAGAGGGGAATGTTTTTTTTTTTCCTCAACAGAAGTGGAGTTACACTTTAAAGGTAAAAATAAGGCATTGAAATGCATATATAGAACATGATTAGTACTTCAGGACAGTTGTAAGGTGCAGTTACACTTTAACCACCTGCCGCCCGCCCACCGTGTATTTACTGCGGCAGCGTGGCTCTATTGCACAAAACTACGTACCTGTACGTCTTTTAGTTGAATAGTCACTAGATGGCACCAGTGGTGGCCGGTGTAATGAGGGCGCAGGGGCGCCGCCCCCCCATCCATGCGTCCGGCCCCCTAATCTGCATGCAGGGGTGCCGGACGCATGGAGCTTAATGGGTTTTTTTTTTAAATCACCTGATTTAATAGGGTGATGCAAAGGGTGGAGCAGTGCGCCCCCAGCCCACCCATTGTGTGACAATAGCGGATGAAAATTCGCTATTGTCACACCGATACTCCTCCTGGCCAATCAGGAAGCGCGTCCGATTGGCCGCAAGGCAAACCCCATGCCATTGGCTAAGGTGGAAGTGGGAGCGGGAGGACTCAGAGACGCACCGCCGGGACTGAGGAGAAGCCGACGCCGGGACACTGATGAGAAGCCGCCCACCGCCGCTGCTGCTCAGGGTAAGTAAGGGGGCACACACACTGATCTCTGCATTGGGGGAATGTATGCTGGTCACCTCATTGAAGGGGGCACGCACGCTGATCTCTGCATTGGGGGCATGTATACTGGTCACTGCATTGAAGGGGGCATGCACGCTGATCTTTGCATTGAGGGAATGTATGTTGGTCACTGCATTGAAGGGGGCAAGTACGCTGGTCACTGCATTGAAAGGGGGCATGTACACTGGTCACTGCATTGAAAGGGGGCATGCATGCTGGTCACTGCATTGAAGGGGGCATGTACACTGGTCACTGCATTGAAAGGGGTAAGTATGCTGGTCACTGCATTGAAAGGGGGCATGTACGCTGGTCACTACATTGAAGGGGGCACGTACGCTGGTCACTGCGTTGAAGGGGGCATGTACGCTGGTCACTGCATTGAAAGGAGGCATGTACGCTGGTCACTGCATTGAAAGGGGGCATGTACGCTGGTCACTGCATTGAAAGGGGGCATGTATGCTGGTCACTGCATTGAAGGGGGCATGTACGCTGGTCACTGCATTGAAGGGGGCATGTACGCTGGTCACTGCATTGAAGGGGGCATGTACGCTGGTCACTGCATTGAAAGGGGGCATGTATGCTGGTCACTGCATTGAAAGGGGCATGTACGCTGGTCACTGCATTGAAAGGGGGCATGTATGCTGGTCACTGCATTGAAGGGGGCATGTACACTGGTCACTGCATTGAAAGGGGGCATGTATGCTGGTCACTGCATTGAAAGGGGGCATGTATGCTGGTCACTGCATTGAAGGGGGCACGTACGCTGGTCACTGCATTGAAGGGGGCATGCACGCTGGTCACTGCATTGAAGGGGCATGTACGCTGGTCACTGCATTGAAAGGGGGCATGTATGCTGGTCACTGCTTTAAAAGGGGTAAGTATGCTGGTCACTGCATTGAAAGGGGGCATGTATGCTGGTCACTGCATTGAAAGGGGGCATGTGTGCTGGTCACTGCATTGAAGGGGGCACGTACGCTGGTCACTGCATTGAAGGGGACATGTACGCTGGTCACTGCATTGAAGGGGGCATGTTTGCTGGTCACTGCATTGAAAGGGGGCATGTATGCTGGTCACTGCATTGAAAGGGGGCATGTATGCTGGTCACTGCATTGAAGGGGGCATGTACGCTGGTCACTGCATTGAAAGGGGGCATATATGCTGGTCACTGCATTGAAAGGGGCATGTACACTGGTCACTGCATTGAAAGGGGGCATGTAAGCTGGTCACTGCATTGAAAGGGGGCATGTACACTGGTCACTGCATTTAAAGGGGGCATGTATGCTGGTCACTGCATTGAAGGGGGCATGTACGCTGGTCACTGCATTGAAAGGGGGCATGTATGCTGGTCACTGAATTGAAAGGGGGCATGCTGGTCACTGTGCATTGAAAGGGGGCACACTGTTCACTGTGCATTGAAAGAGGGCACGCTGGTCACTGTGCATTGGAAGGGCTGCTCACTGTGCATTGAAAGGGGGCACGCTGGTCACTGTGCATTGAAAGGGGGCACGCTGGTCTCTCTGCATTGAAAGGGGGCATGCTGGTCTCTCTGCATTGAAAGGGGGCACGCTGGTCACTGTGCATTGAAAGGGGGCACGCTTATCACTGTGCATTGAAAGGGGGGACACTGGTCTCTCTGCATTGAAAGGGGGCACGCTGGTCTCTCTGCAATGAAAGGGGGCACGCTGGTCTCTCTGCATTGAAAGGGGGCACACTGGTCTCTCTGCATTGAAAGGGGGCACGCTGGTCACTCTGCATTGATAGGGGGCACACTATACCTTATTTACTGAAGGCCCCTTTCACACTTTTGCGACCTCAAAGTCACGCAATTTTTTACAGCGTTTTTTGCCGCAAAGCAATGCCTATTACATTTTTCTGTTTGCGCCCCCCTCCCAAAAAATTTTGGGCACCAGCCGCCACTGGATGGCACAATTGCATCTTAATTTGCTAGAGGGGATGGATGTCAATCAGCGGGTCTGGTGGACCCGATGTCTGCCGGCAACCTGTGATCATCCCCAGGAGAGGCAGAATGGCGGTCTGCCTATGTAAACAAGGCAGATCGTTCTGACCAGCGTATGTTCTGCAGGTGGACAGGATGGAGATCCTGCGTTCCTGCTAAGCATGAACATGAATCTCTGTCTTCCCCCAATCAGTGCAACCCCCCACAGTTAGTAAGCACCCCCCAGGGACACATTTAACCCTTTGATCACCTCTGATGGTAACCCCTTCCCTGCCAGTGTCATTACTGCAGTGAAGAAGGGGCAGAGGGTGAGGCCAATAGACGCACACAGTGCAGTCCAGGATCGAGCGTACTTAAGTGCCCCCATAGCAAATGGCACTAGGAAGGCAGGAGGAGCCAGGAGCACTGCTGGGGGATACCAGAAGAGGTGAATCTGGCCTGCACTGTGCAAAACCATTGCACAGAGCAGGTGTGTATAACACACCGGTGCGGTGCGGGGAACCGCATGTAATTTCGGACAGAAATTGCATTGCATTCCTGTTCAAATTACATGCAACTCTTTGCAATGGGATTGGAGCCCATTAATTTTGTATGGCTCAAATTTCACCATACCCGCATGAAAAAAGTGCATGCTCCTTTTTTTTGCTGCACTGAAATCGATGATGTGATACAATTCTGCTAATCGCACTGCATTTTGCGAACTGATTTTGGGGTGTTGGTAAGTTAACTTTGACACCCCCAGCAGTTTGCATGAACAGAGTGCGATTGTGATGCGGTGCGGGGAATGCACAGGAACCGCTATGAACAAACGCTCCAACTTCATTGAACATGCAGTATATAAAACACCTGTGCATAAATTCTTGCATAATCATTATAGATAAAAAAAATTGATATGAAGGGTACAGGGATAAAAACACTTTTTTCATCCTTTGTAGAATGGCCTGTAGTAATCATTAGCTCTCTGCAAGACTATTGTCATGTTATTCAAAGTATTCATTATTCAGTATCAGTACAGAGGGAGTCTTCCAGCCACATGAGTAGATATACAGGGGTCTATTAGAATAGCGGTTGGTCTTGTATTTACTGTTCTTCATTCCATGGTAAAACTTGTCATTCCTCATAAGTATTCTTTGCCTCATTACCTACTGAGATCTTTGGCAGAGATATCCAGAGAAAACATATCATTCAACTATAAATATCCTATAATAATATATATTTACCTGCGTCTGTTTTTCATTTTTTTTTTTTCCTTTTTGAAAGCAGAGAAAAAAAAAATAATAGTCTTTCACAAAAGTTTTGGGCTAACAGCTCACACCAAGGGGCTTTTTTAATAGTCTGCACTAACTACTGAATATAATGCAGTTTAAACCAACAAAGACCAATAATATTCATATCAAGCCACGCCAAACCCATTGCAGTTTCATGTACACGGCGAATTAATGTAGCCATTCACCTCAATAGCAACCAACTGCAGATAATCCTCTTCCTGGCCTTTGAACTTCGGTAAGGTGGCTTAGAATGGCAAACATTGGGAAATTTGTCATGTGCCAGCTGCTCGCTATTAGGGTTGAGCGGACACCTAGATGTCCGTGTTCGACGGGTTCGGCCGAACTTTAAAAAAAAGTCCGGGTCCGTGTCCCGGACTTTTACCGAACTTTTCCCGGACACCGAACCCCATTGAAGTCAATGGGGACCCGAACTTTAAGGCACTAAAATGGCTCTAAAACACCAAAGGAAAGGGCTAGAGTGCTGCAAATGGCAGCAAAACGTAATTAAGAGCATGGCAAGTGCTCTGCAAACAAATGTGGATAGGGAAATAACTTAAAACAACAAAAAAAAAACAGAAAAATAAAACAATGTTCTTCTTCATCTCTGAAGGACGAGGCCCATATGGAGTAGGAGGGAGGTTGAGGTGGTGGTGGATGTGGCGGTGACATAGGCATGCGCACAGGGTGTGCCGGGTGTGCCTGGGCACACCCTAATCACCTAGGGCACATAGCATTGCCAGTGAGGAGATGGGAAAGATCTCCCTCGGACCTGCTCTGCTCTATTTCTCTTTGCCTACAGGTACATGGCCCCGATACATTACTCTCCCTGCTGGCAAACACATGCATGTGTATTTCAACTTTGGGGTGCACACCTTAATGCAATAGGCTGCGCACACCTATGGGTGGTGTAGGTGGAAGCGGCGGTGGAGGAGGACCAGGGCCGGATTAAGAGCATCATGGGCTTGGTGCTGAGCATTTTGAAGGGCCTTAAGGGCCGTGCCTTGCCATGCACCCAGAGGAGGAAGGGTGCAGCCATGCATGCCTAATTCAACATGGGATGCTGTCTCTGAAGCCCATAAACACATCCATGCATCGGCAACTGTCCCTCCTTGTCCGGCCTTCGCGCTGTGTGGGGAGGTTCTGAGGGTGCTGCCTGGGGAAGCAAGCATAGAAGCCAGACTTCTGTGTTTACAAGTGACAGAAGAGCGGTAACAGTGAATATGGCCAACCCGGGGCCTATATAAAAGGTAGGGGCCTGGAGCTGCAGCTCCAATAGCCCCTACGTTAATCTGGCCCTGAGGAGGAGGACGAGGTAGCCAACACTGCTTCTTTTCACAAATTTTAAATGAGGGTACACCCCAAAAGAGTGAGAAAGAGCAAAAATGGAACAATGGGTGGGTAAGGTCGGTATCCATTGCTATTCTGCACAAGGTACGGAAAAGTCCCGTGGGATCCATGCCTGGTTCATTTTAATGAACGTGAGCTTGTCCACATTGTCTCTGGACAGGCGGCTGCGCTTGTCTGTTATAACGCCCCCAGTCGTGCTAAATACCCGTTCAGATAATACACTGGCTGCAGGGCACGCCAGCACCTCCAAGGCGTAAAGGGCAAGCTCAGGCCATGTGCCCAATTTGGAGACCCAGAAGTTGAAGGGGGCAGACCCCTCATTCACTACATGTAGGCGTGTGCACACATACTGCTCCACCATGTTGGTAAAATGCTGCCTCCTGCTAAGACGTTCCATCTGAGCTGCTGGTGCTGCTGTTTGTTGTGGCGTGCTGACAAAGCTTTTCCACATTTCGGCCATGCTAACCCTGCCTTCTGAGGTGCTGGCGGTGCCCTGGTTGCGTTGGCGACCTCCTCCTCCTCCTCCTCTGCCTTGTGCTTCCACTGCGGCCTCGCTGTCAGATGGGAATGCCAGCAGCATGGCGTCTACCAGCGTGCGCTTGTACTCGCGCATCTTGCGATCGCGCTCCAGTGAGTGAATTAAGGACGGTACGTTGTCCTTGTAACGGGGATCCAGCAGCGTGGCCACCCAGTAATCAGCACAAGTTAGAATGTGGGCAACTCGGCGGTCGTTGTGGAGACACTGCAGCATGTAATCGCTCATGTGTGCCAGGCTGCCCAGAGGCAACGAAAGGCTGTCCTCTGTGGGAGGTGTATCGTCCGTGTCCTCTGTATCCCCCCAGCCACGCACCAGTGATGGCCATGAGCTGGCCTGGGTGCCACCCTGCTGTGAACATGGTTCCATCTCCTCCTCCAGCTCCTCCTCCTCCTCATCCTCCTCATCCTCCAGAACTGTGCCCCTGCTGGACAATTGTGTCCCTGGCGTTTGTGTCTGCAGGAACCCACCCTCGGAGCCCCTTGCGAATGACTGCCCTGAAAGCCTTGGAAATGTTACCTCTTCATCCTCCTCCTCCTCCTCATCCTGTGCCACATCCTCTTCCATCATCGCCCGAATTGTTTTTTCAAGGAGGCATAGAAGTGGGATAGTTAAGCTGAGAACGGCGTCATTGCCACTGGCCATGTTGGTGGAGTACTCAAAACAGCGCAACAAGGCACACAGGTCTCGCATGGAGGCCCAGTTATTGGTGGTGAAGTGGTGCTGTTCCGCAGAGCGACTCACGCGTGCGCGCTGCAGCTGAAACTCCACTATGGCCTGCTGCTGCTCGCACAGTCTTTCCAGCATGTGCAAGGTGGAGTTCCACCTTGTGGGCACGTCACATATGAGGCGGTGAGCGGGAAGGCCGAAGTTACGCTGCAGCGCTGCCAGGCGAGCAGCAGCAGGGTGAGAACGCCGAAAGTGCGCACAAACGGCCCGCACTTTCTGCAGCAGCTCTGACAAATCGGGGTAGTTTTTAAGGAACCTCTGCACCACCAAATTCAGCACATGCGCCAGGCAAGGGATGTGCGTCAAACCGGCTAGGCCCAGAGCTGCTATGAGATTTCTCCCGTTATCGCACACCACCAGGACGGGCTTGAGGCTTGCTGGCAGCAACCACTCATTTGTCTGCTGTTCCATGCTCCTCCACAACTCCTGCGCGGTGTGTGGTTTGTCCCCCAAACAGGCAAGTTGTAAAACTGCCTGCTGTCGTTTACCCCTGGCCGTGCTGAAGTTGGTGGTGAAGGTGTTACGCGGTCCGGATGAGGAGGCGGTAGAGGATGAGGAAGCGGAGTAGGAGGAGTTAGGAACAGGAGGCAAACTGAAGCGCCCTGCAATCCTCGGTGGTGGAAGGACATGCGCCAAATTGCTATCCGCCTCAGGCCCATCCGCCACTGCATTTACCCAGTGTGCCGTTAGGGAGATATAACGCCCCTGACCGTGCTTACTGGTCCACGTATCGGTAGTTAGGTGGACCTTGGCACAAATGGCGTTGCGCAGTGCACACCTGATTTTTTCCCCCACTTGGTTGTGCAGGGAAGGGATGGCTTGCCTGGAAAAGTAGTGGCGGCTGGGCACGACGTACTGTGGGACAGCCACCGACATAAGGTTTTTAAAACTGTGCGTCTCCACCAGACGGAATGACAGCATTTCAAAGGCCAATAATTTTGAAATGCTGGCATTCAGGGCCAGGGATCGCGGGTGGGTAGGGGGGTACTTCCTCTTCCTCTCAAGTGTTTGAGAGATGGAAAGCTGAACGCTTCCACGGGACATTGTGGAGATGGTTGTTGGTGACCCAGGTGGTGGTGTTGCTGACAGATCGTCTGTTTGCGGGGTGGCAGGTGCCGGTATCACTACAGATGTGGCTGGAGCGGCCGAGACTGCAGCAGAAGAGGAAGCAGGATGAGCCAGAGACGTTTCTTGGTTTTGAAGGTGTGTACTCCACTGCAGCTCGTGCTTTGCACTTAGATGCCTGATCATGCAGGTTGTGCTCATGTTGAGAAGGTTTATGCCTCGCTTCAAGCTCTGATTGCACAGGGTGCAAACCACTCATGTCCTGTCATCAGCACATTTTCTAAAGAACTTCCACGCTAGAGAACTCCTTTGAGCTGACTTTGGTGCGCTCGTTCCCTTGCTGCGTTGGGCAGTAGCGGGCGTAGTGTCTAGGGCACGGCCGCTCCGCTTCTGCACCCTGCTCCCTCTTCTGCTGTGCTGGTGGCTCTGTGCGACCACCGCCTCTTCCTCCAAACTACTCAGGTCACCTGCATGACGTTCATTCCATGTGGGGTCGAGGACCTCATCGGCCTCCACATCATCTTCCACCCAGTCTTCACCCCCGCCCTCCTTGTCGGTCTCCACAATGCTGAACGCCGCAGCAGTTGGCACCTGCGTTTCGTCATCATCGGAGACGTGCTGCGATGATCCTTGCATGTACTCATCTTGAGAAATAAGTGGTTGGGCATCGCTGCACTCAATCTCTTCCACTTCTGGGGCAGGGCTAGGTGGATGGCCCTGGGAAACCCTGCTGACAGAGTCATCAAAAAGAAGAAGAGACTGCTGTATGGCTTGGGGCTCAGACTGCTTGCCTGATTTGCAAGGGGGTGAGGTGAAAGATGGTTGGACATCGGCTACAGGTGCCAACTGTGACCTTTCTGCAGAAGACTGGGTGGGAGACAATGTGAAGGAACTGGAGGCACTGTCAGCAGCAAACCAATCTACTATCGCCTCCACTTGTTCTGGCCTCATCACTTCTAGGGGCGTATGATGCCCTACCAAATACTGATGCAGGTTCTGTCGCCTACTCACACTTGAGGAAGGTGTTTCACTTGTGCGTGTAGCTGGCACAGATCGACCACGTCCTCTCCTTGCAACAGGAGCTCTACCAGCAGCACCACGACCCAGGCCACGGCCCTTATTTGACGGTCTCCTCATATTTCTGTAATTTAAGATCTTGCCCTAGAAAGGTTTTTATTGAATAGCGGAACAGGAAATATGATCCAAAAAAGTGTATGTATCTCGCACGTACAAAACCACACTAGGCCCCAATTACTATTGTTTCTACCCCTAAAAGGATGGATGAGGAGTAGGAGGAGTATGGAACAGACAGCACCCTCAAATCTTCAGAAGTATGAGATGAACCCCAAAAACTTGGAAAGGTGGATCTCACACGTACCGACACAGACTATCACGCAATTTAATTGATCCCCAAAGGTTTTAATTGAATAGCGGAATAGAAAATATGATCAAAAAGAAAGTGTATGTATCTCACACGTACACCACCACACTAGGCCCCAATTACTATTGTTTGTACCCCTAAAAGGATGGTTGAGCAGTAGGAGGAGGAGTATGGAACAGGCAGCACCCTCAAATCTTCAGAAGTATGAGATGAACCCCAAAAACTTGGAAAGGTGGATCTCACACGTACCGACACAGACTATCACGCAATTTAATTGATCCCCAAAGGTTTTAATTGAATAGCGGAATAGAAAATATGATCAAAAAGAAAGTGTATGTATCTCACACGTACACCACCACACTAGGCCCCAATTACTATTGTTTGTACCCCTAAAAGGATGGTTGAGCAGTAGGAGGAGGAGTATGGAACAGGCAGCACCCTCAAATCTTCAGAAGTATGAGATGAACCCCAAAAACTTGGAAAGGTGGATCTCACACGTACCGACACAGACTATCACGCAATTTAATTGATCCCCAAAGGTTTTAATGGAATAGCGGAATAGAAAATATGATCAAAAAGAAAGTGTATGTATCTCACACGTACACCACCACACTAGGCCCCAATTACTATTGTTTGTACCCCTAAAAGGATGGTTGAGGAGTAGGAGGAGGAGTATGGAACAGGCAGCACCCTCAAATCTTCAGAAGTATGAGATGAACCCCAAAAACTTGGAAAGGTGGATCTCACACGTACCGACACAGACTATCACGCAATTTAATTGATCCCCAAAGGTTTTAATGGAATAGCGGAATAGGAAATATGATCAAAAAGAAAGTGTATGTATCTCACACGTACACCACCACACTAGGCCCCAATTACTATTGTTTGTACCCCTAAAAGGATGGTTGAGGAGTAGGAGGAGGAGTATGGAACAGGCAGCACCCTCAAATCTTCAGAAGTATGAGATGAACCCCAAAAACTTGGAAAGGTGGATCTCACACGTACCGACACAGACTATCACGCAATTTAATTGATCCCCAAAGGTTTTAATTGAATAGCGGAATAGAAAATATGATCAAAAAGAAAGTGTATGTATCTCACACGTACACCACCACACTAGGCCCCAATTACTATTGTTTGTACCCCTAAAAGGATGGTTGAGCAGTAGGAGGAGGAGTATGGAACAGGCAGCACCCTCAAATCTTCAGAAGTATGAGATGAACCCCAAAAACTTGGAAAGGTGGATCTCACACGTACCGACACAGACTATCACGCAATTTAATTGATCCCCAAAGGTTTTAATTGAATAGCGGAATAGAAAATATGATCAAAAAGAAAGTGTATGTATCTCACACGTACACCACCACACTAGGCCCCAATTACTATTGTTTGTACCCCTAAAAGGATGGTTGAGGAGTAGGAGGAGGAGTATGGAACAGGCAGCACCCTCAAATCTTCAGAAGTATGAGATGAACCCCAAAAACTTGGAAAGGTGGATCTCACACGTACCGACACAGACTATCACGCAATTTAATTGATCCCCAAAGGTTTTAATTGAATAGCGGAATAGAAAATATGATCAAAAAGAAAGTGTATGTATCTCACACGTACACCACCACACTAGGCCCCAATTACTATTGTTTGTACCCCTAAAAGGATGGTTGAGGAGTAGGAGGAGGAGTATGGAACAGGCAGCACCCTCAAATCTTCAGAAGTATGAGATGAACCCCAAAAACTTGGAAAGGTGGATCTCACACATACCGACACAGACTATCACGCAATTTAATTGATCCCCAAAGGTTTTAATTGAATAGCGGAATAGAAAATATGATCAAAAAGAAAGTGTATGTATCTCACACGTACACCACCACACTAGGCCCCAATTACTATTGTTTGTACCCCTAAAAGGATGGTTGAGCAGTAGGAGGAGGAGTATGGAACAGGCAGCACCCTCAAATCTTCAGAAGTATGAGATGAACCCCAAAAACTTGGAAAGGTGGATCTCACACGTACCGACACAGACTATCACGCAATTTAATTGATCCCCAAAGGTTTTAATTGAATAGCGGAATAGAAAATATGATCAAAAAGAAAGTGTATGTATCTCACACGTAAACCACCACACTAGGCCCCAATTACTATTGTTTGTACCCCTAAAAGGATGGTTGAGGAGTAGGAGGAGGAGTATGGAACAGGCAGCACCCTCAAATCTTCAGAAGTATGAGATGAACCCCAAAAACTTGGAAAGGTGGATCTCACACGTACCGACACAGACTATCACGCAATTTAATTGATCCCCAAAGGTTTAAATTGAATAGCGGAATAGAAAATATGATCAAAAAGAAAGTGTATGTATCTCACACGTACACCACCACACTAGGCCCCAATTACTATTGTTTGTACCCCTAAAAGGATGGTTGAGCAGTAGGAGGAGGAGTATGGAACAGGCAGCACCCTCATATCTTCAGAAGTATGAGATGAACCCCAAAAACTTGGAAAGGTGGATCTCACACATACCGACACAGACTATCACGCAATTTAATTGATCCCCAAAGGTTTTAATTGAATAGCGGAATAGAAAATATGATCAAAAAGAAAGTGTATGTATCTCACACGTACACCACCACACTAGGCCCCAATTACTATTGTTTGTACCCCTAAAAGGATGGTTGAGCAGTAGGAGGAGGAGTATGGAACAGGCAGCACCCTCATATCTTCAGAAGTATGAGATGAACCCCAAAAACTTGGAAAGGTGGATCTCACACATACCGACACAGACTATCACGCAATTTAATTGATCCCCAAAGGTTTTAATTGAATAGCGGAATAGAAAATATGATCAAAAAGAAAGTGTATGTATCTCACACGTACACCACCACACTAGGCCCCAATTACTATTGTTTGTACCACTAAAAGGATGGTTGAGGAGTAGGAGGAGGAGTATGGAACAGGCAGCACCCTCAAATCTTCAGAAGTATGAGATGAACCCCAAAAACTTGGAAAGGTGGATCTCACACGTACCGACACAGACTATCACGCAATTTAATTGATCCCCAAAGGTTTTAATTGAATAGCCGAATAGAAAATATGATCAAAAAGAAAGTGTATGTATCTCACACGTACACCACCACACTAGGCCCCAATTACTATTGTTTGTACCCCTAAAAGGATGGTTGAGGAGTAGGAGGAGGAGTATGGAACAGGCAGCACCCTCAAATCTTCAGAAGTATGAGATGAACCCCAAAAACTTGGAAAGGTGGATCTCACACGTACCGACACAGACTATCACGCAATTTAATTGATCCCCAAAGGTTTTAATTGAATAGCGGAATAGAAAATATGATCAAAAAGAAAGTGTATGTATCTCACACGTACACCACCACACTAGGCCCCAATTACTATTGTTTGTACCCCTAAAAGGATGGTTGAGGAGTAGGAGGAGGAGTATGGAACAGGCAGCACCCTCAAATCTTCAGAAGTATGAGACGAACCCCAAAAACTTGGAATGGTGGATCTCACACATACCGACACAGACTATCACGCAATTTAATTGATCCCCAAAGGTTTTAATTGAATAGCGGAATAGAAAATATGATCAAAAAGAAAGTGTATGTATCTCACACGTACACCACCACACTAGGCCCCAATTACTATTGTTTGTACCCCTAAAAGGATGGTTGAGCAGTAGGAGGAGGAGTATGGAACAGGCAGCACCCTCAAATCTTCAGAAGTATGAGATGAACCCCAAAAACTTGGAAAGGTGGATCTCACACGTACCGACACAGACTATCACGCAATTTAATTGATCCCCAAAGGATTTAATTGAATAGCGGAATAGAAAATATGATCAAAAAGAAAGTGTATGTATCTCACACGTACACCACCACACTAGGCCCCAATTACTATTGTTTGTACCCCTAAATGGATGGTTGAGCAGTAGGAGGAGGAGTATGGAACAGGCAGCACCCTCAAATCTTCAGAAGTATGAGATTGTGTTCACTGTACCCCACAAAGATTGTGTTCACTGCACCCCACAAAGATTGTGTTCACTGCACCTCAAAAAGGATTTTGTTCACTGCACCCCACAAAGATTGTGTTCACTGCACCCTAAAAGGATTTTGTTCACTGCACCCCAAAAAGATTGTGTTCACTGTACCCCCCAAAGATTGTGTTCACTGCACCCCACAAAGATTCTGTTCCCTGTACCCCACAAAGATTGTGTTCACTGCACCCCACAAAGGATTTTGTTCACTGTACCCCCCAAAGATTGTGTTCACTGCACCCCACAAAGGATTTTGTTCACTGCACCCCAAAAAGATTGTGTTCACTGTACCCCCCAAAGATTGTGTTCACTGCACCCCACAAAGATTCTGTTCACTGTACCCCACAAAGATTGTGTTCACTGCACCCCACAAAGGATTTTGTTCACTGCACCCCAAAAAGATTAAGTTCACTGCACCCCAAAAAGGATGTTGTTTACTGCACCCCAAAAAGGATTTTGTTCACTGCACCCCAAAAAGATTGTGTTCACTGCACCCCACAAAGATTGTGTTCACTGCACCCCACAAAGGATTTTGTTCACTGCACCCCAAAAAGATTGTGTTCACTGTACCCCCCAAAGATTGTGTTCACTGCACCCCACAAAGGATTTTGTTCACTGCACCCCAAAAAGATTGTGTTCACTGTACCCCCCAAAGATTGTGTTCACTGCACCCCACAAAGATTCTGTTCACTGTACCCCACAAAGGATTTTGTTCACTGCACCCCAAAAAGATTGTGTTCACTGCACCCCAAAAAGGATTTTGTTCACTGCACCCCAAAAAGGATGTTGTTCACTGCACCCCAAAAAGGGTTTTGTTCACTGCACCCCAAAAAGATTGTGTTCACTGCACCCCACAAAGATTGTGTTCACTGCACCCCAAAAAGATTGTGTTCACTGCACCCCAAAAAGGATGTTGTTCACTGCACCCCAAAAAGGATTTTGTTCACTCCACCCCAAAAAGATTGTGTTCACTGCACCCCACAAAGATTGTGTTCACTGCACCCCAAAAAGGATTTTGTTCACTGCACCCCAAAAAGATTGTGTTCACTGTACCCCCCAAAGATTGTGTTCACTGCACCCCACAAAGATTGTGTTCACTGTACCCCACAAAGATTGTGTTCACTGCACCCCACAAAGGATTTTGTTCACTGCACCCCAAAAAGATTGTGTTCACTGCATCCCAAAAAGGATTTTGTTCACTGCACCCCAAAAGGATGTTGTTCACTGCACCCCAAAAAGGATTTTGTTCACTGCACCCCAAAAAGATTGTGTTCACTGCACCCCACAAAGATTGTGTTCACTGCACCCCAAAAAGGATTTTGTTCACTGCACCCCAAAAAGGATGTTGTTCACTGCACCCCAAAAAGGATTTTGTTCACTCCACCCCAAAAAGATTGTGTTCACTGCACCCCAAAAAGATTGTGTTCACTGCACCCCACAAAGATTGTGTTCACTGCACCCCAAAAAGGATGTTGTTCACTGCACCCCAAAAAGATTGTGTTCACTGCACCCCACAAAGATTGTGTTCACTGCACCCCACAAAGGATTTTGTTCACTGAACCCCAAAAAGATTGTGTTCACTGCACCCCAAAAAGGATGTTGTTCACTGCACCCCAAAAAGGATTTTGTTCACTGCACCCCAAAAAGATTTTGTTCACTGCACCCCAAAATGGACGTTGTTCACTGCACCCCAAAAAGATTGTGTTCACTGCAGCCCAAAAAGATTGTGTTCACTGCAGCTCACACACAGAAAAATGGATGTGGATCACTGACACCTGCCTATCTCCTATCCCACACCACACAGCAATATCGATTGTAGTTTGTAGAACACAGTTTCCCTAAAATTCAGCAGCAGCCTCTCCCTAACAGGATTGAGAAGAGATCGTAGATCGGGACTAAGTGCAGACCCCACACAGCAATATCGATTGTAGTTTGTAGAACACTCTGACCCTAAAATTCAGCAGCAGCCTCTCCCTAACAGGATTGAGAAGAGATCGTAGATCAGGATTGAGTGCAGACCCCACCCCCCACACAGCAATATCGATTGTAGTTTGTAGAAGACACTGACCCTATAATTCAGCAGACTCTATCCCTAAAATGCCTACAACTCGCCCTGCCTAAACACTCCGACCTGTCCCTCAATTCTATCCGGACACAAATGTTTTTTTCCTGCCTGTCTTTCCCTAATCAGCAGCCAGCACGTTGATGTATGCTCTGTCCCTGATCTAAGCAGCAGAATGAAGACGCTGCGGCTGCCTGGAACTTATAAAGACTTGGTCACATGCTTCAGACGGCCAATCACAGCTACTGAGACATTTGCAGGCATGGCTGGGATGGCTTAAGGCACACCAGTTAAACGATTGTTGATTGGCTGTTGAAAGCCCGCCATGAAAAGAGCGCCAAAGCATGCAAAACCCGGAAATAAAACGACCGAACACGGATTTTTACCCGAACATACAGTAAAGTGTCCGTGTCCGTGTTCGGGTACAAAAAATCCAATTATTCGGTACGAACACGAATAATACAGTCCGTGTTCGCTCAACACTACTCGCTATAGCTGGCAGGGTTTCCCAGCAATCATTATGACAATCTAGTTAGATGAGATAGGGAAAGCATAGGAAATGCTGCTGATAAAGTGCATGCTCTTTCAAAAGTAGATGTAAACCCTTATTGCATTTTCTTTAGCTAGCAAAATGCTATGTTCAGTATCTTGGGATATTTGGGCATGAGGGTAGGGTACAATTTTTATTATTGCTGATATATTTTCTGAAGCTTTTTTTACAGCCTCTGCTCATACGCTATCTACAGTTAAAGTAAAACTATAGGCAAAACTTTTTTTTTTTTTTAGGATAAAGTAAGGAAGGGTTAAAACCCCTGTCATATTTTTTTCACCATCTGTGCCACATTGCAGAGATTTTTCTTCACTTCCTGTCCCATAGCCAAAAACAGGAAGTGAGAGGAAATCCCTGCAAATTAGGGGGAATTCCTTGGGGACCCCCAAGTCACCAGAACTAGTGTCCCCACTGGAAGATTTCCCCTCTATTACTTTTCTGGAGTCTACACAAAATTTGGGATTTTCTTTTACTTTAACTTTCAATTATAATGGTGAACAGGACAAACAGAGAGGGTGAATCTCCTTAACCACTTTACCACCGGAGGATTTACCTGCTTTACGTCAAGGCCACTTTTTGCGACTCGGCACTGTGCAAATTTAACTGACAATTGCGCAAGTCATGCAAAGCTGTACCCAAACTAAATTTACGTCCTTTTTTCCCCACAAACAGAGCATTTTTTTGGTGGTATTTGATCACCTCTGCGCTTTTAATTTTTTGCAATATTAATAAAAAAAAGCGACAGTTTTGAAAAAATATAAATATTTTTCTACTTTGACAGTTAAAAAATATCCAATATATTAAATTTTTGTCATATATTTAGGCCAAAATGTGTTTAGCTACATGTCTTTGACAAAAAATTCTCAATGAGCGTATTTTTAACCGCTTTAAGACCGGAAGATTTTACCCCATTCCTGACCAGGCCATATTTTGTGATTCGACACTGCATTACTTTACCCACTTTACCACTAAGCCTATTTTTGACATTTTTTGTTTACAAGTTTAAATCAGTATTTTTTGCTAGAAAACTACTTAAAACCCCCAAACATTATATATATATATATATTTTTAGCAAAGACTCTGGAGAATAAAATGTCGGTCATTGCAAAATTTTTTGTCACGCGGTATTTGCGCAGCGGTCTTTAAAACGCCATTTTTTTGGAAAAAATTTGAAAAATCAAATTTCACTGTATTTAAAAAAAACTAAACAGTAAAGTTAGCCCATTTTTTTATATATTGTGAAAGATGATGTCACACCGAGTAAATAGATACTCAACATGTTACGTTTTAAAATTGCGCCCCCCCCGTGGGATGGCGACAAACTACGGTCAATAGAGATCTCAATCTGCGACGCTTTAAATTTATTTAATGGTTACCAGTTTAGAGTTAGAGTGTAGCTCTAATTAAAAATTATTGCCCACGCTCTGGCGATCGCGGCGATACCTCACATGTGTGGTTTGAACAGCAATTTCATTCGCGGCTCGACTTGCGTATACGTTTTTTTTTGTGCGCGAGCTAACGGTGACGGATGCGGCTACATTTTTTTTTCCTATTTATTTTTTCTTTTTTTTTAACTTTATTACAGGTTTTTAAAAAAAAAAAAATCTGATCACATTTATTGCTGTCACAAGCAATGTAAACATCCCTTGTGACACCAATATGTAGTGACAGGTACACTTTATGGAGGGATCGAGGGTGTAAAAGACCCTAGACCCCTCCACTACACTTCCCTGTATGCAAAACGCAGAAAACGGCATTTTTGCATACAGCGGTTTTTCAAATCTGCCGCCTTTTGCAGCACAGTAACCCGGAAGTGACGTCATGGACGCCGCCTCCGGGTTACGTCATCGGAGACCCGATGAATGCCGTTTCCGGCATTCATCGGGACTCCATCCAGCCGGCGGACGCGCCGGCTGGGTGCTCGGGGCTCCCGGTGGGACGGGAGCCCCGAGCAAAGCCACAGAAGGCGGCGGGAGGGGGGGGGACGTCCCCTCCTGCCCCCCCCGGGTAACGATCGAGCGGCTCCCGAGCCGCATCGGTCGTTACCAACAGAAAGCCGACCGTCGGCTTCAAACCACAGTACCGGGATGATGCCTCTAGCTAGAGGCATCATCCCGGTATACTGTAACCGCGCAAAGTCAGCCGATGTAGGTCTACGTGGCTAGACGTTAAGGGGTTAACGGACAATTGCACGGCCGTGCAATGCTGTACCCAAATTAAATTTATGTCCTTTTTTCCCCCACAAATAGAGATTTCTTTTGGTGGTATTTGATCACCTGTGCGATTTTTACTTTTTGCGCTATAAAAAAAAAAAAGAGCGACAATTTTGAAAAAATAACAATAATAACAATATTTTTCACATTTTTTTATATGAAATTCCCCCCCCCCCCCCAAAAAATGTAAAAATCTATTTTTTTTTAACATTTTAGGCCAATTTGTTTTCTGCTACATATTTTTGGCGTATTTTGATTGGTTTGCGCAAAAGTTATCGCAGCTACTAACTACGGGAAATTTATGTCATTTTTATTGTTTTGTTTTTTTAATGGTGTCGATCTGGCGGCGATCTGAGATTTTTTTTGCGGGACTACGACATTGCGGCGGACAGATCGGACCCTTGACTGACATTTTTGACACTTTTGGGGGTACCAGTGACATTACTACAGTATTCAGTGCTATAAATATGCACTGTTACTGTAAAAATGACACTGGCAGGGAAGGGGTTAACTTTTATTGGTGATCAAGGGGTTAATGTATGCCTGGTGCTTACTAACGTGTGTGGGGGGAGGGGACTGTGTGACACAGGCACAGATCGCAGGTTCAGCTATGCTGAATCCTGCAATCTGTCCCTGCCTGTCACTTAGGAGATCCGCCCGCTTGTGTAAACACACTCGATCCCGACGATCGGGGAAGAGTGGCGGTGATCACCGCTGCTCCTCCCCTGGCCCGACACCTGCTGTGACTGAATACAGCGGGAGCGAGCTTCCGGCGGCGCGTGCGCGCCGCCCACAAGGGGAGGAGTCCAGCGACGTAGGTCTACGTCGCTGGACGATAACAAACCACTTTGCCGCAGTAGGGTCAACGTGAGCGGTCGGCAAGTGGTTAACCACTTCCCGACCGCTGCGGCAGGGCGGCCCTCCTGTGTAAGGTAAATGTCGCTCCTGCCCCCCACTTAGCAGCGGGGATGCCAATGCACGGAGGCAGGCAGCTTCCATTGCCGTCTGACACCTGTGATCACTCCCCGCTGAGAGAGAAGGACAGGCAGCTGTTGCAAACACAACTGACCGTTCTTCTCTCTGCAATGATCAAAGAGCGCCTGTGATCCTTCTATATAGGAACACAGGTCTATGTGATCATTTCACAAGCCACGCCTCTGTGTTAACCCCTTCCCTGCCAGTGTCATTATTACAGTAACAGTGCATATTTTTAGCACTGATTACTGTAGTAATGTCACTGGTCCCCCAAAAGTGTCAAAAATGTCAGTTAGGGGTCCGTTCTGTTCGCCGCAATGTCGCAGTCCCGCAAAAAATCTCAGATTGCTGCTATTTTTTGTAAAAAAAAAACAATAAAAATGACATAAATCTTTCCCGTAGTTAGTAGACGCGATAACTTTTGCGCAAACCAAACAAAATACGCTTACTGCAATTTTTTTACCAAAAATATGTAGCAGAAAAGAAATTGGCCTAAAATGTTAAAAAATTTTGATTTTTGATTTTTTTTTTTTGGGAATGTCATATAGCAGAATGCGAAAAAGTTTTTTTTTTTTTTTTTTTTCAGAATTGTTGCTCTTTTATTGTTTAAAAACATAAAAATCCCAGAGGTGATCAAATACCACCAAAAGAAAGTGCTATTTGTGGGAAAAAAAGGACATCAATTTTATTTAGGTACAGTGTCGCACGACCGCACAATTGTCCATTAAAGTAACGCCGTGCCGAATCGCAAAATATGGCCTGGTCATTAAGGGGGAACATTTTTTCCGGTCCAGAAGTGGTTAATGGGGACACAGACAGTAATAAAAAATGACAGGTAGGATAAGACGAACAGTTTGCAGAACACCCGAATTTGCAGTGTATTTGCAGGGTGTTTGCCAGGTGTTCCTCCCCCCACGAACATCCTGCAATACATTGAGCGCTGCACAGTGCATTCTGCACCCTAATTGGGCAAAGCTTTGTTAAGTAGTGACGTCACAAAGGGGGTGGTGCCATTGGGTGACGCAACCAGGTGGCCCCACCCCTTGCCTATATATGAAATGTCAAAGCGTGGAGCAGGCATATGGGAGGCAATTGTAACCGCGAGTCACTTTAACTAGGATTTGACTCTTTTTTCTTTAGAAATGTAATTTTTGCTGTAGCATGTTTTATGCATGCTACAGGTGCGCCACTTTACAGGTACATTAGGAAGACCCCTCAGGCACTATATTTAAAGGAATTTTTTCATTTTTATTGTTGCACTTTAAGCATAATTAATATCACTGCTCCTGAAAAAGCAATATTTTTTTTTTTGTATTGATACATGTCCCCCAGGGCAGTACCCAGGCCCCCAAACCACTTTTATGGCCAATTACTTGCATATAAGCCTTCAAAATGGGCACTTTAGAAGTTTACTGTTCGGCTCCCATAGTCTTTAATGAGATTCGCCGTTCGGGTTAGAACATTTCCCCTGAAGTTTTGCTGCAAACCTAACAGGGTGGTGTTCGGCCCATGACCTCTGACAGGGGTTCTAATCCCTCTCCACTCTATCCAAAAATTAAAATAAAAAAGTTTTGCCTTTTGTTATACTTTGAATTGGGCAGAATTCGTGTCTTTACAGGGCATTTTTCCTCATTTTTGCTGACTGCAACAGATTTCTTTTTCACATTCTGTCTTTGCCCACAAATGCTGCAGTCATTTTAGGCTGCTTTTTTCACTGGATACATTTCCTATTTTTTTAAGGGGGGCAGCTCTATTTTTTTTTTCCGCGGTTGTATTTTTATTTTCAAATATGCAATAAAACCTGCTAATAACCCACTGCATGTGTATGGGCATATTTTCTCATTAAAAAAAAAAAAACAACATTGTTGGCTACAATGTTTTTTGAAAGGCCTCTTTTTAATCAAAGTGTATTTTTCCATGGGCAATGCACATCAACCAGGGAAATTTGCAGGCAGGAGATTGTTGGAGATAAGAGGAGTACACTGTCACCCCATTACACAAAGTGGCCGAACAATAACCATTATTAGGGTTGAGCGGACACCTAGATGTCCATGTTCGACGGGTTCGGCCGAACTTTAAAAAAAAGTCCGGGTCCGTGTCCCGGACTTTTACCGAACTTTTCCCGGACACCGAACCCCATTGAAGTCAATGGGGACCCAAACTTTAAGGCACTAAAATGGCTCTAAAACACCAAAGGAAAGGGCTAGAGTGCTGCAAATGGCAGCAAAACGTAATTAAGAGCATGGCAAGTGCTCTGCAAACAAATGTGGATAGGGAAATAACTTAAAACAACAAAAAAAAACAGAAAAATAAAACAATGTTCTTCTTCATCTCTGAAGGACGAGGCCCATATGGAGTAGGAGGGAGGTTGAGGTGGTGGTGGATGTGGCGGTGACATAGGCATGCGCACAGGGTGTGCCGGGTGTGCCTGGGCACACCCTAATCACCTAGGGCACATAGCATTGCCAGTGAGGAGATGGGAAGGATCTCCCTCTGACCTGCTCTGCTCTATTTCTCTTTGCCTACAGGTACATGGCCCCGATACATTACTCTCCCTGCTGGCAAACACATGCATGTGTATTTCAACTTTGGGGTGCACACCTTAATGCAATAGGCTGCGCACACCTATGGGTGGTGTAGGTGGAAGCGGCGGTGGAGGAGGACCAGGGCCGGATTAAGAGCATCATGGGCTTGGTGCTGAGGATTTTGAAGGGCCTTAAGGGCCGTGCCTTGCCATACACCCAGAGGAGGAAGGGTGCAGCCATGCATGCCTAATTCAACATGGGATGCTGTCTCTGAAGCCCATAAACACATCCATGCATCGGCAACTGTCCCTCCTTGTCCGGCCTTCGCGCTGTGTGGGGAGGTTCTGAGGGTGCTGCCTGGGGAAGCGAGCATAGAAGCCAGACTTCTGTGTTTACAAGTGACAGAAGAGCGGTAACAGTGAATATGGCCAACCCGAGGCCTATATAAAAGGTAGGGGCCTGGAGCTGCAGCTCCAATAGCCCCTACGTTAATCTGGCCCCTGAGGAGGAGGACGAGGTAGCCAACACTGCTTCTTTTCACAAATTTTAAATGAGGGTACACCCCAAAAGAGTGAGAAAGAGCAAAAATGGAACAATGGGTGGGTAAGGTCGGTATCCATTGCTATTCTGCACAAGGTACGGAAAAGTCCCGTGGGATCCATGCCTGGTTCATTTTAATGAACGTGAGCTTGTCCACATTGTCTCTGGACAGGCGGCTGCGCTTGTCTGTTATAACGCCCCCAGCCGTGCTAAATACCCGTTCAGATAATACACTGGCTGCAGGGCACGCCAGCACCTCCAAGGCGTAAAGGGCAAGCTCAGGCCATGTGCCCAATTTGGAGACCCAGAAGTTGAAGGGGGCAGACCCCTCATTCACTACATGTAGGTGTGTGCACACAGGGCTCCGAGGGTGGGTTCCTGCACACACAAACGCCAGGGACACAATTGTCCAGCAGGGGCACAGTTCTGGAGGATGAGGAGGATGAGGAGGAGGAGCTGGAGGAGGAGATGGAACCATGTTCACAGCAGGGTGGCACCCAGGCCAGCTCATGGCCATCACTGGTGCGTGGCTGGGGGGATACAGAGGACACGGACGATACACCTCCCACAGAGGACAGCCCAGTTATTGGTGGTGAAGTGGTGCTGTTCCGCAGAGCGACTCACGCGTGCGTGCTGCAGCTGAAACTCCACTATGGCCTGCTGCTGCTCGCACAGTCTTTCCAGCATGTGCAAGGTGGAGTTCCACCTTGTGGGCACGTCACATATGAGGCGGTGAGCGGGAAGGCCGAAGTTACGCTGCAGCGCTGCCAGGCGAGCAGCGGCAGGGTGAGAACGCCGAAAGTGCGCACAAACGGCCCGCACTTTCTGCAGCAGCTCTGACATATCGGGGTAGTTTTTAAGGAACCTCTGCACCACCAAATTCAGCACATGCGCCAGGCAAGGGATGTGCGTCAAACCGGCTAGGCCCAGAGCTGCTATGAGATTTCTCCCGTTATCGCACACCACCAGGCCGGGCTTGAGGCTCGCTGGCAGCAACCACTCATTTGTCTGCTGTTCCATGCTCCTCCACAACTCCTGCGCGGTGTGTGGTTTGTCCCCCAAACAGGCAAGTTGTAAAACTGCCTGCTGTCGTTTACCCCTGGCCGTGCTGAAGTTGGTGGTGAAGGTGTTACGCTGTCCGGATGAGGAGGCGGTAGAGGATGAGGAAGCGGAGTAGGAGGAGTTAGGAACAGGAGGCAAACTGAAGCGCCCTGCAATCCTCGGTGGTGGAAGGACATGCGCCAAATTGCTATCCGCCTCAGGCCCATCCGCCACTGCATTTACCCAGTGTGCCGTTAGGGAGATATAACGCCCCTGACCGTGCTTACTGGTCCACGTATCGGTAGTTAGGTGGACCTTGGCACAGATGGCGTTGCGCAGTGCACACCTGATTTTTTCCCCCACTTGGTTGTGCAGGGAAGGGATGGCTTGCCTGGAAAAGTAGTGGCGGCTGGGCACGACGTACTGTGGGACAGCCACCGACATAAGGTTTTTAAAACTGTGCGTCTCCACCAGACGGAATGACAGCATTTCAAAGGCCAATAATTTTGAAATGCTGGCATTCAGGGCCAGGGATCGCGGGTGGGTAGGGGGGTACTTCCTCTTCCTCTCAAGTGTTTGGGAGATGGAAAGCTGAACGCTTCCACGGGACATTGTGGAGATGGTTGTTGGTGACCCAGGTGGTGGTGTTGCTGACAGATCGTCTGTTTGCGGGGTGGCAGGTGCCGGTATCACTACAGATGTGGCTGGAGCGGCCGAGACTGCAGCAGAAGAGGAAGCAGGATGAGCCAGAGACGTTTCTTGGTTTTGAAGGTGTGTACTCCACTGCAGCTCGTGCTTTGCACTTAGATGCCTGATCATGCAGGTTGTGCTCAGGTTGAGAAGGTTTATGCCTCGCTTCAAGCTCTGATTGCACAGGGTGCAAACCACTCGTGTCCTGTCATCAGCACATTTTCTAAAGAACTTCCACGCTAGAGAACTCCTTTGAGCTGACTTTGGTGCGCTCGTTCCCTTGCTGCGTTGGGCAGTAGCGGGCGTAGTGTCTAGGGCACGACCGCTCCGCTTCTGCACCCTGCTCCCTCTTCTGCTGTGCTGGTGGCTCTGTGCGACCACCGCCCCTTCCTCCAAACTACTCAGGTCACCTGCATGACGTTCATTCCATGTGGGGTCGAGGACCTCATCGTCCTCCACATCATCTTCCACCCAGTCTTCACCCCTGCCCTCCTTGTCGGTCTCCACAATGCTGAAAGCCGCAGCAGTTGGCACCTGCGTTTCGTCATCATCGGAGACGTGCTGCGATGATCCTTGCATGTACTCATCTTGAGAAATAAGTGCTTGGGCATCGCTGCACTCAATCTCTTCCACTTCTGGGGCAGGGCTAGGTGGATGGCCCTGGGAAACCCTGCTGACAGAGTCATCAAAAAGAAGAAGAGACTGCTGTATGGCTTGGGGCTCAGACTGCTTGCCTGATTTGCAAGGGGGTGAGGTGAAAGACAGTTGGACATCGGCTGCAGGTGCCAACTGTGACCTTTCTGCAGTAGACTGGGTGGGAGACAATGTGAAGGAACTGGAGGCACTGTCAGCAGCAAACCAATCTACTATCGCCTCCACTTGTTCTGGCCTCATCACTTCTAGGGGCGTATGATGCCCTACCAAATACTGATGCAGGTTCTGTCGCCTACTCACACTTGAGGAAGGTGTTTCACTTGTGCGTGTAGCTGGCACAGATCGACCACGTCCTCTCCTTGCAACAGGAGCTCTACCAGCAGCACCACGACCCAGGCCACGGCCCTTATTTGACGGTCTCCTCATATTTCTGTAATTTAAGATCTTGCCCTAGAAAGGTTTTTATTGAATAGCGGAATAGGAAATATGATCCAAAAATGTATGTATCTCGCATGTACAAAACCACACTAGGCCCCAATTACTATTGTTTCTACCCCTAAAAGGATGGATGAGGAGTAGGAGGAGTATGGAACAGACAGCACCCTCAAATCTTCAGAAGTATGAGATGAACCTCAAAAACTTGGAAAGGTGGATCTCACACGTACCGACACAGACTATCCCGCAATTCAATTGATCCTCAAAGGTTTTTATTGAATAGCGGAATAGGAAATATGATCAAAAAAAGTGTATGTATCTCGCACGTACACCACCACACTAGGCCCCAATTACTATTGTTTGTACCCCTAAAAGGATGGTTGAGCAGTAGGAGGAGGAGTATGGAACAGGCAGCACCCTCAAATCTTCAGAAGTATGAGATGAACCCCAAAAACTTGGAAAGGTGGATCTCACATGTACCGACACAGACTATCACGCAATTTAATTGATCCCCAAAGGTTTTAATTGAATAGCGGAATAGAAAATATGATCAAAAAGAAAGTGTATGTATCTCACACGTACACCACCACACTAGGCCCCAATTACTATTGTTTGTACCCCTAAAAGGATGGTTGAGCAGTAGGAGGAGGAGTATGGAACAGGCAGCACCCTCAAATCTTCAGAAGTATGAGATGAACCCCAAAAACTTGGAAAGGTGGATCTCACACGTACCGACACAGACTATCACGCAATTTAATTGATCCCCAAAGGTTTTAATTGAATAGCGGAATAGAAAATATGATCAAAAAGAAAGTGTATGTATCTCACACGTACACCACCACACTAGGCCCCAATTACTATTGTTTGTACCCCTAAAAGGATGGTTGAGGAGTAGGAGGAGGAGTATGGAACAGGCAGCACCCTCAAATCTTCAGAAGTATGAGATGAACCCCAAAAACTTGGAAAGGTGGATCTCACACGTACCGACACAGACTATCACGCAATTTAATTGATCCCCAAAGGTTTTAATTGAATAGCGGAATAGAAAATATGATCAAAAAGAAAGTGTATGTATCTCACACGTACACCACCACACTAGGCCCCAATTACTATTGTTTGTACCCCTAAAAGGATGGTTGAGCAGTAGGAGGAGGAGTATGGAACAGGCAGCATCCTCAAATCTTCAGAAGTATGAGATGAACCCCAAAAACTTGGAAAGGTGGATCTCACACGTACCGACACAGACTATCACGCAATTTAATTGATCCCCAAAGGTTTTAATTGAATAGCGGAATAGAGAATATGATCAAAAAGAAAGTGTATGTATCTCACACGTACACTACCACACTAGGCCCCAATTACTATTGTTTGTACCCCTAAAAGGATGGTTGAGCAGTAGGAGGAGGAGTATGGAACAGGCAGCACCCTCAAATCTTCAGAAGTATGAAATGAACCCCAAAAACTTGGAAAGGTGGATCTCACACGTACCGACACAGACTATCACGCAATTTAATTGATCCCCAAAGGTTTTAATTGAATAGCGGAATAGAAAATATGATCAAAAAGAAAGTGTATGTATCTCACACGTACACCACCACACTAGGCCCCAATTACTATTGTTTGTACCCCTAAAAGGATGGTTGAGGAGTAGGAGGAGGAGTATGGAACAGGCAGCACCCTCAAATCTTCAGAAGTATGAGATGAACCCCAAAAACTTGGAAAGGTGGATCTCACACGTACCGACACAGACTATCACGCAATTTAATTGATCCCCAAAGGTTTTAATTGAATAGCGGAATAGAAAATATGATCAAAAAGAAAGTGTATGTATCTCACACGTACACCACCACACTAGGCCCCAATTACTATTGTTTGTACCCCTAAAAGGATGGTTGAGGAGTAGGAGGAGGAGTATGGAACAGGCAGCACCCTCAAATCTTCAGAAGTATGAGATGAACCCCAAAAACTTGGAAAGGTGGATCTCACACGTACCGACACAGACTATCACGCAATTTAATTGATCCCCAAAGGTTTTAATTGAATAGCGGAATAGAAAATATGATCAAAAAGAAAGTGTATGTATCTCACACGTACACCACCACACTAGGCCCCAATTACTATTGTTTGTACCCCTAAAAGGATGGTTGAGGAGTAGGAGGAGGAGTATGGAACAGGCAGCACCCTCAAATCTTCAGAAGTATGAGATGAACCCCAAAAACTTGGAAAGGTGGATCTCACACGTACCGACACAGACTATCACGCAATTTAATTGATCCCCAAAGGTTTTAATTGAATAGCGGAATAGAAAATATGATCAAAAAGAAAGTGTATGTATCTCACACGTACACCACCACACTAGGCCCCAATTACTATTGTTTGTACCCCTAAAAGGATGGTTGAGCAGTAGGAGGAGGAGTATGGAACAGGCAGCACCCTCAAATCTTCAGAAGTATGAGATGAACCCCAAAAACTTGGAAAGGTGGATCTCACACGTACCGACACAGACTATCACGCAATTTAATTGATCCCCAATGGATTTAATTGAATAGCGGAATAGAAAATATGATCAAAAAGAAAGTGTATGTATCTCACACGTACACCACCACACTAAGCCTCAATTACTATTGTTTGTACCCCTAAATGGATGGTTGAGCAGTAGGAGGAGGAGTATGGAACAGGCAGCACCCTCAAATCTTCAGAAGTATGAGATTGTGTTCACTGTACCCCACAAAGATTGTGTTCACTGCACCCCACAAAGATTGTGTTCACTGCACCTCAAAAAGGATTTTGTTCACTGCACCCCACAAAGATTGTGTTCACTGCACCCTAAAAGGATTTTGTTCACTGCACCCCAAAAAGATTGTGTTCACTGTACCCCCCAAAGATTGTGTTCACTGCACCCCACAAAGATTCTGTTCCCTGTACCTTACAAAGATTGTGTTCACTGCACCCCACAAAGGATTTTGTTCACTGCACCCCAAAAAGATTGTGTTCACTGCACTCCAAAAAGGATGTTGTTCACTGCACCCCAAAAAGGATTTTGTTCACTGCACCCCAAAAAGATTGTGTTCACTGCACCCCACAAAGATTGTGTTCACTGCACCCCACAAAGGATTTTGTTCACTGCACCCCAAAAAGATTGTGTTCACTGTACCCCCCAAAGATTGTGTTCACTGCACCCCACAAAGGATTTTGTTCACTGCACCCCAAAAAGATTGTGTTCACTGTACCCCCCAAAGATTGTGTTCACTGCACCCCACAAAGATTATGTTCACTGTACCCCACAAAGATTGTGTTCACTGCACCCCACAAAGGATTTTGTTCACTGCACCCAAAAAAGATTTTGTTCACTGCACCCCAAAAAGGATGTTGTTCACTGAACCCCAAAAAGGATTTTGTTCACTGCACCCCAAAAAGATTGTGTTCACTGTACCCCCCAAAGATTGTGTTCACTGCACCCCACAAAGATTATGTTCACTGTACCCCACAAAGATTGTGTTCACTGCACCCCACAAAGGATTTTGTTCACTGCACCCCAAAAAGATTGTGTTCACTGCACCCCAAAAAGGATTTTGTTCACTGCACCCCAAAAATGATGTTGTTCACTGCACCCCAAAAATGATTTTGTTCACTGCACCCCAAAACGATTGTGTTCACTGCACCCCACAAAGATTGTGTTCACTGCACCCCACAAAGGATTTTGTTCACTGCACCCCAAAAAGATTGTGTTCACTGCACCCCAAAAAGGATTTTGTTCACTGCACCCCAAAAAGGATGTTGTTCACTGCACCCCAAAAAGGATTTTGTTCACTCCACCCCAAAAAGATTGTGTTCACTGCACCCCACAAAGATTGTGTTCACTTCACCCCAAAAAGGATTTTGTTCACTGCACCCCAAAAAGATTGTGTTCACTGCACCCCACAAAGATTGTGTTCACTGCACCCCAAAAAGGATGTTGTTCACTGCACCCCAAAAAGATTGTGTTCACTGCACCACACAAAGATTGTGTTCACTGCACCCCACAAAGGATTTTGTTCACTGAACCCCAAAAAGATTGTGTTCACTGCACCCCAAAAAGGATGTTGTTCACTGCACCCCAAAAAGGATTTTGTTCACTGCACCCCAAAAAGATTTTGTTCACTGCACCCCAAAAAGGACGTTGTTCACTGCACCCCAAAAAGATTGTGTTCACTGCAGCCCAAAAAGATTGTGTTCACTGCACCCCAAAAAGGATGTTGTTCACTGCACCCCAAAAAGGATTTTGTTCACTGCACCCCAAAAAGATTTTGTTCACTGCACCCCAAAAAGGACGTTGTTCACTGCACCCCAAAAAGATTGTGTTCACTGCAGCCCAAAAAGATTGTGTTCACTGCAGCTCACACACAGAAAAATGGATGTAGATCACTGACACCTGCCTATCTCCTATCCCACACCACACAGCAATATCGATTGTAGTTTGTAGAACACAGTTTCCCTAAAATTCAGCAGCAGCCTCTCCCTAACAGGATTGAGAAGAGATCGTAGATCGGGACTAAGTGCAGACCCCACACAGCAATATCGATTGTAGTTTGTAGAACACTCTGACCCTAAAATTCAGCAGCAGCCTCTCCCTAACAGGATTGAGAAGAGATCGTAGATCAGGATTGAGTGCAGACCCCACCCCCCACACAGCAATATCGATTGTAGTTTGTAGAAGACACTGACCCTATAATTCAGCAGACTCTATCCCTAAAATGCCTACAACTCGCCCTGCCTAAACACTCCGACCTGTCCCTCAATTCTATCCGGACACAAATGTTTTTTTCCTGCCTGTCTTTCCCTAATCAGCAGCCAGCACGTTGATGTGTGCTCTGTCCCTGATCTAAGCAGCAGAATGAAGACGCTGCGGCTGCCTGGAACTTATAAAGACTTGGTCACATGCTTCAGACGGCCAATCACAGCTACTGAGACATTTGCAGGCATGGCTGGGATGGCTTAAGGCACACCAGTTAAACGATTGTTGATTGGCTGTTGAAAGCCCGCCATGAAAAGAGCGCCAAAGCATGCAAAACCCAGAAATAAAACGACCGAACACGGATTTTTACCCGAACATACAGTAAAGTGTCCGTGTCCGTGTTCGGGTACAAAAAATCCAATTATTCGGTACGAACACGAATAATACAGTCCGTGTTCGCTCAACACTAACCATTATATGAATATCACCAGCTGTTAAAGGTTATATGACATTCAGTGGTTGGACTAACATCTACTTCAACAAACTATGATTGGGTTCTTTAAATTGCAGTGCTAGGGTACATTTATTTATGTTCCCTGCCTACGTGCTCAGATCCATACATCCAAAATCCCTTTTAACCACTTCTGGACCGGAAGGATTTGCCCCCTTAATGACCAGGCCATTTTTCGATTCGGCACTGCGTTACTTTAATGGAAAATTGTGCAGTCTTGCGACTCTGTACCCAAATAAAATTGACGTCCTTTCTTTTGGTAGTATTTGATCACCTGTGCAATTTTTATTTTTTGTGCTATTCACAAAATAAGAGCGACAATTCTGAAAAACAAAAAACAAAAAAAAACAATATTTTTCACATTCTGCTATATAACACCCCCCCCCCCCCCCCCCACCAAAAAAAAAATTTGAAAAATCAAGTTTTTTTAACATATTAGACCAATTTGTTTTCTGCTACATATTTTTGGTAAAAAAAATTGCAATAAGCGTATTTTGATTGGTTTGTGCAAAAGTTATTGCGTCTACTAACTACAGGAAATATTTATGTCATATTTATTGTTTTTTTTTTTACTAGTAATGGCGGTGATTTTTTGTGGGACTGCAACATTGTGGTGGACAGTTTGGACCCCTAACTGACATTTTTGACACTTTTGGGGGGACCAGTGACATTACTACAGTAATCAGTGCTACAAATATGCACTGTTATTGTAATAATGACACTGGCAGGGAAGTGGTTAACATTGTGGGTGTTTAGGGGTTAAATGTGAGCCTAGTGGAGTGATTCTAACTGGGGGGGGGGCGTGGCTTGTGAAATTACCATAGAGACCTGTGATCCTATATAGAAGGATCACAGGGGCTCTGTGATCATTCCAGGGAGAAGAACGATCAGCTGTGTTTACAACAGCTGACCGTTCTTCTCTCTCAGCAATCGGAGCCATCTGCCCGCTGAATCGGCTTCATCGCCCCCTAGCCTCCTGCGGGCGACCGACTTATAGCTACGACGGTCCGCACAGCAGCAGCTGCCTGTCGCAGTGTAACTCCGGTGGGCGGTCATAAAACAGTTAAAGGACCAATATTTGTCTGCAACAACTGAATGATATCTTAGCTAACCACTCACCTTTTTCTTTTGCCTTTTTTCTACATTATAACTTTAAAGGAGAAGTTCGGGGTTAGAGCATCAGCACTGATGTGATGCTGCAGTTGTCTCACGTCAGCTCTAAGACCAAGATCTGAGCAAGCACATGACCCCTGATCATTCAGTTCTCAATCTGCTTGGTGCACTCTGCTCCTCCAGGAGAGAAAGAGGCCACAGCTGGCTCCGGCTTTCAGCGAGTGTCAGCTGCCAATCAGATAGCTGGGTGGATCCTGACTAAAATGTAGGGATCTTTCCAGAGCCTTGATTGGCTCAGCCATGTTAGCTGTAGCCTGCTGTCAGCTGATTCTGGGTCACAGAGAGTGCACCAGGCAGTTGCTGCTTAACCACTTGATCTATGGAAGATTTCCCCCCCTTCATGAACAGGCCATTTTTTACTACACGCCGCTGCGTTGCTTTAACTGACGGTCATGCAACGCTGTGCATAAATTTATGTCCTTTTTTTCCCACAAATAGAGTTTTTTTAGTTTTTGCGCTTTAAACAAAAAGACCCACAATTTTGAAAAAAAAAAAAACTATGTATATATTTTACTTTCTACTATAAAACATGTCCAATAAAAAAATGTAAAAGATCAAATTTCTTCATACATTTAGACCAATATGAATTCTGCTACATATTTGTGGTAAAAAAATCCAAATAAGCGTATATTGATTGGTTTGCACAAGAGTTATACCGTCTACAAACTATTGTATATACTGTATATATATATATATATATATATATATATATATATATATATATATACTGGAATTTCTATTTATTTTTTATTTTTACTAGCAATAGCGGCGATCAGCTTTTTTTAGCGGGACTGCAATATTGCGGCGAACAATCGGAAGCTAACTGACACTTTTGGGGAACCAGTGAGACTAATACAGTGATCAGTACTAAAAATATGCACTGTCACAGTACTACTAACACTGGCTGGGGAAGGGCTAAACATCTTGGGGGAAAAAGGGTTAAATGTGTGCCTAGCCAGTGTTTTGGTGTACTGGTTGTGGTGCTTATACTAAGGGAAGTCATAAATTTTATTTCCTGCTTTGCTCTGTCCTGTGTGTCTTCCCGACGAACTGTGGGTGCTGGTGGTCATCCATTGGCTGACACCCGCTGATCGGCATCTGCTGGCACAGAAGAGCCGTCTTGCCGCTGTACATGTAAGTGATACGGTTGCCAAGCAGTCGCATTCAAGAATTTTTTTTTTTTTTTTGCAAGAATAATGTACACATAAAACACATCACATTAAATCACTCACATTCACGACACCCACCTATCCCTATAGATGAAAATGAGGCATAAACTGAATAGGCCTATAATCCCCGATTAAAACTGTCCTGCTGCTACACTGCTGTATCTTCTGCAATATCTTTCTAACAGAACAAATAAACAAATATAAAGCTATTTAAAAATCCATTCACAAAAACAGTATGTTTGTAGTACTGTCCCAGTAGGGCTTGCTGTGTGATGACTTCTTGAGCCTCCTCTGATTACCTGCAGACAGTCACTTAGGGACAGTTCACTCATCCATCCTTACTCCCAGTTGCTCGTTACTCAATAAACAGCCCAGGAGTTTTGGTTTTATATTTATTGTGGAACTTGGATGAGAGATGGGAATAGTGGGATACTCCAACTTGAACTATTTACAGTTGATAAGGACAATTCTCACTTGGCCTCATCTCAGGGGTGTAACTTCAGGGGTTGCAGGGGTTGCGATTGCAACCGGGCCCCATGCTTCAGGGGGCCTGTGCGGCTCCCCTGTACACCTGGATAGGAGGGGAGGCGGGGCAGCTTGTAGAGGAATCACTGTCCTCCTTTCTCCTCCTGTAGCTGCAGGAGGAAAATGGAGGAGATTGGTTCTTCTGTATGCTGCCCCCGCCACTCCTCCTATCCAATTCACTTGTGTTCTGCTGTCTCTGGTCCCCTGTGTTTTTTCCCTGGTACCCCCCACTGTGCTCCCTCCCCTCTTCTGCCAGCTGCTGCAGGGGATGTGTCGCAATAGAGAACCAAGAAGGGGTCAGTTAATATGTGATTTACCAGTTCCTTCCTTTTCTGGATGGACAGAGTCATAGTCAGTGACATTGTAAAAAAATAAAATGATTAAAAATAATACAATTAAAATACCAAAAATTAAAAACTACTGACACCAGTGGGTGAACTTCCAGGATCGCAAAGGTCACACTTGCATCCGGACCCTGGCATTGCACCAACGTGGGGAGGCCCCAAGACTGCAGGAAGGAGGCCCACTGCAGAACTTGTGAAAGGGTCCCGCTGCGGGACCATAATATAGGGCCCGGCAATGAGAGTAAAGGGCCCCAGGATCAGTGGAAAGAGCCCCAGGCTTGAAGGGAAGGGCCCCGGCCAGGGGTCCGGGGGGCCCTTCATGGTTTCTTGCACCGGGGCCCTGAAGGTTCTAGTTACACCTCTGCCTCATCTGGTTAGTTGTGGAAGCAGACACACTGCTTTAACCATACTGCCACTTGTATGGAAGAATTAGGTCTTCTTGCTCTCTCTAGCAGCAGACTTGTTGCAACTACTTTATTTTTCCCCCCAAACAGAGAGGGAATCTTATAGCCAGTGGGAAGGGCAGGCAGCAGAAAAGGTAAGTACTGTTTAAAGTGATAGGCAGATGTTTGCCTGTTCTGTTCCTGGTAAACATGTGCCCAAAACTGAACTGCATATTCCAGATGAGGTATTTACTAATGACTTGTACAGGGGCAAAATGATATCACTCTCTCTGGAGTCCATGCCTCTCTTAATACAAGAAAATATGTTGCTTGCTTTAGAAACAGCAGCTTGGCATTGCATGCTATTATTACGCTTATGATCTACCAGAACACCCAGATCCTTCTCCGCTATGGATTCCCCCAGTTCTACTCCACCTAGTATGTATGATGCATGCATATTCTTAGCCCCCAAGCGCATAACTTTACATTTATCAACATTAAACCTCACTTGCCACATAGCTGCCCAATGAAACAGTGCATTGAGGTCAGCTTTTAAGCTGGAGGCATCCTGTAAAGAAGTGATTCCACTGCAAAGCTTGGTGTCATCTGCAAAGACTGAAATGCTACTTTTAATCCCAGACCCTATATCATTTATAAATATTTTAAAAAATAAGGGTCCCAACACTGAACCTTGGGGTATTTTTTTTTAACCTAATAGATCTCCTTTATTTCAGTTGAGAGAAAAGATGTTACCAACAGAACAAATAAAGTGACTTGTACGGTTGCCTTAAACCCTATCTAAAACTAACAGTATAGCTATGAATGCCACACTCACAGTGAGCTCACTGCAGAACACAGGAGCGGGGGATCTGCATTACAGCCTATTATCGATCTTCACACAACCTGAGCCAATCATACATCTACAGTAATATGATACTGCTGAAAAGCTGCTGCAGGAAAATTGATTCTATTCACTAGTGCCATCCCTTGCCCAACCCAGGGCACTCGTCTAGGCCGGAAAGTGCAAGCCTAATTTAAAAGGGTTGCTACCCCTACTTTAGCCAAATAAATGTGCAATTGAGACAGATCTAGAACAACTGCAGCACTGGCAATATAAAGCTAACAGTGAATTGTGAACCAATATAATGCTCAATGCATTACAGGCAGCTATAGCTGATTCCGAAAATATTTAGTGCATTTTTTTATATAAAAAAAGTGAAAAAGGGCTTTAAATTTCAATGTGTACAGTCTATGGAGGCAGCTCATATGGGTTTGTACAGCAGGGTGGTGACATACTTCTTCTTGTAATGATGATTAGCACTTAACACCACCACACCATCCTTGATGGATAGTGCGTAAAGGTGATTCAGCATGACATGATTGGGCTCTGTTTTTATTTGAAGAAGAATTCCAGGTATAGATATTTTTACATAGTTACATTGAGTCAGCTTGGATGAAGGTAACTATGCATATACTATACCTGTGGGATCCCCTGGAAGCTGGAAATCACCATAGAAGGCATAGCCTGGGATCAACATAACTATGTAAACATTCCCAGACCTGGAGTTCTTATTTAAATAATATGTTAACCTCACATTTCATATCCTGGACAAATTATGTCTGTTGTACTATGTACTTATATAAAAATGATTATTTTCTCTTTGTATTGTTTCCTTTTGTGTGAAATTCCTGGTGTTCCTGCCAGTCCCTCTGCTATCCTATTAAAAAGTGAGCACACTAACATGAGAGCACATCCATCCCAGTGCGGTCAGTTTTCTAGCTATGCTGGCAACTGTGCTGACACCCCCCCCATTCACTGAGAAGTTCAATGTGCTGCTGTTTTACCTCTCCTAGCTCGATAGCTCCTTATGCAGCTGAGAACAGAGGACATGTGATCAGTTAAAAAAAAAAAAAGTTATTTCATCTTTTTTTCATTTGTACAGTATACAGTACACAAAGGTTTTGCCTTTCATCTCTATTTTAAATTGAATGTGGTGTTTTACAAGTTGAAGGTTCACATAAACTGTACTTTAATTTCCATTGTTCAGCTGAGTAGGCCACTTTGATGGAAGTTTGATGGGGGGGGGGGGGGTAAATCTTCCAGGGGTCAAGTGGGTAAACATGGTGAACTAATGGCAACTTAGGTAGCTGATGTGGGAGCTACGTTTCTGCCTGGTAAACTCTTGTTGAGTATTAGAGCCTAAAGTAGCACAAGTTCTTCTGGACTAATAAATGACATTCTGGAAATTGGGGTATATCATAATGAACCACTGCACACCAAGATGAGTACATGTGCCAGACAAGGTACATGTGTGATTTTTTACACACATGACCGTGCTTGCCTGAAGGTGGCATCAGGTCAGCCATCTTTTGGCCTGGGCCTGGAGAGCTACAGGCATTTGACCTTCGAAACAGCATGGCAGTATTTAGCATGGGATGTTGCATATGTTTTGTGCACTTGAGGGGGAGTGCTGGACCTAGGAAGCTTGAGGCTCAGACCAGTGAGGAGGAGGATGTAGAGATGACTTCACTGCCACCATTGGACAAGACATGTGGTGGCACTGCCAACTCCAGTGGTGTGCCCTGTCCTTCATTCTTCCCAGCCACCTGAAGATTGACCCAGTGTGCCATGAAGGATATGTAGCATTCCTGCTCATGATGACTGGACCATGTGTGCCCTGCTACTGACAGCATGGTCCAATAACACAGATACATTTTGTAACTAGAACCTTCAGGGCCCCAGTGTAAGAAACCAGCTTCCCCTCTGAACCCAGAGCCCTTCCCTCCAAGCCAAGGGATCCAATCCAACCCTTAACACAGATCCTGGGGTATGGTACTCCCATCACATGGCCTTTACAGTCCCACAGTAAGATCCTTTCACATGTTCTGCAGCCCTTCCTTCCTATCCTCCCCCACTGTGGTAGAAATCTTTGCAAGTCTGGTAGTTCTGCCACTGATACATTATATTCCATATGCTAGTGGAGGGCAGGAGGGGCCTTCTAGGATAAATAATGGTTGCAAAATAATGGCAGCTGGATACCTTTCACAGTGATGCAGCACAAGCCATAACCTCATGGACGGAGGCTGATTTAATAGGCAGGAAAAGGAGCCAGCAGTTTTGCCAAGTTGGCATTAAGACACTAGGAAAAGGAGTTATTTAAGGACACCTTTTTTCATAAGGCAATGCTGCCAGATGGATTGGAATGGCTGCTTACTCTAGCTCTCTGCAAGCTGCCACTGCCCCTTGACAAAACATCCACTGTCCCTTTCTTGTTTAAATGGGTGCCATTCATAGACAGTCTGCCATCTTCCACCTTCTGCCATTATCTACTTCCTCCTTAAGCCTACATAGTAATGCACACATGAAAGAAAACAGGTGGCGCAAGCACCTGGTGCATTACCCTTGGACACCTTTAAAATGTTTATTAAAATGCCAAAAACATACTCACAGACATGAAGAGCAAAAATCACATGGAACGAGTCCACCACATGTGGAAATGAACATGTCTCTGTATTTGGACCGCTGACGTGTTTTGGGAGGCACGCTCCCTTCCTCAGAGTTCTGAGGAAGGGAGCGAAGCACCGACTCCAGTGCCTCTGCCCACTGATCATCAGAAAGTTCCCCCCACGTCATTGTCCCATTGCCTTTTCACTGAGTTAGGAAATTTTTCCAAATAGTCCCCCAACAGCATGGCATAGCACCTGGATATGAAACCCTTAGTAGAGACGGAGTGTTTCATCATCTAGAATATTGGAGTCGGGGACAGCTCTGGGGAGATCAAGGAGGGCTGAGCCTTAACAGCATGTCATAATTGAAAGTAAGAAAACATCATGCTCTGGGGCACTTCAAACTTTGATTGTAGTTGAGTAAATGTCAGTAGTTTACCATGTTCAAAAATATGGCGGAGATGTGTGACGCCCTGTGAACGCCACAGGGCCCCGCTCTGTAGCTTAACCAGTTCTGGATAGGTATGATTGTTCCAGATTGGATTATATTCTATAAAGCCTGTCACTTGCTGCAACTGCTTTACCTTTGACCAAAACTTATACATTAATCTATATGTGGGAAACACTTTATTCGATTTTAAAAACATTTGTGCTTCAAGTCGCTCCGGGAGGCTATCAACCCCCACTGCATGTAGAGCTACCTTCAGTGTCAAGTCCCCCCACCCCCCGCACCCCAGAGTGAAAGGCCCCTAGAATATGCTGCATCTGTGCTGTCAGATAATACACCCAGGGGTTAGGAAAAGCCAACCCTCCATTATCCTTAGACCTTTGTAATTACTCCAACCGGATTCTAGCTAGGCCTGTCCTCCAGAGTAGAGAGCGGAAGAGGGAATTAACTAGTCTGAATATTTTCAAGGGTATGACGACCGATGTATTATGCAAGAAATACAACAGTTGGGGCATAAGGATCATTTTCACCAGATTTGCTCTTCCGGCCACGAGAACCACAGTTTGGACCATATCCCTATCCTGTCCCTAAACCTAGTAAGAAGTGGAAATATATTCAGGCGACAGTAGTCAGTAATTAGGGGAAATATGATGATTCCCAGGTATTTGAAGTGCATTACCACCAGCACTGGGCAAAAAGTAGACAAGTGGGGATCCAGAGCCTGACCCAAATGCATGCCAATTTGGACCAGTTAATGGTAAGGCCAGAGTTGTCGCCAAATTCAGCGATGAGGTTCATCACCGCTCTCAGTGAGGGGCCAGTGTCACCCAACAGTAACAACATGTCGTCTGCATATAATAATATTTTTTCATGGAGGGGCCCATACCTAAAACCCTCCACAGAGGCACTGGCTCTAATCTGTGCCGCCAAAGGTTCTATGGCTAGGGCGAACAGCAGCGGGGATAGAGGTCAAAGCCAAACTTCGCCAGGACTCCACACTATCAAAGGCCTTATTTGCATCTCACAATCATTTCTTACCATGCCCAATTGTTTGCCATTTTGGGAAAGTTATACAGTATATTCCTGCAGCAATACTGCTGAAACTGGCTTAATAAAGATATAGGGATGACTGTGCCTCAAACCTGTAGTAGAGTTTATTATATAGTACTACTGAGTAAAAGTTTTCTTTCATTGATTTTTTTTTTTTTTTTGCTTTATCTTTACCATCTTCCTGCCTGCCCTATAGCAGATTAATGGCTGGGAAGGTGCTTTCCCATTGTGACTGGATGTCATATGACATCCTTCACTTTATGCAGGTTGCGCAATGTGGTGATTGGTGGTGAGCCGATAATGTAGGCTCTTTACCATGTGATAAGCTGTGTCCAATCGCAGCTGATCCCATGTACAGAAATGCCAGTTATTGGCATTGCAGCCCCATCATTGCCCATCAGTGCAGCATATCAGTGTCAATTAGTGCAACATATCAGTGTACATCAGTGCAGCATACTGTATCAGTGCCTGTCAGTGCACCTATTAGTGGCCATCAGTGCCTCCTTATCAGTACAGCCTCATCAGGGCCCATCAGTTCAGATTATCAGTGCCGCCTCATCAGTGCCCATCAGTGCAGTCTCATAAGTACCAATCAGTTCCCATCAGTACAGCCTTATCAGTGCCCATCAGTGAAGCCCCATGAGTGCTTGTGAATCAGTGCAGCCTCATCAGCACACATCAGTGAAGAAAAAAAATTAATTATTTGCAAAAATGTATAACAAAAACAAAGAAACAAGGTTATTTTTTTTTTTTTTTTCAAAATGTTCCGATTTTTTGTTTGTTTAGCTAAGAAAAAAAAAACCCAGTGCTGATTAAACACAACCAAAAAAAGCTCTATCAGTCTCAAAAAAATTTCATATGGGTACAGGTTTGCATGGCCACTCAATTGTCATTTAAAGTGTGACAGCACTGAGAGCTGAAAATTGGCCTGGACAGGAAGGGGATGAAAGTGCCCTGTATTAATGGTTATTTAAAAAAAAATGTTTAAGATATTTTATTATGTGTTTGAAATTTTTAGTTCATAATCTAATGCAGCTCTGTGTACATACCTTACTGTCATAGATGCACATTGGTTTAACAGAGTAAGCTTTTATATTGGTGCTTTATCTGTCTATAATTTATAGGCATGCTAGTTAAAATTCAGTGACCGTCAAACAATCTTAAAAGAGATGGCAGAATCAGCTCTACGGTGAATTATTCAGATGAATACGGTCATATTTGCTGATTGGACTAGTAGGATTTTTATGTCAAAACAACACTCATTAAACTGAGTGCTCCAGTGAAACCCATGGATATTTGTTTTAATCTGTTTGTGATCCTTTTGCTTGCATTGACAGACCAAAGGTTTGGCTTGTATAACCATCAGAGGTAACAGATGTCACTTCTGTTTCTAGAGTGTGTTCACTGTGTCATTTCCTCCTGGTAATAATACATGGCACTACATGCAAATGACATAATAAATATACTGTATCACTCACACATACACAACTTTATTTGTAGAAACATGTCATGACAGTTATTATTACATCTGTTCATTACTACACTTGGGAATTTATCTGAAAGCCAGAATTTTATGACATCACCCAGGAGATCTTGCGGCTTTGTTTACTTTTAGTGCGGCAGTTTCCAGGAAATGGCTTTCGGGGGGGGGGGGGGAGATGAGCGACAGGATTGGATGTGTCCTTCTGCCACATTTTGGGTCATCTAATATATCAAATACAAGTGTCTCTGCGTCCAGTCCCTGTGTCCGTGGGATTGCGCTACTGCGCATGTGCCCCATGGACAGCCGTTGGGACTTGGAGCGCAGAGACTTGGGGCGGCCGGTGTAGCGTCGGATAATGCCTCCCGTCGCCCCAAGGATTCCTCCCCATTTGATCTAGCTTTAGTGTCACCCTGAGGGTTCCTCCCCACCTGATCTATCTTTAGGGTCACCCTGAGGGTTCCTCCTCTCAGACATGAAGACCCCCCCCCAGCAGAAGAGAAGACAGGTACATTATATACAGCCGACCCTTACACGATCAGTGACTGATCGCTGCCACCTGGTGTACGGGTCCAGTACTGCAGCTTTCAGTGCACAGCCCCATAGCGCTATACAAGTATGTACCGGTGAGCAGCAGTCCTCCCAGCACCCCCCGCGCCATCTTCCTGGCCCGATACATCCCACACAGATCTCCTCCACCACCATCTCCACCATCTCCACTGGGGACCAGAGGGGGGCGGGACTGGGGTCACGTGCAGAGGGAAGTGGAAACGAGGGCGGGACAAGAACCACGTATAGACGACCGGCCATGGGCGGGGCTAAATGACACGTATTGAAGAAAAGCCGGCTAGGGGCGGGACCAGGTAACACGTGTAGTAAAAGATCAGGGCGGGGCCACATTGACAGCGCCGGATGTCAGTGGTCCTTCGGGTGGTGACGTCACCTATACAACATTATATCATAGGGGGAGTGGGCGGGGTGTGTGAGTAAGTAGGAGGGGAACAGGTGAGGTGCCTGGTGGTCTTAGCAGGCTACTGAGAAATGCGGGTTCTTCTATGTAGCTGAGAGTCGTTGATGGATTGTTATTGCTATGGAGAGTGCAGCAGGAGGAGGGAGACTCCTGCAGATGAGAGGGGGAGGTTTTCATGGTTGTGCATTGGAGGGATGGACTGAAATCTGCAGGATACTTCCCCTGGAAATGCCAGTTATGGGGGAGTAGGAGGCAGGGGAATGCTCAGATACCCCAATACTGATATCTGATGTCCTGTGCCCGTACCCCAATACTGATATCTGATGACCTGTGCCCATACCCCAATACTGATATCTGATGACCTGTGCCCATACACCAATACTGATATCTGATGACCTGTGCCCATGCCCCAATACTGATATTTGATGAGCTGTGCCCATACCCCAATACTGATATCTGATAACCTGTGCCCATACCCCAATACTGATATCTGATGACCTGTGCCCATGCCCCAATACTGGAACAAGTCTGTTTTTACTAATGTTTGACCACATATGTTCTAGCACCCATTAATTTAATGCGCTTAATGTCTAGTTTATTTATAAAGGGCTTGTCAAAAAATGGTGTCTTTATTTACTGTTTACTTTTTTGTGTGTACGTGTGAATAATTAGGGGTACTATTATTCATTCATGGGGGGGGGGGGGGGTTACCTGGGTGTCCCTTTTCATTCATATAAAATATAGGTTATAAATAAGTCTCCTGTCCACAGACCCCCACAACCACCAGGCCAGGTTTATGGAAAAGAGGCTCTTTTCTTTAGCAAGATGTGAATGGGACCTGGTATACTTTAGGCCTGTCGGGTTGCATTCTTAGACAAAAGTGTGGTATGGACCCCATTACATTTTTTACTTTCTTTTTTTTTTTTTTGAAATGTCAGTTTTTCTAAAGTAGGTTGTATATATAATTTAGATGTGCCACTTCACTGGCCGGTTAAAGCCCCATACACACAGACCGAATGTTAGGAGGCATTGGGCAGTTAAAAAAAAAAAGCGGCCGAAATTCAGCCCGTGTGTACGCCTGCGGGGCCGACAGAAGCTGGCCGTTCGGCTGGCTTCTGTCAAGCGTGCATGCTGGAAAAGGAGCGGCTGACTGACTCCCCATCAGCCAATGGCTGAGAGCGCTGATTAGAGTCTTCTGGCGGAGGGGCCGTTCCCCTGTCAGACCATAACAGCTCAGTGGGGTAGATGTTGGATCGTTAGTACAGCGGCTCCAACCAAAGCTGATTTTTTTTTTTTGGGGGGTTGAACAAAAAAAAACTCATAGTGTGTACTAGGCTTTAGGGCATGCCCCAGATATGTTATTTAAAGCAAGTTTGTAGTTTTAATGTTGGCATTAAACTATTATTTAAAAAATTGCTGCTCCCCTGGCTCCTAGATTTTTTTTAAGTTTTGTGTTTTACCTCAGTACATGCCTCCTAGGGCAATGCCCTGTCTCTTATGAAGCTTGTTTGACAATTCTTTGTCTAATAGCTTGGAAAATGGGCAATACTGTTTTTTAACATTCAGTTTATATATACTGCTCTACTAAAATTCACTAATGGCTTACTAACTGCAAAAAACAATGGGCACTACTGCATACTCATACTCTTAGACCTTTCCACTGCATTTGATACAGTAGTCCACACAATCCTCTTCAATAAACTGCATTTCCTTGGCCTCCATGACTCTGTTCAGTGTCAACTGCAATTCTATCTCCTCTTCTCCTGCTTTTCTGTTGATGTACCCAAAGGCTCTATTCTTGGGTCCTTCAATTCTCTTTTTACACCTCTTCCCTGGGCCAGCTGATAACCTCCAATATCACCAGAACATCTCAAACAGGGGAAATGTTCTAGCGAACACACAAACTCCATTAAAGTCTATGGGACACGAACATGAAAAATCAAAAGTCCTAATTTTAAAGGCTTAATGCAAGTTATTGGCCCAAAAAAAGTGTATGGGGACTCCGGCGGCACGCGCTCGCCCGCTATTGGCTCGCGGGCGAGTGACGTATATATATGTCACTTTGCCCAGGAGCGGCTGACAGCCGCAGTAAATGTACTTTCAGCGGTCGGCAAGTAGTTAATAATGCTTAAAGTGAAACAATAAAAATGAAAAATTTATTTAAATATCGTGCCTGGGGGGCCCCCTTAATGTGCCTGTAAAGTGGCACATTTGGGCGATGTATGTAGCCTGCTGCAGCAATACTGACACTTCTAAAGGAAAAAATGTAATTTAAACTTGCGCGCAGCTGTAATGTATTGTCCGGTCCCGGAAATACAGATAAAAAAATGAAAAAAAAAACGGCTCCATGTAATGTTACTAGGACACGGCGTGGCCACGATCGCCGCACTGCGCGCCCCCGGGGGTGCAGTAGAGAGGCTGTTCTGGTGCGCCGTCATATGACGGCATCCCAAAACAATAGCTGCACTGCTCCGCCAGCATTTGATGGTGGGCAGACAGCAAGTAGTTACATTTTTGCATGGGGGGGGCCCATGCCGTTTTATTCAGCAATACTGACATAGACTGAAGTGCCTATATATATATATATATATATAACTTTGTGGTATACACTGCACTATCTGATCTTAACAAACTGTAAAAAGCCAAAATTTCTCTCCCTGCCACTACACTATCTGTTAAACTCAATACACTATCCCTGAAGGAATTCCACTTATAAATCACCTGCGGGCCAGGGGATTCGAACCTACAACCTCCCAATTGCAAATTCTTTATCTACTCAATCGTCAAGCCTGCTTAGGCCGGACACACTCACCCTGCCTAACTAACTAACTTCTATCTCTTGGCCCGCGGGGGATTTATACATGGAATTCCTTCATAGAGAGTGTAGTGAGTTTAACAGCCGCGCCTGAGCCATGATTGGCTAAAGACACCTGCCTTTGGCCAATCGTGGCACAGATGATTTGATTGGCCAAAGCATGGAGGGGCAGAGTTCATACTTTGGCCAATCACATAATGCACTGCCAGTGCGCAGTGCATTATGGATGCGGGAACTCGAAGGTTCTTAGGGAACTTAGGTTCGACTCGAACACAAAGCCCATCCCTAAACTCCAATGGCTTAAAATACCACCTCTATACTGACGACACCCAGATCTATCATTCCACTCCTCAGCTCACCCCCTCGATCTCCTAATGTTTCACTCATTTACTGAGTTTTATATCAGTGTAGATGCCGCACCACTTCTTCAAACTCAATCTGTTTAAAACTAAGTTTGTAATATTTCTTCCTCCCTAATCATAATGAGGGGGCATGACCAATAAGTAGCACAAATATCACTCCCTCCACATGTACTCCAGGGTGCGATGTGTAATCCTGCACTTGTAGAGTGCAACTGTACTTTGCAAAGTGCACAGTCTATTTGCCTTTAGTAAATTAACCCCTTTGATGCTCTTTTTAGCCCAGAAGTAAAGATGGGCAAAGGTTCACCAATCTGTGAAAAGCTGCATCTAAAAATTGTTGAACAATCTTAGAATGTTCCTCAACATAAAATTGTCTTTTGGGTGAGTGGCTGTATGTTTTCTTTTCGGGGGATGGTCTGTTTTACCCCCCTCCCCCCTTGCCGCTCAAGGGAAAGAGGCTTAAAGATTTTTTCGTAAACAGTGTCTCTAGCAGTCAGGTCCTATCTAATGATTCACTTGTGACAGAGCCACAGAAAATTCCTGTTATATGCTACTAGCCCCTAAATACATATTAAAGTGGTTGTAAATCTCAGACAATAAATATGGACAAAGTATATCCTTCTATAGTGTGTACTAGCCTTAATTAACAGCACTAAGTGTAATTTGTGTCTGCTACTTAGTTCCTCTGTTATCAGCATGAATTACTTCTGACAAGTTTTCCTGACACCAACAGAAAAAAGGTGACAGGGGAGGGATCTTCAGCTGATTGACAGACTAACCGCTATAGCTCAAAGGAACATTGAGATAAGATTAAGTCAAGCTGATGAGGGAACAAGTTAGCACAACAGCAATTTTTTCACAGGTTTGCCATTGCTAAAAATTCAAATAACACAATATGAAATAGAAAATATATCAAATGTTTGGGCTGAGAAAATGTACAGTTTTAAATGTAGGTAGTGCTGACATTTTTGGCAGTAACGAATCTCAAAAAAGTTGGGGTAGGGCAACAAAAAGCTGGCAAAGTAAGGCCCCTTTCAAATGTCTGGTTTGTTGTGGCTTCTGGATTCCTGCTGCAGGAATGACCAGGTTATGCGATTAGCATTGGCCGCTCAGCCAGTTTAAACTAATGGCGGGCTGAAAGAGGCCGCTGCTGATCGCACATAGCCGCACACAGAGCATAATCCGGTCATTCCTGCAGCACAACGGAAACGGAAGCTGCAAACCATGTGTGTGAAAGGGGCCTAACAAGGAAGAGCTGGAAGAGCATTCTGCAAATAATTAGTTGAATTGACAACAGATCAGTAACATGACTGGGTATAAAAAGAAAGTCAAAGGAATTGATTTACTAAAGCCAAATAGACTGTGAACTTTGCGAAGTGCATTTGCAGGAGCAAGGAGCAACTGCACTTGTAGAGTGCAACTGTACTTTGCAAAGTGCACAGTCTATTTGCCTTTAGTAAATTAACCCCGTTGACGCTCTTTTTAGCCCAGAAGTAAAGATGGGCAAAGGTTCACCAATCTGTGAAAAGCTGCATCTAAAAATTGTTGAACAATCTTAGAATGTTCCTAAACATAAAATTGTCTTTTGGGTGAGTGGCTGTATGTTTTCTTTTCGGGGGATGGTCTGTTTTACCCCCCCCCCTCCCCCCTTGCCGCTCAAGGGAAAGAGGCTTAAAGATTTTTTCGTAAACAGTGTCTCTAGCAGTCAGGTCCTATCTAATGATTCACTTGTGACAGAGCCACAGAAAATTCCTGTTATATGCTACTAGCCCCTAAATAAATATTAAAGTGGTTGTAAATCTCAGACAATAAATATGGACAAAGTATATCCTTCTATAGTGTGTACTAGCCTTAATTAACAGCACTAAGTGTAATTTCTGTCTGCTACTTAGTTCCTCTGTTATCAGCATGAATTAATTCTGACAAGTTTTCCTGACACCAACAGAAAAAATGTGACAGGGGAGGGATCTTCAGCTGATTGACAGCCTAACCTCTGTTCCTGATTGCTGTGTGACGGGGGTGTTTCCCCTCCAATCGGCTTTCGGAGCTCTCCTCATTGAGCTCTGCAGAGTGTAACTTCAGCTCTCCACCCCCTTTTTTTCTGAGCACTCAAACTATAAGATCTGGGCTTTGAACAGATAAAGAGAAGAGCAGACTACAAATAAACAGGTACACCTTACTGTATGTAGGGGGATTTGTATCATCTCTGTGTATTAGTGTATCACCTGAGGCCAGTCGCTTTACTTGGTACATGTTAGGGTGTACAACCACTTTAAGGAAATTGTCATCTGATCTACAGTATATATATATATATATATATATATATATATATATATATATATATATATACAGTATATATATATATATATATATATATACAGTGCCTTGCGAAAGTATTCGGCCCCCTTGAACTTTGCGACCTTTTGCCACATTTCAGGCTTCAAACATAAAGATATAAAACTGTAATTTTTTGTGAAGAATCAACAACAAGTGGGACACAATCATGAAGTGGAACGAAATTTATTGGATATTTCAAACTTTGTTAACAAATAAAAAGCTGAAAAATTGGGCGTGCAAAATTATTCAGCCCCTTTACTTTCAGTGCAGCAAACTCTCTCCAGAAGTTCAGTGAGGATCTCTGAATGATCCAATGTTGACCTAAATCACTAATGATGATAAATAGAATCCACCTGTGTGTAATCAAGTCTCCGTATAAATGCACCTGCACTGTGATAGTCTCAGAGGTCTGTTTAAAGCGCAGAGAGCATCATGAAGAACAAGGAACACACAAGGCAGGTCTGAGATACTGTTGTGGAGAAGTTTAAAGCTGGATTTGGATACAAAAAGATTTCCCAAGCTTTAAACATCCCAAGGAGCACTGTGCAAGCGATAATATTGAAATGGAAGAAGTATCAGACCACTGCAAATCTACGAAGACCTGGCCATCCCTCTAAACTTTCAGCTCATTCAAGGAGAAGACTGATCAGAGATGCAGCCAAGAGGCCCATGATCACTCTGGACGAACTGCAGAGATCTACAGCTGAGGTGGGAGACTCTGTCCATAGGACAACAATCAGTCATATACTGCACAAATCTGGCCTTTATGGAAGAGTGGCAAGAAGAAAGCCATTTCTTAAAGATATCCATAAAAAGTTGTTTGGCGTAAAAGCAACACAGCTCACCACCCTGAACACACCATCCCCACTGTCAAACATGGTGGTGGCAGCATCATGGTTTGGGCCTGCTTTTCTTCAGCAGGGACTGGGAAGATGCTTAAAATTGATGGGAAGATGGATGGAGCCAAATACAGGACCTGAGACTGGGACAGAGATGTGTCTTCCAACAAGACAATGATCCAAAACATAAAGCAAAATGGAATGGTTCACAAATAAACATATCCAGGTGTTAGAATGGCCAAGTCAAAGTCCAGACCTGAATCCAATGGAGAATGTGTGGAAAGAACTGAAAACTGCTGTTCACAAACACTCTCCATCCAACCTCACTGAGCTCAAGCTGTTTTGCAAGGAGGAATGGGCAAAAATGTCAGTCCCTCGATGTGCAAAACTGATAGAGATATACCCCAAGTAACTTACAGCTGTAATTGCAGCAAAAGGTGGCGCTACAAAGTATTAACTTAAGGGGGTGGAATAATTTTGCATGCCCAATATTTCAGTTTTTTATTTGTTAAAAAAGTTTGAAATATCCACATTAGCATGTAGATAATCGCACACATTTATCCCTTCTCACGTACTACCGAGCTACTGGGCTTTGTTCACCCTTGCTTCGCCTGCTGCTTGGCCGCGCCACCCCACCTGGGCACAGAGTGTTCCCTTTATGGGGTGCCTATGGGTTGGCTACGCCGGTTGCAGAGTCCTGGCCACAGCCCCCCTGGTTGCCTCTTATCTACCTACTCCTAAGTTTGACCCATGGTTATTGTAGCCATTATTTTGTTAGCGCATCTGGCCTGTACTTATCTTGTCACTCTGTTTACCAATTGTTGTTACCTGTTTACTTTGTTCTCCAATAAAATGCTTGAACCATAAAAAAAAAAAAAGTTTGAAATATCCAATAAATTTCGTTCCACTTCATGATTGTGTCCCACACATGTTGTTGATTCTTCACAAAAAATTACAGTTTCATATCTTTATGTTTGAAGCCTGAAATGTGGCAAAAGGTTGAAAAGTTCAAGGGGGCCGAATACTTTCGCAAAGCACTGTATACATATATATATATATATATATATATATATATATATATAAATACAGTATCAGTTCAGCACTGAGGTTTGACAGTCAGTTTGATCCATCAATCAACTTGGGTACAACCAGCATGTCAGATTTTTTATGTGATTATTACAAGAGGCTATAGCCGCTAGCAATAATCACTGTGTGTTCTCTCTGCCGAGATTGCTCTCTCCACCCCTCCACTGGGTCAACAGCCAAGCAATTCCCCCATAAACACACCATTTAAGACCAGCTTTTCACTGTCATTTTTATTTTTCAGCTTGTCTGCATGTAAATTTAAACAGAAGATGGTGAGAAGATAAAATGAATTAACATGCTTAATACTGTCATTACAAACATATACTGCATACATTTATCAGAGTATTCTATTTTTTTTTTTTTTTTTTTTATAGATGTCCTTTAAATCCTTAGTAAAAGTCATTTTAATATCACTTGGGTACTAAGGAAATTAAAATGATAACTCACGTATACATGCTAAAAGATGGCAAACCTAGCTGCATATCTGTAATCCTAAAACCTAAATAAAATCTTGGATTTGACACAAATAGAATTCAGAGACGGTGAGTGATATTCTTAATACATTTTACTCAACATTACATCATTGAGTGCCAGGCTTACCTCCAGGGTAATAAATTAGTTTTGCTGTTCCCGGAGAAACAGAATTGGTAATGAATCTTTAGGTTTTAGTGCAAAAAAAAAATAAAAAAAGACGAGTACATATACTGTAAACTTCCACAGGACAAAAAAAATAGTCTTGTAATTCAGACTATCACTATTTCTGTCTCTTCAATGCTGTCGATCATTGCCCTAGGCTGAGTTTATAATTATTAAGCCTTAATATGGCTGGAGGCAGCATAGTATACAACATGATTTTCTGCTATTAACTGGGAATTGTCTATACTATATCTTAGGTCACTTCCTAAGAGCAAAATGCTGAAATACTATTTTTTTTAATCACTTAGTTTTTGATGACAAATGGATTTTAATGTTCAGCTGTCCTTTTTGCTCTGAGATAATTCAGAAAAAACTGTTTTCCCCTAGGCAAAATGGAACGCTACTTGCATATTTATGCTAATAACTTAAGTGTAAAGTTTATTCCTCAGACAAATTCATGACTACTGCAGTCTAAGAGACCTCACAAGTGGTAACATCAATTCAGAGGGAGAATTTCATATTCATAGGAGGGAGCACAGAAGAGGTAGCAGTTTGTTTTGGAGAATTTGAGATAGGGTAGTGTGTATTACCAGTTGATCTTCATATCTTTGCCACTTGTGCTCAAAGAAAGCCTGCAATGCACACTCACCAGAACTCAAAGACCCCCCTCACATAAGGTCACCCATCCCTTAAGTTGCCCAAGAAAGGTCCTCTTTCAGGCTTCACCCCAATATTGAAATCTCTCTTTCACCAGAGCTCAAAGACCCCCTCACAGAAGGTCACACAGTCCTTAAGTTGCCAAAGAAAGGTTGTCCTTGTACTCAAGTGATGATATAATAAAATCTCATAGTGTAGTACTCTAGTGCACTCCAAGCCTCAATTTCGATCATCCAGATATGGTGTCATGTAAACCCCGGAAGCGGTGGTCCCTATACCTCGAAGTACGTTTCACCAGATATGGCGTCTTCAGAAAGTGCACCTCCACTGCTTACTGGTTTTACATGACGTCATATCCAGGTCAACATTGAGGATTGGAGCACATGCCGATCTGTATACACTGGTTGCTGGTATTGTAGGCATGGTACAGTTTGAGTTTTTACTTTACTTTATGGCCTTTTAAATAAATACCATGCTATAAGATTTCCTTTTTGGATCTTTTATTATATAATCACTTGAGTACAAGGACACCCTGAGGATTTAAGGACTGGGATGAAGCCTGAAAGAGGACCTTTCTTGGACAATTTGGACAACAGCGCTGTTTGACCTTCTGTAGGGGGGGGGGGTCATTAGGCTCTAGTGAGTGTGCATTGCAGGACTTCTTTGAGCACTAGGTGAAGATATGAGGATAAACTGCTAACAGTGAAGAACTGGCTATTCTTTTGATTACACTATTGTGCTGGGTTCCATGCACGAAATAACTTTTTATTGTCCTTTTATTTCACTTTTTGGCACACTAGTTTATATGATTGTATTATGAGTATTTTGGAATGGATGATTTCCGCACTAGGATATGTATGTCTCTCACAGAATCACGCTATGAGATGCCTCGTTTCACTTCATAAACCTGTGATGGAAACTCCCCAGGACCAAGTGTATTGCAGTGGATATCAGAGATACAGAGAGATATCGCTGCTTAGTTGGTGTCTGCGACCCCTGTTAGAGGTTCCTCTCTTCTATTCTCCTGTGACCCGGCACGTATAGGTGGAGAAAGAGCTATTCCGCTGTTTGGTTGGTGCCTGTTACCCCTGCAGTGGCTCCATCATCTGGTGGGTGTGGACCTTGGAGAGAGGGGGAGAATGTGCGTACCCACCTTCACAGTGTATTATCACCAGAGATCATGATCTACCTGCACTGGTTCATGCACTTGTCACTTGATCTGGACTTATGAATTTATTTATACATTTTTTTTTTTTAGATTTTTTGAGATTTTTTTGTATATGGTGGTTTACCTTTTTTTCACAGCTTATAACTAGAGATTGTGACTTACCTGCACTAGTTTTGCACTCATTTATATGGATTGATAAATTTTTAAGATTAATTTATAGTTCACAAACTGTGTTTTTTTGCATCCTTTGCACTGAGAGCACTTCATATAACATCACATTTTGTTATATATTCATGAAAATATTCTTTATTGACTTTTTGCATTTTATTTACCACCAGAGCACTTTATTTCATTTATACATTATAGATATTTATAGATACGTTTTTGCACATTAAGGGTCCTTAACAATAGTATTTTATAATTGTTTATTATACACTAAGGGTCCATATGCATTAGTATTTTGTTCTGATACACCTGAGACTTTTCTCAGGCAGCGCCACCCAACCCTCCCTATGATTTCTATTATGAGTATTTTACCAAGGATTATGATAATGATATGATAAACGCCGTACCTTTATATACTTTGACATATTGCTTAGTGGTTTATTCTACTTAAAAGAGCAACTACTCTCATTTGAATTTTGAATTTTTTTGAAAATTCTTTTTATTGGTTTTAAAGAATTAAGTGGTACAAAACAGAGCCTCTTGGCATTCCCCGTCTCGAGTCAAACAACAAAAAAATATCTCTAATTATCTCCTCTCAGCTGAGTTAGAAGGAGTACACAGTTAAGAAATACGTTTTGAAATAAAGAAAAATGGAAGGGCCTCTGCATTATCCACAATACCCATGGTTCAGCACATTACAAACATTATTGAATATCACATTTATTTCCCCAGATAACCACTGAGATTTCTCAGATCACCTTTGCCCTAGAATCATAGAGGATGCCATCACCCAATAACTATAATATCAGATACTATGTACTATGTGGACGTGGATGGAGAATCTAGCCATAAGTCCCACACCTTGTTGAACCTTTGAGAACACCCACGAGATTCATAAGTTGTTTTATAAAGGGGTATTACCTATATACATGGGTTTTCCAAAATTGGAAGCTAAGGGTCTCCTTAGACTTCTGCTCACTCATTTTAAGTTACTTGTTATTAGGTTTGAACTTTTATTCCACGTTTTTTCACAGGTTTATTTATTGCTTTTGGATTTGAGCCTTTTACATTGGGTAAGGCGCCACAAGCTCTGCCAATTATCAATTATTAGTTGAGTGTTTTCAAGTAGCAGAGATCTTGTCGGAGAGCAAAAACTGCTTGAATGCAAATTGAAAGGCAAAGTTCACCAGGGATCAAGTGTGGATTACTGTATACCAAGTTAAAGGAAATTTGCATTTAAATGTATTTACATTGTAAAAGAAGCAGCCTGCCCTCATTCACATATGCTGCAGGCTTGTGCAATTTTCACTTGTTGATCCTGCCAGTAGTTTTCTCCTCAGCTTAGTTAAAGTGTTACTAAACCCACAACAGTAAAATCAGTCTGTATATGCAGTAAAGCATGCTTTTTATACTCACAGTGGAACCTAAGGGCTTAATCCTGCGCATTGTGTAAAAAGGCTGTTTGATCCTGTCCTTATTGATCTTCCCCTTCTTCCACTGTCCCCAATCCATCTGCTGAAAGTACAGATCCTTGGGGCACTCTGCACTTGCTCAGTTTGGTGTGTATTGCTACAGAGTTTTTTTTTTTTTTTTTTTGGGGGGGGGGGGGGGGTGGATGTGATAGGCACAGGGCCAATCAGCACTGTCCAGACAGAGGCTCAAGGGTCATGCAGCCTATTAGAACAGTCAGAGGAGAATGAAAACTCCTTCTACAAGCTTTAACTAGTGTTCGACAGGACACTGATAGAAATCACAAAATTGCTATATACTGCTGATGAGAAAAAGTATTTAGAAGTTTATATTTACTAAAACGACTGCATTTCCATGTTCTGTGTACTGTGGGAGACCAGATATAGTGAATGCAGGGTCCTGGGTTTAGTACCACTTTAGGGAGATGAAGCACTGCTGACTTCCATCATCCATCAATGGCAAAATAAATGCTGTTTTTTTATTATTATTTTCCTTGCATGTGATTCAGTATATTTTGTGAAGTAAAATCTTACCACAGATCGCCTAAATCTGGGATGAATTCCCATGTAAAGTAAAGCCTATGAACTCCAGTGTGTCTTTATAGAAGCTGCATTGTTACCCTGGAAGCACCCTAGAAGCATGCTCCTTGTGACATGAGCTGTGCATCTTTACCTTCAGCCAGAAAGACAATGGGATTCCAATAGGGATAATTTATACCTTTAGTTTTTAATCAAAATTTATTAACAAAAACTTTTTCTCTCACATCACATGCACCAGAGCACACACAGACCTAGAAGCAATTGAATCCAGCAGCACAGTGATGAACGTCAAAAGGTAAATTTTAAGCAATGTTAAACCCAAGACCAAATAGCTCATCATTAGAGGTGGTGGCTGCATTCGTTTTCCTTTTTATGCTTTTTTTCCCCTCTGTTTGACCTTGTGATCTGGCCAGTAACACACCTCCTGTATTAGAGTGCCCCCATTCTGAGCACCTGGAGAAATGAAGGAGCAACAGAGACACCTTTGGATGGCAGGAAGGAAGTGTTACATGGACTAGCAGCTTTAGATACACTCACAAATTTAAGCCAAACTCCAGCTAACACTGTTTAGGTAGTTACAGCAAACAGTTTTGGTCCTTTAAAATAAATAAATAAGAGCTGACCATTGTAAACACCGCAGACAGTGTTAAATGGTTTGTCACATCCATCTAACTGCTACATCTGCAGTATAGCTTGTTCTGATTAGAAAGGACAGACATATATCACCAGGTGAATGAAGGAAAGAAAAAATAATAAAGAAAATGAATACAGCCACCACATGTAAGAAGTGTTAAGCTGCAATATAATAAATGTTTGATTTTGGGTTTATTACCACTTTAACAAAACTTAAAAAACAAAGTTCATACTTGCATAATTCAAATTAAATTGTTATAGGATATTTCAAATATGAATTTAGTGATACTTTAATTCTTTAAAGTGGTTCTAAAGCTCCCCGTATTAAAGTGGAACTTCATCCAAAAGGGGATGTTCTGTTATTTGCATCCTACCCCCTTCCTCTTTAACATTTGCCACTTCCGGTCGAAACACCTTGGCGATCCAAGTGGGTGTTGACTCCCTCCTTCCCCGCAACCTTATGGGATACATCACAGGTCCCAGAAGACTCCGGGACCATTTACAAAGTGTGCACACGCAGTGGGGAACCAGCTGTTAAGCTGCAAGACTTCACGATCGGTTTCCCTTAGTTAAGATGCCAGCTCCTGAGCCATTGAAGAGATTGAAGAATCGGCTCAGATGAGGACAGCGCTGGATCCCTGCACAGGTAAGACTCCTTAAGGCTCCATTCACACTTGTACGACTCCAAAGTTATGCCGACTTTGGAGTGCAACTTTGATGCAACTTAGGATGGGTGCAACTTGGATACGGCTTTGGCTTTTACCAGTGATAATGGACAACTGTTGGACACAAGTTGCATTGGATAACATTCAGGTCCCACTTTCATGCAACTTCTGAGGGTTAACATTGAAGTCTATGGCCCTCAAGTTGCATGAAAATCGAACTAAAGTAGTGCATGAACTACTTTGAAGTTGCTGCAACATTAACCGCTTGCCGACTGCTCACGGTATATTTACTGCGGCAGTCAGCCCCTCACAGGCAGAGCGACGTAGGTTTACGTCGCTAGCCTGTGAGGCTCTGGGGAGCGAGCGCGCGCCGCTGGAGGCACGCTCCCGCGCGGTCACGGACCCCCCCGCACGTGTGACCGGCGGACCCGGCGATCGTCGGGAGAGAGGGAGAAAGTCAAACAAGCCACCTGTCATTCTCCCCGGTGTAGAAACACTGATCACACGGTTCTACAATGTAGGACCGTTGATCAGTGTTCCTACAGCTCAAGCCACAGCCAATCACAGTTAGAATCACGCCCCTAGGGACACACACAGCCCCTCCCTCTCAAATAAAGTTAACCCCGTCACTACCAGTGTATTTTTACAGTAACAGTGCATATACTGTATATAGCACTGATTACTGTAGAAATGTCACTGGTAACCCCAAAAGTGTCAAAAATGTCAGTCAAGGGTCCGATCTGTCCGCTGCAATGTTGCAGTACCGCAAAAAAAATCGCAGGTCGCGGCCATTACGCGTTAAAAAAAACCAACAAAAATGACAAAAATCTTTACCTTTGTTAGTAAACGCGATAACTTTTGCGCAATTTTTTTTACCAAACATATGTAGCATAAAACAAATTGGCCGAAAATGTTAAAAAATTTTGATTTTTACATTTTTTGGGGGGGGAATTTCATATAAAAAAATGTGAAAAATATTGTTATTTTTGCAAAATTTATGCTCTTTTTTTGTTTATAGCGCATGATCAAAAAATCGCACAGGTGATCAAATACCACGAAAAGAAAGCTCTGTTTGTGGGAAAAAAAGGACATCAAATTTATTTAGGTACAGCGTCACACGACCGCGCAATTGTCCGTTAAAGTCACGCAGTGCTGAATCGCAAAATACCCCAAATACCCCCTGGTCTTTTAGCAGCCAAATCCTCCGGGGCTTAAGTGGTTAAGCCGTGCATATATAATTGGGTATCAGTGGAAAACATGGGAAACAACTTTTCATGCAACTTTGATGTCCAAAGTTTCATGAAAAGTCGTACAAGTGTGAATAAGGGCTACATAAAAAGTCAGCAGCTACAGTATTTGTATCTGCTGACTTTACATTTTTTGGAGAACTGGAAAAGCACTGTGCTTGTCTGTAGTGGCTCTCTCCACTCTCATTTCCAAGTCTCACAGGCTTTGCTGAGGATCCCACTGCTGTCAGTCAAATCCTGTAATGAGGGAGAGGGGGGCAGGGATGAGCAGCACTCTCTGTGTCTATAGACACAGGCAGCAGGGCTCTGGATCGAGCCCGCAGGTGTGCCATTATAGGAAAACATTTTCTATGGTGACACACTAAGAAGAGATAGAGCCAGTAACACTGGTGGGAGAGGATCAGGGCACTCTGTGCAATTCCTTGGCACAGAGCAGGTAAGTATATCATGTGTGTTATTTAAAAAACACTTTAAAGCGGAGTTCCGGGCACAAAATCGATATTTTTTTTGTGCCCGTCCGCTTCTTCACCTTCACCTGAAAAGGATTTGGATAGTTAGGTTTTTTTTTTTTTTTTAAAACTCACCTTGTAATTGAAGATCGAAAATACTCACCTCAATGTACTTCCTCCCTCTGTGCCGCGGCTCCTCCGTCACTTCCTCCTTCGCGATGATTCCTGGGACCTGAACGTCATCGCTCCCAGGAATCAATGCGACGGCACCGGCCCCGCTCGTCACTTCCGCGGCGCCGCGCCGGAAGTGACGAGAGGGGCCGGTGCAGGCGCATTCTGGGAGAAGAGGACGCGGAAGAAGACGCGGAAGAGGATCACGCCGGCTTCAGCTGCCCACAAGAGAGATGGAAACGCTGTGGAAGAAATTTTATAAGTAAGTATTTCTTCTTGCAGGTAAGTGCGAACCGGGACAGATCAGAGGCTAGCCATTGTGGAATGTGCTAGCCCTGACTGTCCCGGGGGTATGTTTATTGAAAAATGCTTTCTGTGCCCGGAACTTCGCTTTAAGCATGGGAAGATAGAACAGAGTTTCATTGGTGCAAAAATATATAGTCTTTTGTGCCAAGGTGGAAAACAACCTCTAGGAGCCATCAGCCAGAAGGGAGAAAAAGTAAAAACCTTCTGTTCCTGAGTCTCTGTGGATTATGTAAGTGTTATGAGAATATCTGCTATTGCAAATATTTATAATTCTGGCATAGTGGCTAAAGCTGACCATATACTAGAGCTGTAAACAAAAAATATTAAAACACGTTGCGCTAGAGTTAAAAGAAAAAGAGCAGCCAGCACTGAAAATCAAATACAAAAACTGCCAATAGATACAATAATACAATGGTGCAGCGCTAAAAAATATTGATAGAAATAAAAAAATTATTAATAAAAAACAGATAAATTAAATGTCCATATCGAAAAAGAAAGAAAAGGATTTTAGTCCTTAATCCAAGAACCCATATGATAGGGGGTTTTAAAGAAAATATCACTGGAAAGAGTTAATCCAACTTCACACCCATAGTGGAAACACAAACTGCTTACCGGACAAATTGGACCACTAAGTTATAGGCGGTCAAATGCAGCACAGGGAAAGATAATGGTCTCCCCAGAAACATACACTTGGTATACACTTATGCTCTAATTTGAATTTGAACTTGAATTAAAAAAAAACTAAACAGTAAAGTTAGCTCAATTTTTTGTATAATGTAAAAAGTTGATGTTACGCCGAGAATTGTGAGAGAATCATGATCTTTATTCTAAGCAAAAAAATGTAATTCTCATTATATCCAGAATCGTGCAGCTCTACCATATACCAATAGAGTTTTTTTTTTTTTGTAGAAATGTTTGTTTTAAGAACGCTTGTTTGATTTTCTAATGGTTAGTGGGATCAAATCAATATTCTTGTTGGCCATAGTGATGAGAAATTTCAATGGGGCAGGATAGAAATTTTTTTACACAAACAAAATTCTAATGGCTCATGTACACGATCAGAAAATCATATGACAAACAGGTGATTGTACGATAATCTGATCGTTAGTACAGAGCTTTTGAGAGCTGCCCACGACAGTTTATACAATATTTTCCAATGGGACAAGCATGCAAATGTTTCTTGTACAATACCAGATCATACATTTACAGTACAGTACAGTTGTCGTTCGAAAATACAATACAACTACAATACAATACATGGCATCACTTCCAAATTTTTATTCTGTTGTTTGAGAAGTTTTGTAACTTTAGTAAACTCTTAATTTTCGATATGAGACTAGCATGCAAAGAAAAACTGACAATCATTGGTCTGATAATCTCATTGCGTGTACCAGACATAACGGTGAGCCTCGGTTCACACTAGGGCGACCTGTGAGGCGACCTGGTCGCCTCACAGGTCGCCGCAGGTCGCCTCCCATAGGGAAGCTGCGGACCCGTTCTAATAGGAGCGACACAAGTCGCTCCGACCTAGAAAAAGGGTCCGGAGCTTCTTTGGGGCGACCAGGAGGCGACCGCCATAGACTTCAATGTTATGAAGTCCGTGGCGGCCGCTCCGAGGTCGCAGCGCGCTGCTCGCACCGCGACCTCGGAGGTCGCCACCCAAAGTAGCGTCGCGGTAGTGTGAACCGGCGCTGAATGTTAATTTCATTTAGGAAAAACAGCACCTGTTTGTAGCAAAACAAGAATTTAACTAGGCATTGTTAGTTTAAGGCTTGGTTCACACTGGGGCGGCACGACTCCTTACTACTTCAGGGGCGACTTGTGCATTCCCATGCACCACGATTTCGGAGCGACTTGCATGGACTTCACATAATGGAAGTCTATGCAAGTCGCTCCGAGGTGGCCCCGAAGTAGTACAGGACCCTTTTTCTAAGTCGGAGCGACTTGTGTCGCTCCTATTAGAACGGTTCCTGTAGCAGTCAATGGACCGCGAGGGAGCGCGACTTGTCAGGCTGAAAAGTCGCCTGACAAGTCGCGCTAGTGTGAATCGAGACTTAAAGTCAATTATGATCCAGATAAGTACTAAAGGGGAAGTGTTGGGGTAAATATTTAATACCTATTTGCCCGTGGTGTTAGCTGTTGAGACTATTGTCACTCCTAATGTTATGTCAATGACTGCACAATATAACTGGTGGCTTTTTAAAATTCCAGGGATGTGTAATACCAGTCACAGAGCTGGATTATTGTTTTCCTGACATCAGATTACTGAACTATTTCTAGGTCAGTTCATATATTATCCAAAAGGTCACCAAGTTCTGATGACAACCCACCTTCAATATTCTTGTGCCACAAATGCTTCATTCTTCCATTTTATCTTTTCAGATCATTACAGGCTACTGCCTTTTAAAATGAATGTCAGTATCTTTTGCTGCACAATAGAGAGAGAGAGAGAGAAAGCGATGACCTTTAGTGAGTAAAATAGGTTTGTGAGCTTTCAGTGCTTTGTAGTTATGTCTGAAGCTCATTATCTCCTCATCTGAAGAACTTCCAGTCCCTGTATCAATAACTATGTCTGTGCAATAGGTTTGTGTCTCTTGCTCATGAGATAGGACTCTGGTATAAAGGTTTATTAATAGCTAAGAGCAGCCTGCCAAATGCATCAGAGCATTAGAAATTGGAGGAAAGTGCTTCATTCTGCATTCTTTCAACAAGTATTTTGGCTGTTCGACAGAATATCAATGAAGAACAAGGTGCTTTTTTTTTTTATAAAGTTTTAGCTCTACCCTAGGCAGTGATTACAGGTAAAAGCAGCATCTGTTGCTTATATTGTTTACCAGAAAAATGAGCTGAAGTGCACCCAATGTCAAGATGGGTGACATGACCAGTCTATATCCCACACTAAAAGGCATTTATCAGTCACAGCCTGTTTTCAGAGCCACTGGTGTGTTTCAGTCAACTGAATAGGGCCATCAAAGGGCAAGACCCTCGATCAGACTGAAGAGATGTTCAGATATCACAATGGACACTCTTTGAAGACTTAAAAACTAAAACCAGGCCTGCTTTTTATTACGGTAAAAGAAATATGATAGTATATATATGTCTAACAGTTATCTATTTTTTTTTTTATTTTACAAAAAATAATTTTTATTTATTTTTTTTTTTAAGCCATCTGCACATCTGTGAATTAAAAGTGTATGTAAAGTCAAAGTTTTGGATAGAGTGAGGCATACTTCCCAACTTTTTGAAATGGGAATGAGGGACATCTATTAGCAAAACCCCCTGCCAAGCCCCTAAATCTAGAATTATACAAAAAATAATAATAGTAATTAAACCCACAAGTGCTTTATTTTACCACTAACTTACTTACCTTTTTACTGGGTTTTGAAATTTACAAATGCAGCAATTTAAAAATTAAATGAAAGGTTTTGCACTGAGAAACACTTCTTAATGATAAATAGAGCATTTTATATACAACTATATAAATGAGACCAAAATGAGGGATAAATGAGGAGGAAAATTGGTCTTTGTTCCAAACCAAGTACAGTCCCTCAAAATCAGGGGCAGTTGGGAGCTATGGTGAGGAAGAGATAGACCCTCTGGTCTATTGCTGTGCAAGTCCCCACTGGGGGGCTTCACCATTTCTATTTTCTCTGGTGACCACTACCACCAAGACAAAGTAAAGGGAAATGTAACCCAAGAGTTATGATCAGAGAAAGAGACAAGGGTAAATTACCAAATTGGGACAGATGTCCTGGTGACATCTGTTTTAGATGGGAATTTTTCACCTTAGGTAGCTTTTCTCTCGTTTTCTGTTGAATCTCCAGGACAGAAAGTGAAGGGAATTCTCTCCAGCAGGACACAGACTACAACACTAATACATTATACATAGCATATCATAAGATAATATATTAAATTGTATGTATAGCTCTGGTAAGTGGTGTATCCCTATTCTACTCTATCCCAGAAAAGTATACATGCACTGTAATGTATTACTGGTCTTTGACTGTATAGGCAGGTTACAATGTAGAGTGGCCAGTAGAAACAAAGTAACGTTAGGAAAATTAGGAAAGACAGAACTCAAATCTAAAGTGCTCTGTTAACAGAACAAGAGCTATACATGATAGCAAAGCAGTACTATTCTGCCAATTGACATTTGACTAATATGTTGGTGGTTGCAGTAGTGTGTGCAGTAGAAATAAACTTAGGGGGGTATTCACTAAAACTGGAGAGTGCAAAATCTGGTTCAGCTCTAGAAACCAATCTGCTTCCAGGTTTTATGTCAAAGCTTAATTGAACAAGCTGAAGTTAGAAGCTGATTGGCTACCATGTACAGCTGCTCCAGATTCAAAAGGGCTCCAATTTTAGTAAATATCCCCCTTAAAGTCTTTTTTAACCTTAGCAATTAACATCTCTAATATGCTCCTTTTTTATCTGTAAAATATACCATTTGAAAATGTTTTGTTATATCTGTAAGCTAAGTGTACGATAAGTGCCTCGGAGCTGACAACGTTCTCTCTCTGCCTCAGCTTACTATTATTCTTCCTCAGATCTCGCTGTCGACTACAGAACACATTCCTGTGTTATGGAGAAAAGGAGATGGGAAGTGTTCTGTAGTCCTGACACACTTTCTGTCCTCGGGCAGATTGCCAGGTAAAAAGCTTGGGAAAAAAAAAAAAAGAAAACGAATGCAGTCACTACAGCTGGGGAGTGTTAATCTGCACAATATTACATTTGTGTTCTTGGACAAACAGACATTTCTTAGCAGGTATGGTGAAATATAAAAATAAGTTAAGTCTTAATATTTTGCATTTTTAAGGAAGTATTGGAAACGTTTTGATAAACAGTGCTAAGGCTGGTTTATTAAGGGAGTTTTAACAATAAATTGTGCATATTCACTTTAGCTATCCAGCCATGTGAGGATGACATTTTTTTACAATAATTCACTTTTTACATGATTGATGTTACAGAATGTAATGCAATCATCTAGAAGACACCCATATATAAAGGTTTTGTGCACTTTCAAATGTTTTTAATGTTTTTACTAGGTATGAGTGTAGTTAATTGTAAAGAAAAATAGAAAACTAGTGGGACTTTATAGGTGTTGAACCTCCTCTCAGTATAATTCTCAGTACACAATCATTAATAAAAAAATCTTTATTGTACCATAATTTATAAGCTATAAAGCTGGGAGTTTACATTCCCCCCTTAAAAACAATAGAAAACATAATGATAACACATCACCATAACCCAAAAGCACCCCTGAAGATAGAGATCCCTCCTTATGTATGTAAACCGTATAATTACAAAGATGATTTCAAATGACCTCATATATATATAAACATATCACATAAGGAGGGCAAGACGCATCCCAACGCATTTCACCTTTGTTTGCTTCTTCAAGGGCTTATAGAGGTTCAGTAACAGTGGGTTACTAGAAAAGAAAAAAAAATATATATAATATATATTCACAAAACACATTTCTCATCAAAAATCTCCTCCAATTAATGTATGTGTATCATATTGACTTACAATTAGAAAATAGATTGTAATTCAGGAGAATCCATCAAAATTTTTCATCTCATGTGGCCAGACACCAAAGCGGATCAAGGCACTGAAGACTGGGCAGGCCAGAATACTCCAACGGAGGGGCCGCAAAACAGCACCCACAAATGAGGGGAAAAAAGAGAGAACAATGCCACCCCCACTCAGAATGTGTTAACAATACTAGCAAAAAAAGGAAAAACATATAATTTGCCAATGAGGTCACCTTATTCACAACACCACATACATATTTCCCCAATGGAAAACCAAGGGTAAGCCACTGCATCAGGGGTATATAGATCTAAATGGGCAAAAATATATGGAAAACAATCCCATCATTGCTAGATAAAGGTACCAATAAGCCAGAGGGGCACACCCCCAGAAGGAAAGGAAAAAATGGATACCAAACCACAATGCCTGCAAGATAACCCTCATGCAGACTCCTGCTTACTCGAAGAGCAATCCTCAGAGATGAAATTCTGACATGGATGGCCTGTGGGGATAAATTAAATCTCACCCTGTTTAAATAGGGTGAGACTGGCACAAGATCTCTCCTCCCCAACCGCTGGCTCCAGAGTCACAAAGCCGGAAACACAGCGTAATGGGATGTGATACCGTGCATGCGCAGTAATGGCGGGACGGGCGGCCAAAGCCGTGCCCCAACCACCTGGCAATGCCATTCCCTCCAAACTGCAAGATGACCTTCGGAGGAAGGAGAAGGCAAGGCGAGAAAGGAAAAGCTAATTCTTACTGTCACGTCCTGCTATGAGCCCTATCAACCGGAATCCATCAGTAATAGCTTGCCATCTTGTGGGCTAAAACCCTGTGTTTGTGCCCTAAACAAAGACAAATCCCTCCCTACTCATAGATAAGATCTTAATAATAATAGTAACGATACCCTTACACTCCCGATATTCACAGATTATTAACAATATTATCCCTTCATTTAAAACTGGGGGGGGGGATCAAGGCCCCCAATAGATAAGCCACCATTATAGGCTCACACATTCCGAAATGGGTTTCTGTCTAACGAACCCCCAGCGGACAACCACGCCCCCCTAGGAAAGCCTAGCTGAACCATATCCAGCACGCTCAGAATTGACCCGCCACAGAAAGGAGAAATTTGTTCTTCCATACAATCTGTCAAAACACATGAATTAGCAAAAAATATACAACTACATATTGGTTTTGTAAATTAAATTAGTTAGGGTACCTTATACCCATTGAACTTAATCGAATTTCAAACATCTTAGGACTCATTGTTCTAATATAGTAGGATTGGGAAATTTAAAGGAAGGGTTTGAAACTAATATATTCATTCATACCTGGTGGTTTAGTTGCATTTAATTGAAAAATCCACTGGGTTTCCAGCTGTAAAAGCCGTTTGTCAATGTCCCCTGCTCTAGGCGATCACCTTACATGCTCAAGTGCAAAAAAACTAATATAGTTTAGATTGAAATTATGATAAAGGCCTATTGGGGAGGCAAATGGCAGATTCTATTAGGCCATTTTTAATTTCATACACATAGTCCCGGATACTCTTTTAACTACATACTTCACTACTATAGGATCATCCTTCAGTAGTTGCCAATAACATTGTAACATTTTTGTCACTTGAGTGTGGTTCTGAGAGAAGCAAGTAATGATACAGGTAAACTCCTTTTCTTTAGGTTTACGATGAGTGTATAAAAGCAAATCACTGGACCTCTGTTTAGTGTAGTTATATTGGGCCGGATTTAAAGAAACTGCAGCTTCAAACATCTATGACGTGTTTCAGTTTCGCCGCGTTCAAATCAATTAACTGGCGCTGCGGCGAATTGGCTAGTGAAACAGCAATAATGAATTCCGCCGTCAGCGGGATTCACTTACGATCGCGGCTTCGCCAATTCGCAAACTTATGTCTTCGTGCTTATAGCAGTTTCACATAGGAATGTGGGCTAGTGGATTAGTGCACACATCACACGTCTGTAATTCATCTCCCTCTGCTGTAGGTTCGAGGCTTACCATCTCCACCTACTTTTTTTATTTTCTTTGTTTGTTTATATTGCTAAAATGTAACGGATTACATCATATATATTGCTAAATAATGTTACACTCAGAAGCGCTTGCAAGCTTACACCATTTTAAGTGTTTTTTTGATCTTGTCTGTGTGTCGAATCGATCTTATGATTGAAAGTACCAAAGGCAAGTGACCAAACCCCTACCCTACTTCAGGGCAAGATGAAACCTCACAATTTTACCATGGTCTTCTTCCCACATTCCATACAATGTTTAGTTCTTTAGCTATATGTGCTTTTTAGCCTTAACACACTCCTTTTTTTCCACCATACAGCTTTATTCTGCCCAATAGCTAAGTGCTTTGCAACTTCACTGCAGTTAACAACGTCATGGGTTCAAATCACATCACTACACTTGGGATCTCTTTTCACTCTCATTTTTTTTAACTATCTTGAATTTGGGGGGGGGGGGGGGGTGTCCTACCCAAATTTCAAGCACATCAATGGAAACAACACAATTTTGATTTTATGAGTGTGGTCCTAGTTTTATCGAGATGCAATTCTTTTCATATTTACCATGGTTCTTACAATTTCTTGACCAATAAACATAGGTGTCTGATATTGGACTCTCTCCATATTTCAACAACACAGACCCTCATAGTCCAACACTACATTTGCCTCACACCTCAACACAACACTGTCACATCCCTACTCTACATTACAACCCCTCACATCACCAGTACAAGCAGCATGCAAAGTGCAAAACTCCGGCCTTGGCAGCTTAATGGGCCATACACTAACAATTTGTCTAGACTTTTTCCTGTAGACTTAACCAAACCATATAATATAAGCTCAAACCTCAACACTTTCAATTTGGATGCAATCAGCCAGGCCCTTGCACTACATAGAAAATGTCAATCTGAAGGATAAAGTTTTCTCTAAATCTTACAGTGTGGATGGCCCTTTTGTCTGTAGGCACCCACACAAAACAAAAAAACACATGTTCAATTCTAAAGTCTTTATTTATTTGAGAATGACAGCAGAAGGAGGGATGCAGCAAAATAATATTGTCACTCTCCAGTCTGTGTGCCTTTACAGCGCCAGACCACGATCTTTGCTCCATGGCTACGGGATTCTGATGTCTTCCACAACTTCAGGCAGAGTTCAGAATCCATTCTGCACCTCTACCAGCTCATAGGGGACAGGCATGGCAAGGTTGCTGGTCAGCTTCCAAGCCACTTTCGAAGTTCCAGGGTGTTCATGTTGGTCATTGGCCATGTGCCTTACCAAATATCCACTGACCACAAAAGAAGATGAGTGGAGTCCATCAAGGTGGGTTTCTACCACCTACACCCGCAAGCAGTACCACTCCTGGAAAAATAAAACAAAGGATAAGACATTTCATTATGAAAATCACATCTTAATGCCTGTTTGCTTCATTCTGAACTTCATTTAATTTCGACATCACGAGTGAAATAACACATTTTATGCCAACTTACACAAACCAGAAATCATTAATGTAAACATTTGAATACACACCTGTGACGCCAGACAGCCCATCACCACAGGCTTCCCATGGTACGTGCCATGATTCCAAGATGTTGATGTTCTGGAAAATTACAACACCATAAGATACCAAGCAGCCGTTCATGTTATCAATAACTACACAGGTGGCATAGACACAAATAAACACCTGCCAGCTCTTCTCAGCCCTTTACACTATTCACAATACCAACATGTTTATGGTTAGAGGTGCATGTTTTTGCTCAAGTAACACAATTTTACCAATGTTGACTACACTTTATCTACAATGGCAAGTGTCATTGGCAGATGATAATGACCCTCTGTCTCCCTGTGAGTGGCACCTCTGCTAACTAGCTAATTAATACACATGCCCTATCTTGACCGGTTACAGTACTTACATGTAAAGTGGCTAGCAACCAGGGTATTCCGGGTGGCCATACCGGCAGCGGTGCTCCGCCGCCTGGGGGCCGCCGGCTGACGGACCTCTGGCTCCCTCTCCTCCGTCAGCTCCCAAGATTCATCCCGGGCAACGCACATGTTGTGCAACACGCAGCACGCCAGGATGATCTTGGAAGCCTTTGTAGGAGAGTACAGGAGTTCACCCCCAGGCCGGGCCAAGCAGAGAAACCGGGATTTGAGAAGACCTATGGTCAACTCAATGATACTCCGGCTTCTCCGCAAGGCCCTGTTGTAATTCCTCTCTGCTGGGCCCTGGGGGTACCTGATTGGAGCCATCAGCCACGTCAGCTGCGGGTAACCAGCATCCCCTGAAAAATAAGAAAAATATACATTAGTTCTTCCTATCATGTGACTTTAGATGACTCCTCAAAATGGGAGACAATTAGGCATTTTACTAAACAACCTGCTCGTCTGTTTGCAAAAACTCATATGAAACATCTCAACTCTGTCTAACTGCCTAAATCACTAATACAAATGGGAAAAAGGACACACAAAGTGGTGGGTTTCTCTTGCAAGTTCCAACTTGGCCCCTATTTTGTTCCTATTACATTAGCCTAGGTCTTACTTCTGGAATATATCTGCAACTAGAGTGAGGAAACCAATATTGACTCACTTATGCAAAGTACTTTGGGGATATGGCAATACCATTGGAATCATTTGTAGGTTTTCTTTGGGTGGCTAGAGGACACCATTTACACATTGGTTAACCACCTTCATTGGACTCAAAGACAACTTTGCAAATCTTTCTTTTGTGAGCTGCTAAGCTGCTGATCTGGTTGTGTGTGAACAGCCTGACAACTCCTAACACATCCATTTTAGGTAGGCTTTGCTTAAATCAGGGTGTACACCGATGTAGCTTATTCCTATGTCTATGTAATCTTACAGTTTATGTTGTTAAGACAAAATACTTTACCAATAAGCCACCCTTCGGGCATTTGTCCACTTTCAAACACCTCGTACAGAGTACTGGTTCTTAACATACTGGAATCATGGCACGACCCTGGGTGACCAGTGTTGACACTCATGATGCGCTGTTTGGCGTCACACACTAATTGGACGTTCACGGAGTGGTACTGCTTGCGGTTCCGGTACTCACTTTCGTGGCTCCTTGGTGGCCTAATGGCTATGTGGGTGCCATCGATTGCCCCTAGGATTTGCGGCATGTGTGCCCGCAGGTAGAAACCCAACTTGACTTCATTCCACTCATTTTCATTCTGTGGCCAGTGGATAAAATTGGGCACTATATCGACTATGGCATTAATGACCAACATGAACACCCTTGAAACTGTGGGCTGGCTAATGCCCATGATACTTCCCGAAGTGGCTTGGAAGCTGCCACGCCCTAAAATATACAAAGTGGCCAGCAATCTGGCCATGCCGGGCACCGCATGGCCGCGCTGTGTGTCCGGGTCAATTTTCTCTGCTATGAGCTGGTAGAGGTGTAGAATAGTTCCTCGCTCGAGCCGGAACTTCCTCCTGACATCAGAATCCCGCAGCTTGTCCAAATAGATCCTTGGAGCAAAAATGCGTGGCTGGCGAGGTAAGGGCACACGGACTGGAGGTGCTGCTGCTGGAGGTGCTGCTGCTGCTGCTGCAGCTTCCCCACCTTCTGCTGCAGCTTCCCCACCTTCTGCTGCCTCCTGTGCTAGGGCCTCCTCAAACAAGGCACCGATAAATGCCAGCATTGCACCATCTAACGCGTCTGGGATATCGTCCTCCATTTTGAACGCGCAAATTCGCGAATGCGCAGATATATATAGAAACGGCCGCTAATTATCACACCTGTGAGCCAGCTATAAAAGGAGCACATGGCCAATATGGCTGCTGGATGTTATAGATCGATGTTTCTTATGTGCTAGCAAGACCCTGTGACCCACAACCTACATTATCTGGAGGTAAGACAATTGTATCTCTCTCTCCCAAAAAAAAGGAAGGAGAGAATTTGTACTTATCTTGGGTGTGCTTAAGTTGTCTATGGTGAATCCCCTCCAACCCACAATAGCTTGGGAACCCCTCAAGTGTCTTTTAATCATTGGCAGTTGGCCCCATGTGCATGTGGTTTGGACATGTGTTTTCTCATGTTTGTTAAAGGTGTGCAGTCTAGATTTGGCATCTAAACCTGCCCCCTTACCTTCCCAGCTTCCAAAGACACCATTTTTGCTTTCCTGATAACTGTAATTTATTATGTGCACGTATGTAGGTCATGCGATTTCTCATGTATGTTTAATGTTTGCAGCCTCCTTTTGCCTATAAAGGATTACACCACCCCCCCTCCACCAAGTCTGTTTGTGCCATTAGGTAAGTGTTTGGAGGGCCTTGTGTGATTTGTACCCATATGCATTTTCTTATGTGTATTTTTTCCATTTCTTTGCAGTCTCTTCTGCTCTTTGCCACCACCACCACCACCACTGTGTTGGTGCCATTAGGTAAGTGTTTGGAGGGCCTCGTGTGATTTGTACCCATATGCGTTTTCTTATGTGTTTTTTTTTTCTATTTCTTTGCAGCCTCTTCTGCTCTTTGCCACCACCACCACCACCACCGTGTTGGTGCCATTAGGTAAGTGTTTGGAGGGCCTCGTGTGATTTGTACCCATATGCGTTTTCTTATGTGTTTTTTTTTTCTATTTCTTTGCAGCCTCTTCTGCTCTTTGCCACCACCACCACCACCACCGTGTTTGTGCCATTAGGTAAGTGTTTGGAGGGCCTCGTGTGATTTGTACCCATATGCGTTTTCTTATTTTTTGTTTTACATTTCTTTGCAACCTCTTCTGCTTTTTTTGCCACCACCACCACCACCGTTTTTGTGCCATTAGGTAAGTGTTTGGAGGGCCTCGTGTGATTTGTACCCATATGCGTTTTCTTATTTTTTGTTTTACATTTCTTTGCAACCTCTTCTGCTTTTTTTGCCACCACCACCACCACCGTGTTTGTGCCATTAGGTAAGTGTTTGGAGGGCCTCGTGTGATTTGTACCCATATGCGTTTTCTTATGTGTTTTTTTTTTCCATTTCTTTGCAGCCTCTTCTGCTCTTTGCCCACTACTACCACCACCACCACCAAGTCTGTTTGTGCCATTAGGTAAGTGTGTTCTGTAACTGTTCACTAATTATACTGTATATGAAGAGCAATCTGCAAATCCTGTTTTTTTCTGTTTTCTCTTTTGTCATTTCAGATTTAGGAGTTTGGGGCTCTTTGCTGCTGCTGGACAGCCAGATTCTCTGCCCACCTCGTGCTCCCATGGCCCCACCCACTGGAAGGATGAGAAGGGGCAGGGTGGCCAGGGTGGCCAGGGTGGCCAGGGTGGCCAGGGGGGGCAGGGGGGGCAGGGGGGGCAGGGTGGGCAGATCGTCTGGCTCTGGTGTGAGGGAGGCTCCAGCTGTATCCATGAGGGAGTCCACCATCCCCATCCCGGAGGAGGAAGCCGGGGGAGGTGGTAACACACCAAGTGGACAAGCTGGCTCTTCTGACAGTAGTCCTGGAGCGGGTCCGTCCACCAGAGTCAGCTTGTCCACATTATCCCGGCTTCCCCGTTTCACCCACAATCAGTGCTGTGCCCTGGTCCACGCCTATATGGCCAGATATCAGGCGATACATGGGACCAGGGCCGCGTCTTACTCAGTAACAGAGAAGAACAGATTGTGGGATGAAATCCGGGATGCTGTAAATGCACTGGGTGAAGCACCTCGCCACCGTGACAGTGTGCGGAAGAAGGTCAACGACATCTGTGGGTCCGTTCGGAAGAAGCTAATTGCATGGGCTGCGGAGGGTCTTTATGACCGACAAGGTCGGCTGGATGAACGTGCACGAAGTTCTCTCTGGGATTATCAATTACCTTTCTTGAACATCATAGGACCTGATACCATCTTTACCAGAGAGGACTTAGATTCGGATGCTTTGCACCGAGGTAGGATATTATCTTGGATGTCAATTGTGTGAGTTGTTTGGAAAAGATTAACTACTATCCTATGTGTGACATTAATAGAATGTGATACTTGCCCTTCCAATTGTCCTTTTTTTGTTTTCCCCAACCTGCAATTTGTTCATCTGTAGCACGGATCTCAGCCCCTCCACAGCCCATGCAGCTTGGCGAACCAGACGGACTCACAGGTGTTGACATCAGTGCTGACCCTCCTCCTGGTAGGTCCAATATCATACTGTGCCAAACAATGTAGATGTTTTTTTTTTTTCCAAGATAGCTCATATTGCTATGTCCTTTACAGAAGATCCGCAGCAGGGAACACACCCAGTGCAGCTAGGCCTGGAGGAAGGTGTTGGTATGTCTAGCCAAATAATGTTTTTTGGAATCTTATTAACCCCATTAACACACATGTTTTTTATTATGAAAGAGTGTTGCCTTTTAGATGTTTACCCTGCAAAACACAGTTGACAGCATTAATGGGTGCCGTCATTAGTAGGCAGACCAAGCCTTCTTAACCTTTGGGAGGGTTTAGCAAGTGTCCTATGAGCCCAGGAAAGCACTTTTGAATGTTTGGCCTCAATGCTTCATTCATGAAGCTAGGAGGGCAATCTGGCCATAATCATTACTGACTAAGGTTATGTACTAAACATGTTTTTTTCTTTTGTTTTTAAAAGAACATCAGGCCCCTCTTGACGTTGCAGCTGGAGTTGGATCAGGAGCTGGCGACGATTCTGCATCCAGTGCTGTGGTATGTGATATAAGGGAACAAGGTGCACATGTAACATTTCAATGGTAGCATTGATTTTGGACTAGATGTGGCTTACATTGTGTGTGTTAAATTAGTGCTATGACATTCTGACGATGCACCAGCACAACAAGAGTTCTATCTTGAACATCAGGGAATTATGTTATAATTTGGTGTGCCACTAATGTTCCAAAAACATCCAGGATCTTTAAAGTCCGGCCCGTCTTTGATTTTCCAGGTCCAAATTCATGGGTATCGTTTGGTTGGGTTGTCCTCTAGCCGATTGATGGCAAGATTTTAGACAACATACGTAGATGTATAAAGTCATTGGTGTAGTAACAGATTTACCAAAAGCATAAACAACCTACCACACCAGGGTTAATTGGGAACACCTTCATGTTGAATCTTTTTTGCCTTTGTCATATTAGTCCTACCAATATAATATGTACCCATTATCAGAAGTGTTGCTAGCTTGGATAATCTTACAATGAACAAGTACTCATTAGAAGCACATCAAACTTTTCAACGTTCTGCTTGGGGTGTTAAGTTGTCAAACTAATCTGAAATATTTAGTCATGATGTTTGATAATGATTTGGTCTATTTCTTCTGCTTTCAGGTAGCCTTAGATGCAGAGGGATTGTCACCTACCCAACTTCGTCCATCTATGCTGGATGTAGCCGAGAGGCTGCTTGATGAGTATCAGGTCCAAAATGAGTTAAGGAGGCGTACTCAGCAATCTACTGAGGCAGTACGTCTGCTCGGGCTCATACAGGAATCTTTAGCAACAATGGTACAGGTTCACCAGGATATGTTACAGGTTCAACAGGATATGCGTAACAGCTTGGTAAGTTTAGCAGACCAGCATCAACGGGATCGGCAAAGTGTTGACACTCAGGTGCTGGCCACACGCCAATGCCTGTTTGGATCTGAAGATGCCCCATTGGCAGAGCCCTCCCAAACATCTCACTCACCTGCCACTGCAGGTTGTGGTAGTGGGAGGGTAATGCCAGTGTTGGCCACTTGTCAGGCAGCTGGGGATGGGACAATTCCTCCTGTAGCCACTCCTAGCACTTCACACTCCGTTCGGACTCCCACACCCCTCAATGAGCAATCCTCCTGCACAACCTCAATGCGCACTGGTTCCACAGTACCCCTTCCACCTGACTACATTCCCTCCACACCTTTATCACTTCACTCCTCCCCAGGCCGTTCTTCTTTTTTGTCACCAATGCGACATGTCGTTTGCCCCCGCACCGTGGACCACAACAACCAATCAACCACCACTCCCCACACATCTTCACAACCCTTGCACCACCAGCAGCATCAAATAGCCTTGGAGCAGCAACGATCCCATCTCATGTTAATGGCACACGTTGCCCAAATTCTTAGGCTGACCCCAGAGCAGATGAGACTATTGGCACAACATCTTCTGTCTGGGACATTTCCAAGGTTCAACACCCTGCATCATCAGCAGCCTCAGACACAAGATATGATCCTAATGGGCCACTTGACCACAACTCTACAGCTAACCCCAGACCAGATGGAACTATTGGCCCACCATTTGATGGCAGGAACCTTAACAGTGCTCACCACACTGCTTCAGGCACCACCACCAACTTAATTTTTTGTTTTTTTGTTTAATTTGGTTTAGTTTTGTTAATGATTGTTACATTGGCCAATTTGTTGGGCCATTTTTTTTTTTAATTTGAGGGTGGCACAATATGATTTATTATAGTGCTTTTTTTGGGGATGAAATAAAATTTTATGCAAAATGATTAGTTTGTGTTTGCTCTTTGGTTTTTTAGGAGTGTTGGTGGCCAAGTAATGGCCCTGGTTAATGTAGGCATTTATACACACGTGCTTCTCGATCTCCAAACATATGATTTCATGTAAATTTAGATAACTCAATGTTCACATAACGACCCAAGAAAAGGTCTCCCTTCAAATGTAGCTTCAAAACAAGTCTCAAGGCTAACATAAACCAAAGCCAACATACTAACAATTATAGACCACACCACTCGACTAAACAAATACAACACAAAAGACATTCGATGTGTACACCAAAAAGAAAACTTGGGTAATAAAATAAATTTTTTAATAACACATGTGGGTGTCTACCAACTGTAGCGTACAAAAAATATATTACAATATATAATAGAATGAACTAAATTGCCAATGTAACATTTGTGTTGCAAAGAGCAACATACTTTAATTTTATTTAGATAAACATATTTTGTGTTCCAAAATTTTTTTTGAGGTTTTCACTAAAACAAGTCTTTTTTGTAAACATTTTTGTTTTTTTCCGTTGCCAAAAACAACAAGTCTTTTTTGTAAACATTTTTGGTTTAGTTTGTTACCAAAAACAACAAGGCTTTTTTGTAAACATTTTTGGTTTAGTTTGTTACCAAAAACAACAAGGCTTTTTTGTAAACATTTTTGGTTTAGTTTGTTACCAAAAACAACAAGGCTTTTTTGTAAACATTTTTGGTTTAGTTTGTTACCAAAAACAACAAGGCTTTTTTGTAAACATTTTTGGTTTAGTTTGTTACCAAAAACAACAAGGCTTTTTTGTAAACATTTTTTTTTTTTTGGGTTGCCAAAAACAAGGCTTTTTTTGTTTTTTTTTGTTTTTTTGGGTCCCAAAAAAAGGGTTTTTTTAACTTTTTATATTTTTTTGGGTTGCCAAAAACAAGGCTTTTTTTGTTTTTTTTTGTTTTTTTGGGTCCCAAAAAAAGGTTTTTTTTAACTTTTTATATTTTTTTGGGTTGCCAAAAACAAGGCTTTTTTTGTTTTTTTTTGTTTTTTTGGGTCCCAAAAAAAAGGTTTTTTTTAACTTTTTATATTTTTTTGGGTTGCCAAAAACAAGGCTTTTTTTGTTTTTTTTTGTTTTTTTGGGTCCCAAAAAAAGGGTTTTTTTAACTTTTTATATTTTTTTGGGTTGCCAAAAACAAGGCTTTTTTTGTTTTTTTTTTGTTTTTTTGGGTCCCAAAAAAAGGGTTTTTAATTTTTTTCTTTTTTGGGTATATTTTTTTTTAGAATGTAGAAATGTGACATTTAAAAAACATTGGAAAATTAACACAACAAATTAAAAAATAAAAACTACAATCTTTTTAAGGGTGACACATTCCTCACAAATGGCTCCTGAGGGTCTGGATCCGCCCCATAAGTGTGTTCCAAAACTAAAATTCGTTCTATGCACCATGTAACATATTCCAAAAGGACCTCATAGGTGAGGTGGGTGTGTCCTGGGTAGAAAAAGACATGACAATTAGTTTTATGCAAAATGATCCAAACAACGATTGTAATTAATGTGCCTCAACAAATATGCTTAGGAGTCTATTGGTTGGCTTTTATCAACACTCTGAAGCAAATATGCTAAATTGCTGGTGTAAACCTTAAACTCAAACTTTCACAGCAAATTGTTCAAAAGGTTACATAAGATGGCTTGGAATGTTAGTAGCAGTTCCACCAAAGCTAAGTAAAAGGCTTTTCTTCATGTCAACACAAGCAATCATTTAGAAGAATGTAAGGTGTTTTGGGTTCAATTGGTCAACACGATACATGTGCACACATTTATCTCTATCACCATTGGAGTTTGTGTAGCGTTCTCTCTTCCTCTTACTGTCTATAGATTGAACCTGACACATAGTAGAGACTTACCCTTTGGAATTCGGAGGGCCAGTTGTGGCCGGAGTACATGTGTCTGCCCCACCGTTTTATTTTCCGCCATCCCAGCTGTGTTAAGAGAGAAGAAAAAATTTATCTAAAAATCGAATCACGCTAACTGTAGGTTACACAGTCATGAAAACGCTCTAACACCCACTCATTACCCCTCCACATTTCCCTGAACGTTTTATTTAGACATTGATATGGTGGTGATGCGGATTTGTACAGTGCAAGCGTCATTCTTCTGGGTGAAGCTTGTAGCGTTAAGGATACGTACTCCCTGCTTTTGTGCTGATTGTGTTTTTCTGATGTTTTTGGTGCCTCAGCCCTGCCTGTTCTAAGTGTTGGAAACATATCATTTTTGGAGGGCTGCGGAAAACTAATCAGGTTAGACTTACACTCTCTAGGTTTTTGGGGACGAGAGAAATAACAATCCTCCTTTTTACATGGCCCCTGTACACACCTCTAGGCACCTCCCTCCTGTTGGTTGACCCCACAGCAGGCAGCTTGTTATGGAGGCACATGAGATGAAGCCAAGCACCCTGTGCCTGTTCAGGCACTAGGCTGTGAGCCAGCCTTGCGCCCCTCCCTTCCGATGGTCTCAATGATTAGGAGTGACAGCATCAGGAGGCAATATTGGCATGCTGTCACCTCAGTTAAGGAGGAGGGGGAGTCTGTTCCAGACAAGTATTTGTGCAAAGTTTTGGACAGTAAGAAAATGGTCCCAGTAAGTCTTAGTGGGAATATGCACACCTATCACTTGCAATACTAATGCATAGAATGCATTCACCTAAAGAACCTGCTGCCTTTAGAACAACTTGAAGCCTGAGCGGGGACATACACAGTTACCATTTCTCCACTTACTAAGTAGACACATTACTGGAAAAGCACACAACTTACCATCATCAGTTTTTTTTTGGGCCCCCGAAGTGGATGGCGTTGCTGGCTCTGGAGAAACTGCACAAAAAGAACACAAATTGAGAGCTGGAATGTGGTACATTACCGAGGAAGAGTATTTATGAAAGATTGATAAACACACATTTTCAGTGTTGACTAAATCAGGACATGATTAAATTACAATGTCCCCAAAAAATTTACAAGTACAAAGCACACCATTTCCAATGTAGAGAAACTAACACCAATTTAGAATAGGGTGGCTTGAGATAACTTACAAAAGATAACATGTCCTGTAATGCTCCCCAAAACCACCTTTCAAACATGAAGGTTAAGCAAGAGTGTTTCATGACCAACCTTCCTGTCACATATAGCAAAACTACACTTGCTTTGACTCCAACTTAGATTATCCTAGATACACATCATCCTAGCACACACAATTCATGTGAGAATCTAATTTTAGGTACTTACAGACTAGTTCAGGGGAGCCTGGAGTGGTGGAGGATGGGGGAGACCCTACATGGGGGGATGGTGTCCCTTCATGGGGGGATGGCGTTGTATCTCCTAGAAACACAAAGACACAAATACAATCCTTGAACCAAAGCTATTTGATAAAGGCACACAGAAAGTCGTTGGGAAACATTGAAGGTAGTAGTTACATTGGACTGGGTAAGCAGCGGCCCCTCTTCCCCAGTCCTCCACAACAAACATCCTCAATGTCAGCTGCTACATAACCCCAATGGCAAAATATATATATTACAGCCCTTATATTTCCCAGGACACATTGAACACACAAACACATGTAGAATACTTACTTCCCATTTGAGGAGAGCCCAGGTCCTCATCACTGGGTGTCAAATGGGCCTCTTCTTGGGCACCAATGTCCTCCTGCCCCAGATCCTGGCTACTTGGCCCTGCCTGAGGCTCCTCTGTTGCTGAAGCGACATCAACCACAAAAGAAAACAAAACAAACAATCATTCCTCCAAGTTAGACCTAATACACAACACACCAGCACATCCACATTACTTACAGTGGGCCTGAGAAGGCTGAGCCTCCACATCCTGATCACTGGTTTCTAAAATAAAAGAAAAACATTATATATTATTTATGGACACAAATAGGCAGTAACCTCTCATCATGCTAGCACCATACTCAATGCCCCTACAATTCAGAACATAGAAGTGCACTTACACCAATGAGATGCATTGACCATGTTTTAAAACAGGAGGGCACCATGCAAATTAAGCGGGCGCCTAAGGCCTCGCACCTACAGGGGCCTTGCGGCCAGTGGCGGAGCACCAACATTTCGAAGGGCGCAGTCAGGGAAATCTCCCAAGTAAAAGATTGCTTTCAATCCTCGGATATAAAATTTGCTGCAGTCCCTTCACTGCGTCTGCCAGGTGTCTGTTGTCCGCTGACACTTACTCCTCCTTCTCTGACTGGGGATTGGCCGTCTGATCATGTTATCCTAAGATGTGGAGGAATCGGTAGGTGTGTACCTGCACCAGTAGGAAGTGACTGGCCAGTCAACTCACTCTGCTATCATCAGTTGTTGCTCTGGGAGGAGAGCTCCGCCCTGGACCCGGAACATACAGGTAACCAGGCCCAGACTTGATATTTTGCAGGCTGGTCATAGATTTGTGGTGTCCACTATGCAAAGGGATTGAGTAGCCCCAGGGAATTTGGAAGAGTCTGAAAATGGTTGGTGGAGGAGGAGGAGAAGAAGGCCCTGGGTGGCTGGGGGACAAGGAGAGGGCCCCTGGGTGTTTTCTAGAGGAGGAAAGATCCACAATGACGCCAGAGTCAATTGCCAGGGAAGAGAGTGGAGCTGAGCAAGTCCTGCCTATCTGACCTGAAAGCCAAACATGGTGTAGATGGAGCCCTTTGCCCTACACAATGACAGCACCGGAGGTGGAAGGTGAGTGGTAGCGGGTCTTTGACATTATAGAGCATATGGACTCTGTCCATTATTGGTAGTTTTTTGTTTGGAGTTGTCCTTTAGATGTTTAACTGTGTTGTTTTTGACCCGAGCTGTGAGGGACTGAGGTATGACAGCCCACTATGCTGAGACTTATAGTGCCCTAGAATGTTGAGGACTGAGGAATCCTTAGTCCCTAACAGAGGGCACTACAAGTCTTAGCATAGCAGGCAGTAGTTCCTCATTCCCCTACAGAGAGCATTACAAGTCCAAGCAGGTAGCCTTCTGCAGTGGGACTTGTTGTGCCCTTGACTGTGGTGGACTGAGGAAGGGAAGTGTAAGAGGGTCTCTGTAAGCTCAGATGTATGGGGGAGCTTTGGGGACCACAGAGTTCCCTTTTACACCAGAGTCCCCAGCTTCCCCCCTCAAATAATGGTTCCCAGAACTCTCCTTACATCAGAGTCTTCACACTTCCCTCTTACAGTGTAGTAAGTCTGGAGACTCCGATGTAAAGGGGGCTCTGTAAAATGTGATTAGAGATTTGAAATTTCTACCATTTTTATTTTCTACTTACGATCCACAATTTTCAGCTGCTCAAATGGCTCGCTGTCTCTGAAGGCATATTGGAGTGTGGCCGTCCTCCTCCTCCCCTTCTTCACCAAAAGCACAAGAGGGTGCCGGCCGTCCGCTTTGGCTAGAATCAGAAGAAAAAAAAGAAACATAAAAAATACGAATGTACATAGTAGTATTAAAGGTTGTGAAGAGACACTTGATGGAGGTAGGAAAGGTAGGAGCGAGAGGGAGGGGGGGGGGGCTGTTGGTATTAGTGTTGTTGCATAGCTAAACACATGTCCACCTACCCAAAAAATTGTAACCTATCTGGTCACATGTAATGTATATTTTTACTTACCGGAGATTTGCTCCACACCCTTTAGCAGGAGCCTGGGTGAGCGCCTTTTGGCATAACTCCAGGCCCGCTGCAGATCCACCATATCAGCCTGGAACTGAAATCTCCGCTGCAGCCTCATCCGGACACGACACATCATCTTGTGCTTTTGGTGAAGATGCATGTTCACCTTATCATACCCCCAGAGGAGGAGGAGCTGTGGAAAGAGCAGTGTATGTTTGAGTCCAAGTATGTCCAAAATAGTACAGTCTTCAAATAACATGCTAGGTCGTCTTTGAGATATTGTAGAACAAAGAATTCCATTTCTGGTGATACATATACATCGATGTCCAAATCTACCTCCATGACATAGGTTGCCCCACACTGGTGATTTCCTCTACATGATATAGCCATTTTCTCAATTGGCCTTTCATGACACACCCAGGGCCGCCATCAGGGGGGGACAGGCAGTCACTGTATTTACAACCTTATTGCTGTCCATTTAGCAGGGTGAAACTAACTTTACACACATGTAGCATAGGTATCAACTTTTGTCACCATGTTAAAAGGACAGCAGTATGGGTAGCATTACAGTGACTGTTATTAGTCCAGGCTCACTAAACTAGCCAATGCTTGGAAAAGCAAGCCATGCAGATTGCTTTTCAGGTCCCTTTTAACATGAGCTGTCTGATTGGGTGTGGCTGTTAATTTTTGACGCAGACCTGATAAGCCCCTCAATTCTCCTTTATGGAGTGTTATATGTAAATGGGATTGCTTCATTTGAGATGCAGATTTAAACTATGTATGGCCAGGCTGAAGGTACCCAAGTGGATTGCTCGATCACCTGGAGGACAACGTACAACCAGTCTGTCAGATTTTACACACACTTATCGCTAGCATCTCTTGTAGCCACTAGCAATAATCACTGTGTTTTCCTGGCAGGGGCAGCACCGGGTGAACACAATGGCTCCGCAGGAGGGTTTCCCCTGTCTGTGTTGATGGTGGAATCAAGGCAAAATGTTTTTCCTGCAAGCCACGGGACAAACAAAGATAGTTTTGTAATTAATCCATGATTTTGCCAAAATGGAAAAAAAAAGAGGTTTGCTTTGTATATTCTTAAGTTTGCTACATAACTAGAACATGTAACAGTGTTATATCATTGCATGAGATTTCCCCTCACTTCCTGTCTTGGTGTCACCACGACAGGAAATGAGGGAATCTCCCGTGGGGATATAGCCAGCAATTCTTTCCTTTTATATATACTATGGACATTATAAGGCAACAATTGCAAGCTATTTCCCCACAGTGATATTCCCCTCACTTCCTGTCTTGGTGACACTAAGACAGGAAGTGAGGGGAAATCTCATGCAATGATATCACCCTATTAGAAATTGGAGTTCCGTCTAAAAAGTATACATAAAGTAAGCACTTGGTTTCCAAAGTGGCAAAATTATGGAGGAGTTAAAACCCCATAGTGTGATTGGGGAATCTGACGCTGTGCTCCTACACTCCTCAATGTGTCTGTTCATTATGCTGTGCTGAATTATCCTTGATTCGCAATTCCTGCAAGAGTTGCACATGGTATGTGGGAGATGCGAATTTAAGGTGGCATAATTATCCACACAATCACACATAATCCTTTTTAAAGGTCCCCAGCAGAATTTGATGGCATAGTGGTTCACAGCAGTGCCATCAAATTCCAGTTAGATCTGTAAATTAACAAAGCAATGTGATCTGGGGGTGTATTTAACTTGCAATGGACACCCCCATTCATTATCATATGGCAGTGTGAGATGGGTGTGTTGGGAATGTGATCCATTAAGAAAAGTGATTATACTTAGTGATTATATTGTGTTTCTTTTAGAGGTGATTTGTTCAAGGCAATCCTTTGAAGACATGACCATTCCAGATTTTTGGGATCACTGATTCCATCTCAGGTGAACCAATTAGCTGCTGTGTGCAGATCCAGCTTATGATGGTAAGAGTGTCAGACAAGACAAATGGGGCCGAGCTTGCAGTGTGTATGGATGTATGTAAGGCAATAATTTTTGGCATTATGCATTTAGGGAATATAATAATGTTTCTAATCTTGCATATATGAAAAGGGTCAATACATTTGTCTTTATCTAGACAGATTCCAAAGCGTCAGAGCAATCTGTCACAGATAATTGTGTTTCATTTTGTGTAAACGTTGAAACTAATCAAATCTATCTATATACAGGCATAGCCCACTTTAAGTACACAATGGGACCAGGGCATGTATGTAAACTGAAAATGTACTTAAAGTGAAGCAATCCCTTTTTTCTTTTCTCAATGCATGAAAATACACCAGCTCCATTGTAAATTTTGGCCACATTGACATAGCCTTACTCCGAAACCATGTGGGAGCATGTTAAGGGGATCCAGGACTATGACATGATAGATTACCTAGGCAAGCTGCCCAGCCACAAAATGGATATGGTGTAGTCCTGGGTACCCTCTCGTTGCTCCCTAAGTTTGTTATCCCTGTCACTTATGGTTTGTGAGCAGTGTCATGGCAAGCTGAACAAGCTGTGTCCTTACTCACGATTGTATATAAAGTGAGTGTACTTAAAGCAGGGTATGCCTATCTATATCTATATAGAAAGATCAGAGATGTGAACCTGTTCCCTATTATATACACTAATATATGGTATATAACATATTCTATAATGTATATATTGTATATAATGTATATATTGTATATAATATATACATAGTATATATATTGTCTCGAATATATATATTTTCTATAATATATATTTTGTGTGTATATATATATATATATATATACACATACATATATATACACACACATATATATATATATATATATATATATAGGGAACAGGTTCACATCTAGGAAGTTTCTATAACAGGAAGCTTCTAGATCACGTCTAATAGGCAGAAAGTGCATGCGCAGATCAGCAGACCAAAAGTTTCTTGCACACCCGCTAGATAAGCGACCCACCCAGCCACCCACCCACCCACCATCCCGCACATTCACACCCCCTCCTTACCTTACACACAAATGCCACAATTTCGGACGTGTAGAGCGCAGGAGCCATGATTGCGATAAGGGCCGGGACAATTTCCGGAAACGTGTGCACGCACCAAAAGTTTCGTTTCCGGTTTCATGTATAAATGTGAGAATGTGGGTTTGTATATTCGCGAATTCGCGAATAGTCACCATACACAACCATTAAGCATATTTAACTTAGAAAAAGAAATACAAATACATACATTTGTGGACACCAGAAAACTTTATTTAGACACATGAAGACATTTGTAAAAAAGATTGTAAACATGCTGTTTAATACACAAATACACAGCTCAAACATTTCACATGACATATTTTTGGCACAGTCTCCACAGTATCCCATTGAAGCCACAGATTTCTATTTTTCAAACAAAAACAACCTTTGTACAACATTTAGACCATATACATCGACAAAGAGCCCATAATCAACAGATGCATGTGCAGATTGACAGAATTATGTTAACAGCAATAAATACTTACAGAGAGTCAACACACAACACAGCCAAATCTCACCTCCATAAATAACAAAGGGCCACAAATGTGAACCATAAAGCATGTGACACACAAATATTTTGGACCTCTTCGTAGGTCAAATCTTTCCTGATGTCTGAGTGAGCTATATATAATCCAAGCAAACACACACCCAGAATGGTAACGCCCAGTCCAAAAATTAACTGTGTGTGTCCTGTGTGTTTTGGAGCATGCTCAGTTGCCAAAACAAGGGAAATAGAAATGAGGAGGAGGAGAGAGACCTAAACTGCCCAAATCCATGTATGTATGTATGTAGGTGTGTATAGTATATGTGAATTGATAAAATTCTCTCTTCAAGTTTGCTAGTCATTATTTAGAATGTTTAGATACAGGAATACATACATATATATACAATTACATGAGAGAGCGAGAGAGAGAGAGAAATATATATTTAGGGAAACAATTGAAACACACCTTTTGGGATTTGGGAAGTGAGATTGTGACGATTGAACAGATATGTAAGCCAACAATCTGACTCATCACTCATGAACATCCCTAAATTTGGCGTGGCAATTATATCAGGCGTTCTTATGTGCGTTTTGGCTGGCGTTTTCACAGGCGTTTTGACATGCATTTTTTGGGCAGGCATTGTTATATGAAATCACCTAAAAAAGCCCCAAAAACAGACCACAAACACCTACATGTGAACGTAGCCCGTTTGGGGGCGTTTGAGGGGGATTTGTCCAGCTCAAGGATCAACTCCCAAAACAGGCAAAAAATCCAATCCTATTCAGTTCAATGGCCCCTGTTCCCATGTGAGCATTTTGCCGGCATGAGGAAAACACCCAACGCTCACTGAGAAATAGCACAATGATTAGGGAGTCTGCCTTCCTGCTGTAGGTTTGTAAGTTCGATTCCGGAAGGAGCCCTCTGTATGGGCAACACTTGGATATCTCCAATTCTCCAAATGTTGACATCAATAATTTTGTTCATGTTTGAAAAAGGCATGTGTATCAGCAAACTTTTAATCTAAAGACATGAACAAAATACAAAAGATGCCAGTCAATATGTAGCAATATCGTGAGCTAAAGCTCTATTTGTTTGTTGGGCATACTTTGCTAATTAGCCAAGTATGAGATATATATATATATATATACCTTCAGTTAAATGTGTATTAAAATGGTAACACTTGGCCATACCCATATGGAAGAAAATGTAGTATTTGCAATATATTTCTAAAAAAATTCTTTGGAAACACATAAAATATTGTCAAAATTGTGACATTTCCTTGATATGTGTGAAATGCTAATAATCTTTCTTTGAAATATGTTTTACATCTATTTTTTTTTATATCTGACGACCAATTCCCCAATGTAATATTTTGTGGGTTTTTTCCGATAATGTGGAGGTTCTATATAAACACTGTAGATTTGACTGCTATGATTTCTGAGTTAGCAGGAAAGGTGTATGGAATGTGATGGTGTTTACTAAGGGATCCCTTGTTGGAAGTGTGCATGTTTTTCCAATTCCGCCGGTTTTTGCCATTTTCTATGGGCGAGACAGCGGATTTCCAAGCGGTATTCAAAAAAAATTTGACCCAAAATCGCGCTGGCGAAATTTTTGGAGCCTATTTGGCATTGCGCATGCGCACATTCGCGCGTTCGCAGCTCGAGGCTGGAGGAGCTGTTTAACCTTTCTACACTTTCCCAGATATCTCTCTTTCTAAGTCAGTTTTTGACATTTTTTAAACGCAAGTCATCTCCAAATTGACTTCCACACCTTCCACAGTGATTTGGGATTTTTGGGGGTACAGGGGAAAATTTGGCTAAACTTTAGTCGAGCTTTTAGCTGGCGTGGTTTTAAGTCGCGCTCTGACCATATTGCATCTTAATGAATCTCACACTAGGCGCTATTTTCCGCCCGCCGTTCTTTGAATTCCAATTTCAGACTTAAATAATCGCCGGTTCGCAAAATCCCGCCGAAACGCCAATTCGCCGTACTATGAATTAGGCCCAAAATCTCTGTTGTTCGTTTGCCTTACCTTGTAGCAGTGTTAATTTCGTCGACTAAAACCGACTAAAACGTTTTCTTGATTAAATTAACACAATTTTAGTCGACTAAAATACGACTAAAACTAAAACAATTCAGATGACTAAAATACGACTAAAACTAAAATGGCATTTTAGTCTTAAGAATAAAATACGACTAAAACTAAAATGGCATTTTAGTCATAAGACTATAATTAAAACTAAATATAAAATTGACATAATCAAAATTAACACTCCTCTGCTGGCCATTTCTATATCAGCAACACAATTCCATCCAGAGCATGTAATAATAGCACATTAAAGTTTAAACATGTATTGCACCACCGCATACGCATAAGTAAGGAGCATCTACTAAGCTGCTGAAAACTAAACAATTAAGAAAAAGGCTTTTCTTATATTTTTCCCTAATATTTAATGTTGGTAATATATTCAGGTAATATGTGCAATGACATTACAGCCAATGGAGTTTACAGCAGTGTTAATTTCGTCAACGAAAACGTTTTCGTCACGCTTTAGTCACCGGCATTTTTCAACTGACGAAAACGAGACACAAAGTATAGCACATTTTCGTCAAATGATGACAACTATGATGAAAATCAAATCCGTTTTCGTTAACGAACAAAAACTAAACGAGAATGTGAGGCAGGGACATTTACCCAACTTCCTGTTTTCACGAAGCTCCGTCTGTGTGGCGTCTGGCGTGGCATGCCCCGTGATGTCTAAAGTGAGGAGTGAACTACTACAAGAGAGTCGACTCGAGACCAGTCACCTGACCTTACCAGAGCACTGCAGCTGCAGCACTACAGCCAGACACGCCAGGCCCGACTCATCACACGGCACTGGCACCCGGCCACCACCACATCCAGAGCAGAGCACCCACTGTGAGTTAACAGCCAGGCCAGCTATTACTGCCTCCCTGATTAACCCTCAGACCACTCACCAGTCACCACTGGCATCCGATTCCGCCATCCATCCAGGACTGTGTGCGTGCATATAGGCCGCTGAGGCCCGCCCAGCCCATCCTGTTCAACAACTTCAGTTCAAAGACAGACCAGAGACCACCCTTAAACCTGAGACCCCCATCCAGCACTCTGAGCAGCACTGTGTGCACTCACTGCACTGACTGCAGGCAGCAGCATTACAGTCCTCCTCTCTGACCTGACCATTACCATTCAGATGACTAAAATGAGTTTTAGTCAACTAAAATGTAGGACATTTTAGTCGACTAAAATGTAAGATGTTGGAGGGGGCGTGTCCGGCCGGCGATGCTTATGGCCGTGTAGTGTGAGAGCTCCCTGCCACCTCCCCTCTTAGCGGCTCACAGCGACAGAGTGACGGCAGCTTCTCTCTCCTCACTTCACCCGCGGTCTCCCGGAACACCCGCCGATCGATTCCAGCGATGTCTAAGCGGCGAAAGCAGAACAAGCCGCCGCAGCGGCTCACAGACTTCTACCCGGCGGCTCCTCACAGGGGAAGACAAGATGGCGCCGGCCCTGGCCTCCCACGCTCCGCCTCAGGTACCCTTTCTGCCTCTATGTTATCTGCAGGGGACCTTGGACCCCCCCCAGGGTGCACTGGAAGTGACCTCTCCGCCCTCCTCACCTACCACCAGTAGCCCCACTAAAACAAAGTACCGCAGACATGAAGGGGAAGCCCCCTCTGGAGTTCATGCTGCGGCCTACCAAGCTTTACTTCAGGCTAAGCCAGGCATACCCATTGATGCATTCCCAGCCACTGATCAGGCTATCTCAGAGTCCACCATGAAAAAAATGCTCCTTTCCATGAAAAGTACTTTATTTAATGAGCTTGCTACCATGTTCTCTCCACTTCATGATACTGTACAATTACATGATGACAGGATACAGCATCTGGAGACTAAAATGGCTGATCTGTACACTGCCCATAACGACCTTGTTGACGCCTATGCTGACCAGGAAAGCGAGATGCAGTGCCTACAGTACAAACTTGCGGACATAGAGGACCACTCTAGGCGCAATAACATTAAGTTCCGGGGCATCCCTGAATCCGTACCACCTAAAGATCTGACCAACTTCGTCCAACGCCTCATGAAGTCACTCATTCCATCCCTCAGTGATATTGAGTTATGTGTGGACAGGGCTCACCGTATCCCCAAGCCTAACTTTCTGCCTGACACCGCACCCAGGGATAATCTAGCCCGCATCCACTACTATCACGTTAAAGAGAGGATCATGACGGCGGCCAAACACGACCCGGTCGTGCCGGATGAATTTGCTGGTATATCCCTCTACACTGATATATCCCAACAAACGGCTCTCAACAGGAAGAAATTGTCCCCACTCACGAAAATTCTTTGTAACAACAGCTTTATCTACAAATGGGGCTTCCCCACTAAACTGCTTGTCACATGGAACGGTAAAATGCATCCTATACACAGCATGGAAAAGGGCATCCAACTGTTTAAACAATGGCAATTGCTCCCAGCTGATTCCATGCCTCCTGGGAGGTCCACCCCAGAGCGTCTGAGCCAAGCCGGACCTGGAATGGATACCTGAATTGCTCTATTTTCCTCTGTCTCCTTGAGCTACCTCAGGATGTGTGGGGCAGGGAGCCCTCTACTGTATTTTTTCCCTTTATTTTTTCAGGTTACCCACCTGTTGAGTGCTCTGATGAGTAGCTTGTCCTCTGTGATGCTTCTCCGTCATCTCCCCCGATGTGCTTTAGCGGCTACGGCCGCCCATTGCGCCTGCATGCTCAGGCTTTTTTTATGTGTATTTGCGCTTTTATTTTATTTGACTTTTTCTTTTTGTTCATCCCTCCTTTAGTCTTTTCACTACTGGTCCAGACTCCGCCTCTGCTCATTATACTCGACTCCGCCATCTTGTTCTGCTGCCAACGTACACTGTCAACCTGGCGACCGCGTGCTGACCGCTCTCCTGGATGCAGGTACCTTCTGACATGTTGTCCATTTAAGTGCAGGACCCTCTACTGGTGAGTATCTATATTGCACATCCTTTCACCATGCTCCTCTGCCACTATGCCACATAATCCCCCCTTGTTACCATGCCACTGAAATTCGTGTCAATTAATGCTAAGGGCCTAAACTGCCCTGCCAAGAGAGCCTCCTTAATGAGAGAAGCGAAATTTCTGCGTGCAGACGTACTATTTGTGCAGGAGACCCATTTCGCCAAGGACAAATGCCCGAGGCTGTCATTCCCCAACTTTCCACACCTGTATATGGCAAATGCCCTCAAAAAGTCCCATGGTGTTCTTATAGCCATTCACCCCTCTGCCTCATTCCTCCATAAGCGCACCATCGAGGATCCACTGGGGAGATATATAATTCTTGTTTGTGAAATGAATGGCACCCTCTTCTCTCTAGTGAACCTATATACCCCCAATACCAGGCAGAGGAAGTTTCTTACCCACCTTTTTCGCATGCTGAATGATAATGTACAGGGCACGCTTATTGTTGGAGGTGATTTCAACACTGTAATGCATCCCTCCATGGACTCTACTGCTCAAGCTCGGAGACCGACATGTTCTCTCTCCTCCATACTACAAAAATATGACTTATATGACATATGGAGATGTTTCCATGGGAACGAGAAGGACTTCACCTTTTTGTCGGCTGCCCACTCATCTTACTCCCGCATAGACTACTTTTTGACCGATAAAAGATCTTTTGCAAAATGTCTTGCGCTGAAATTGGTACGATCTCCTGGTCCGACCACGCTCCAATTTCCCTGGAATTTGATGACACACTTGGCAACCCCCAATCTGGAGGATGAATACCTCTCAGTTGGAGGACAGGATTTCGTACCAAAAGATCGTACAAGCACATAAGGATTTTTTTGAGTTCAACGACACAGCTGATGTATCCCGATTTACTTTATGGCTCACATATAAGGTGTATATGAGAGGAATTTTGCTTCAACTCGCCTCTAGACTTAAACGCTGCAGGAGGAAGCAAGTTGAGGAAATATTGGCTACCATAGAAGCCAAAGAGGCCACCAACAAATCTAACCCGATCCCTACTCTTACCCAAGAATTAGTGATAGACAGGCAAAAATTGAGATCCCTGCTTCTCTATAAATATGAAATATACTAAAGCCAAGTTTTATGGCCTCCGGGACAGGGCTGGGGCGTGGCTAGCCAGGCGGGTCAAGGCGCAACAAGCCAAACGTAAAATTGCTTCCATTTCACATCCTGACACTAAGATTTCTATGTCTAACCCATAGGTCGGCAACCTGCGGCTCCTTTAAACCTTTGCCGCGGCTCTGGGGCGGATGAGGGGAGGAGGCGCACTGTGCGTCACGCAGAGCCGCCTATTGGCTGCCTTCTGGGTGTCATCGGTGCGCATAGCAATGCGCCCCGACACTCCCCCACTGTGGCGCTGTCCTGGCTGTGATTGGTCCAGGCTGGACCAATCATAGAGGACATCCCGGGTGACGTCGCGTGGGGGGCAGTGCGTGCATTAGTCACTCACCGCCCCGACGTCACCTTCTCACCCGCCGTCAGAGAGGAGGGCAGCGGCGCGAATGCAGGTCAAGGAAGAAGAAGAAGACGTCCGACCAAGACCCGACTCCCGTCAGCAGCACGCCAGGCACGGTGACGGCAGGTAAGATGCTTTGAAGGGGGCACGCACGCACGCTGGTCTCTACGTTGAAAGGGGGCATGTGCGCTGGTCACCACCATTGAAAGGGGCATGTACGCTGGTCACCACCATTGAAAGAGGCATGTACTGGTCACCACCATTGAAAGGGGCATGTACGCTGGTCACCACCATTGAAAGAGGCATGTACTGGTCACCACCATTGAAAGGGGCATGTACGCTGGTCACCACAATTGAAAGGGGCATGTACGCTGGTCACCACCATTAAAAGGGCATGTACCCTGGTCACCACCATTGAAAGGGGCATGTACGCTGGCCACCACCATTGAAAGGGGCATGTACGCTGGTCACCACCATTGAAAGGGGCATGTATGCTGGTCACCACCATTGAAAGGGGCATGTACTGGTCACTACCATTGAAAGGGGCAATTACTGGTCACCACCATTGAAAGGGGCATGTCCGCTGGTCACCACCATTGAAAGGGGCATGTACGCTGGTCACCACCATTGAAAGGGGTATGTACTGGTCACCACCATTGAAAGGGGCATGTACTGGTCGCCACCATTGAAAGGGGCATGTACTGGTCACCACCATTGAAAGGGGCATGTACTGGTCACCACCATTAAAAGGGGCATGTACGCTGGTCACCACCATTGAAAGGGGCATGTACTGGTCACCACCATTGAAAGGGGCATGTACGCTGGTCACCACCATTGAAAGGGGTATGTACTGGTCACCACCATTGAAAGGGGCATGTACTGGTCGCCACCATTGAAAGGGGCATGTACGCTGGTCACCACCATTGAAAGGGGCATGTACTGGTCACCATCATTAAAAGGGGCATGTACACTGGTCACCACCATTGAAAGGGGCATGTACTGGTCACCACCATTGAAAGGGGCATGTACGCTGGTAACCACCATTGTAAGGGGCATGTACGCTGGTCACTACCATTGAAAGGGGCATGTACGCTGGTCACCACCATTGAAAGGGGCATGTACGCTGGTCACCACCATTGAAAGGGGCATGTACGCTGGTCACCGTCATTGAAAGGGGCATGTACTGGTCACCGCCATTGAAAGGGGCATGTACGCTGGTCACTACCATTGAAAGGGGCATGTACGCTGGTAACCACCATTGAAAGGGGCATGTACGCTGGTCACTACCATTGAAAGGGGCATGTACGCTGGTAACCACCATTGAAAGGGGCATGTATGCTGGTCACCACCATTGAAAGGGGCATGTACTGGTCACCACCATTGAAAGGGACATGTATGCTGGTCACTACATTGAAAGGGGGCATGTACGCTGGTCACTACCATTGAAAGGGGGCATGTACGCTGGTCACTACCATTGAAAGGGGGCATGTATGCTCGTCACCACCATTGAAAGGGGGCATGTACGCTGGTCACTACCATTGAAATTGGCATGTATGCTGGTCACTGCATTGAAGGGGGCATGTACGCTGGTCACTGCATTGAAAGGGGGCATATATGCAGTGTTATATTTGTTTTAAATGTCGCAATGGTTTTGCGGCTCCCATTTTTTTTTTACCTTCGGAAACGGGTCAAAGTGGCTCTTTTTGTCTTACATGCCATTGAAAGGGGCATGTACTGGTCACCACCATTGAAAGGGGCATGTACGCTGGTCACCACCATTGAAAGGGGAATGTACGCTGGTCACCACCATTGAAAGGGGCATGTACGCTGGTCACCACCATTGAAAGGGGCATGTATGCTGGTCACCACCATTGAAAGGGGCATGTATGCTGGTCACTACACTGAAAAGGGGCATGTATGCTGGTCACTACCATTGAAAGGGGGCATTTACGCTGGTCACTACCATTGAAAGGGTGCATGTATGCTCGTCACCACCATTGAAAGGGGGCATGTACGCTGGTCACTGCTATTGAAAGGGGGCATGTACGCTGGTCACTACCATTGAAATTGGCATGTATGCTGGTCACTGCATTGAAGGGGGCATGTACGCTGGTCACTGCATTGAAAGGGGGCATATATGCAGTGTTATATTTGTTTTAAATGTCGCAATGGTTTTGCGGCTCCCAGAGTCAAAGTGGCTCTTTTTGTCTTAAAGGTTGCAGACCCCTGGTCTAACCCAAAGATATAGCCGACGCCTTTGCGGATTACTATCAATCACTTTACGACCTGCGATCGGACCCTGCCACCACCCAGCCCTGTCCTGAACTAATTGAGGACTTTCTCAAGAAGGTCAGGCTCCCTGCACTCACAGCGGATCAACTCCAGTCCCTTTCTCTACCCTTTACTTCCCTTGAAATCTCGTCAGCCATCCGCAAACTTCCCAACCATAAGTCCCCTGGGGAGGATGGCCTCCCCAATGAATTTTATAGGGCTCTAGTTAATGAAATTTCTCCACGCTTGCAACCCGTTTTTGAACTTGCTTCCTCCTCATCCATGTTTCCTTCAGAAATGTTGAGGGCTGTGATAGTGACCCTTCCTAAGCCCGGCAAGGACCCGGCAGTCCCGGCAAACTACAGGCCGATCTCGCTTTTAAACACCGATGTTAAAGTATTTGCTAAGTTGTTGGCCCTCAGGATCCAGCGGGTCCTGCCTGTTCTGGTTCACCCGGACCAGGTTGGCTTTGTCCCGGGTCGCGAGGCCCCGGATGGAACGAGACGGCTTGTCGGCTTGATCTCCCAGGCTGGAGCTACTCGGACGCCTTCTCTGCTCCTTTCTTTGGATGCGGAGAAGGCGTTCGACCGGGTCCACTGGGGCTACCTAAGAGCGGTTCTTGATGCCTTCGGAATTGGGGGGTGGATACAATCAGCTGCTTTGTCTCTGTACTCCAATCCGTCTGCCACTGTTCTCAATTCCGGAATGAAATCTAAACCTATCCGAATCACTAACGGAACCAGACAGGGGTGCCCCTTGTCCCCCATTATATTTGCATTACTGATGGAGCCTCTGGCGGAATGATTCCATTCTCATCCTCGCATCAAAGGTTTGTCGATGGCCGGCTTGGAACACAAGATAAGCCTTTTTGCCGACGATGTCATGCTCATGCTCACAGACCCGGCCACCTCTCTGCCGGAAGCGTATACACTCCTGTCTGATTTTAGCAAGGTGTCTTACTACAATCTCAATGCAAACAAATCCCAAATTCTGGGCCTTCATATACCGCCTGCACTACAGAGCTCCCTAGCCGGGAAATTTCCATTTATCTGGTCCTCACATACTATACCATTCCTGGGTACCCATCTTACACCACATACGTCACAACTTTATGAACAAAACTTTAAACCCTTCCTGGAATCCCTGCCCGCTTTACTGCAGCAATTAAAAACGCAAGAACTGTCCACTATGGGTCGAATAGCCTCCTTCAAAATGCTTGTCCTCCCGAAACTACTTTACCTTTTCCGAACCATTGCCATCCCCCTGCCTGTGTCCTTTTTCTCAGCTCTCCAAAAACTTCTGACTCGTTTTGTGTGGAACGCTAAGCCTCCAAGATGCCCTCTTAAAACCATGGTCTTACACAGAAAGCATGGCGGCATGGGTGTCCCTAACCTGGCAGCCTACTATAAGGCGTGTGTCTTAGATCAGCTTAGATATTGGTGGGCACCGACTTCACACAAAACGTGGGCCTCCATTGAAGCATCTGAACTCCCCTGTACCGATTTACAACTGTCTCTCATTGCTGCCGCACTGGGTGCTCGGCCTACTGCTCTTGAAAACCCGATAACACTAGCCTCTCTTACCCAGTGGAAGGAATTCTGCAGCTTGCAGCCTCCTGACACTTCCGTGAGCACTATACCCATCCCACTGAAAGTGCTGTACCACTTCATCCCACACATTGATCTACGGCGCTGGCTGGGAAAGGGAGTATCGCTCCTGAGCGACCTATTCCAAGACTCCCGCATAAGTCCATTTGATAGCTTACAGGCCCGTTTTGATTTATCACGGAGTACGTTCTTCACTTACCTCCAGGTTAGCTCTTTCCTTAAAAAGAATCCGCTTCCCACTTATTTGAAACTCCCTAACTTGGTACATCTTTTCCTTCAGAACACAGCTCCTCACATAAAAGGCATTACACTGTTTTACGCCTTCCACAATAACCACAACACTTTCTCTAAACCCCCTTCCGTCATCAAGTGGGAACGAGCCCTGGTTGAAAACCTTTGCTTCCACTTACGCTGCCACTAAATGTGCCACACATTGGGAACAATACCAGAAGGTACTCCACTCTTGGTATCTTACACCGTTTAAACTGTCTAAGTTCTACCCGTCCCACTCCTCCCTCTGCTGGCGACAGTGTGGAGAGATAGGGACCCTGTATCACACACTGTGGTCCTGTGTCTCTCTGCGCTCCTTCTGGAACAAAATATTCACATTGATTTCAGTGATTACACATGATACTGTCTCCCCATCTCCAACATTAGCTATCTTACATCTCAATATTCAAGACCTTCAACCTTGCCATAGAACAGTAGTCATACACCTGCTTCTCACAGCGAAAACTGCTATCGCTACACATTGGACATCTCCTGTACCCCCTTCTCATAATGAAGTCATCCTTGAGCTTAAACCACCAATGTATGATGGAAAGATTGCTTGCGATTGCCAATTTTGCCACTCCCTCGTTCCGGAGGAAGTGGGAAGTTTTGTTATCTCACCCCAAGTGTACTGTCTCGGACTGAGACAATATAACTTAATGACTGGGATATAGCTGGACCTCTCTTTGTCTTCTTCTTCTACCCTTTTCCTTTTTCTTTCATACTCTTCCCTTCCTCCGTTCCCGTCCCCTTTTTGTCCTTCTTCCCCGCCATTTTGTCTTTCTAGCCTTTACCCCCTCCAAGTGACTTGCCTTAGTGTCTGGGTCAACTCTGGGTGCTTTGCTCTGCGTTCCGAGCATGTTGTTATGTTTATTTGAGTGTAAGATTACTTAGGCTGCTGGGAGTGAACCTGTATTGATCTCTCTTCTGTCATCTCCCCGGGGCACAGTTTGTTCCCCTTGGGGTGCCCGGGGGATGATGTCATACACTGTATGGCTATGTTCACTTGCCTGTATAAGTATGCTATGTTATGTTGATGCTTGTACTTGCTGTATCTAATGTTATGTACTTCATGCCTTGACCCCATTTGTACCGCTTTGATTTGATCACTTGGCAGCTTACCCTTGTTCTACTTGCCAAACTTTAATAAAAATGATTGAAACTAAAATGTAAGATGTTTTAGTCGACTAAAATGTAAGATGTTTTAGTCGACTAAATACGACTAAAACTAAAACACTTGCAGAAGACTAACATGGGACTAAAACTAAAATGCCATTTTAGTCCTAAGACTAAAACTAAATTGAAATTTGCTGCCAAAATTAACACTGCCTTGTAGTAATGGGTCCACATGTTGTGGCTGCAGTTTGTAGTGTCATAGCTGATCGATTCCCTTATGTCCATGTTTTCATTCACCTAGCTTGTTCCTATTTGCTTAAAGAACAGGCTAGGTGAAAGTATCTATTCAAATCCTCACCATTTCCTCCATCTTGCATCACAAATATGGGATGAATATATTCCTTCCAGTTTGGGGACATTATGCCTGTAAGAAATTGCCTAAAACTCAACTGTGTTATTAGAATGAGCCTAATGAATTATTTTTCTACCAAGCTATCTTTGCTTTAGAAGCTGCAGACTAATATTGTCTGAACAATGATCTACAGACATTTAATTGATAACACTTTACATAACAACACATGTATACATCATAAGAATACAATGTAAAAAACACAAGGATATAGTTAGTAGACCAGTTCTGACAATAAAGTCAGAGCCAGTGAGATAATAGAACCTGAGAATATCCTGTCGCAGGGATGCAATATGATGTAAACTGGCTAATAGCTCTACATGTTTCACGATATTTCGCTTCTTCAGGAGCTTATTTGTTTGCACATATTCTCTATAACAGAAACATATAGAGAATATGTACAAGCAAATAAGCTCCCGAAGAAGCGAAATATCGCAAAACATGTATTAGCCAGTTTACATTATATTCCATCCCTATGACAGGATATTCTTAGGTTCTATTATCTCACTGGATCTGACTTTATTGTCAGAACTGGTCTTCTAACTATATCTTTGTGTTGTTTACATTGTAATCTTATCATGTATACATGTGTTTTTATGTAAATTGTTATCAATAAAATGTGTATTTTTTTTAAAATTGTGCCTTTAAAGTCCATATTTCCCATTTTTCTGTTTATATACTTGATCATTAGGATGTGGCACAGGTCCTTACCATCTATACACCCACAGTACCACCCTGTGTTGGTGTAATTGTCAATTTCTTATGATCTACAGATGCTTAAAACTTTTTTCATCATGATTTACCCAGTTTTCCACGCTACATGCTCTATGTTACACATTTTAGCTTCTAAATGCACCATTTTACATGTATTTACACTGAACTTCATTTGATATTTAGCTGCCAAATCATTTAGTATATCCAAGTCGTTCTGTAAGTTCCAGACATCTTCCATGATTTGTATTACACTACAAAGCCTTAAGTAAAACATAAAATGATTTTGTGTTTACAGATCACTCTAACTCTATCTCCTTTTATATTTTCTTCTAAAATCTTTTTCCTCTATTAATTGAGAGAACTTATTTTTTTCTGTATCAACTAATGGAGCCACTGCTCCTAGTGACATACTGTGACTTTGGAAAAGGACTGTACAGTACCAACCCCCTGGAGTTTCCGGTCTCTTGATTGAGCAACTTTCATTTAGTAACTGTTAGCTACTACTTATCCTTTTTAACCCAGTATATTTTATCTTTTTAAAGAGCAATAAAACTGAACCCTAGGCGCATATAAAAGACATAACTTAATGCTGTTCTTTTTTAATTAATAAATTATGATATATGTTTGAAATACAACTAATTTAGCAGTTTGACTTTTTAGTTTTCTGCCTCTTATCATCCACCGTATAACAGGATTTAGAAATGCAAAGGGAGAGGAAGTGGTAGAATTCAAGTGATCTTCCTGTAAATGTGCATCATTGGCATCATTAGTATGCTGCAGCTGCTCTTTCAATGCCCAGTGAGCAGGCTGGAGGTGGTTTTAGCAGTGTATTTCTTATTTATAAAAGAACAAGTGGTATCAAAGTGGGGCAATGCTGTGTAAATCAGAGGATTGAAGGGACATAAGAATGTATTTGGACAAATACATTGTAAATGTTGGTGCTTTTCATATTAAAGATCATTATTTATTTATTTTTATTTTTTTTTTGCAGCATCCTAACACATATCCCTAATGTAACAGTAAACAACAAAACAGTCCTATTTGTTAAGCCCCTTCTAGGACACATATTTGTGTGCAAAATATTGTACTGGAAGTGTATTTTAGTGTGTTAATATATTTGTACCCTGCATTGTTGAAGTTACCAAGGTTCAGAATGTGCTATGCTGTAATTTATTGCACATTTTCCATTAGGAACAGAGCAGAATGGAATTTTATTCTCGAGAAAGTTTCTAACAGTGAATGTGATTTTCATCCTGGAAAGTCCATGCACTCCAAAACTGAATATTAAAAGCAAATGTTTTTTGAAGCACTTTCAAACCACATTCATTATGTCATTGAATGTACTGATCAGACTTTTTGATTAAAAATATATAGTGTATGGCTAACTTTACAGTACTCTCTCACAACATCCTACCAGGAATAACGAACAAAGATCAAATATTTGAAGGATTTTTTATTGAATTTTCTTTTTAATGAACCTTACTTTTTTTTAGAAGTGCAAAGAGCAATGGCGATGATGTGCAAAATGCTGCAATACATAGCAGTCAATCAGTCATCAGTTAGGATACATCATTTAGATCACAGAAAGAGTCATTGCTATGATTGACAGTAGTTTACAATATGCTGTTTACCTAATTAAATGAATCAAGTTATATAATAAACCCCTAAGCTCCTATAAGCTACCTACGTGGCTTCTTCCTACAGAAAGTCTTGCTTTTCTGGCAATCAACTTAAAACATCTGAATAATATAGAAAATCAATGTAAAACAAGCAATGATGTTCCAGATGTAATGCATTCTGAAATGTGAAGCCAAATTCCACAGGAGAGGACTATAAAATGAAGATATATAGTTGAGGCACATCAGGGATTGTGAAAGTACATGCTGGCATAAAATGTGTTTATTTATTTGCAGCTTAGATATAGACACCTTATCACAGCAATAAATTCTATTCTCCATTGCATACAAGCAACTTTTACTGGCACAATCATTACTCACTTTATCAAAAAGCAAAGCATATTTTTTAAATATTTTTTCAATGTGATATTGAGCCAAATTCTTTAAAGGCAAACTATAACATTTCTTAAGTTTTGTACATATGTGAACATGATTTGCCTGGTGAAGGTATCCTGTCAGTGTGTGCTAAAAACTATATATATATATATATATATATATATATATATATATATACACACACACACACACACGCATATATACACACATATATATTTTATTTTTAAACTCTGTAAAAACGTTTTATTCCATTTTCTATGCTTTCCTTGTTTTGTTTTGCACACTGCACTCACATGCACATGGCACCAAAAAGGTTTTGCATGTACTGTAGTCACATTTTTTGACTGATAAGAAACGTGTCCATAATAATGTGATTCTTTTGTAAACTTGTGTATTAAACTTCTCCTACAGCCAGCTCCCTGATCTGCAATCACCTGTGAGTCACTCACTGGTTCTCCATAAGTCCACTGCTTCTACAGAGTTGCTTGTTGAGCAGACTCTGGCTGACCTTCATCTGTCACAGACTCCTAGCAGCCCTGTTGTACCAGAACCTGACTTTAGCCCCCTTCCATTAGAAGAGCCAGTTTATCAGATTATTTTTACTAAATTTATTGAACTGTCTGACAGGGGCCTAGCTAAGACGGCACAGCAGATCACCATGGCTATTAAAGCAGATATTAGAGAGCTGGAAGTGAGAATTGAGCATGTTAAGATTAAGTTGGATGCCCACACGAATCAAAACAACCCTTTTATTGAAATTTTTCAATGTCAACTAGTATTGACCAGTGTTAATTTCGTCGACTAAAACCGACTAAAACATTTTCGTCTACTAAATTAACACAATTTTAGTCGACTAAAATACGACTAAAACTAAAACAATTCAGATGACTAAAATACGACTAAAACTAAAATGGCATTTTAGTCTTAACACTAAAATACGACTAAAACTAAAATGGCATTTTAGTCAAAAGACTATAACTAAAACTAAATCGAAATTTGCTGCCAACATTAACACTGGTGCATGCTGAAAGCTTAATACCACCATAAATAATAACATATTCAATTTTTCACTCCAGGACCAGCAGTAGTATATAATGAGTTTGGAAATTGTAGAGAAATGCTTAAATAATGCATTACAAATTACAATTGAACTACACCCATTCGATTATAGATGACTAAAATTAGTTTTAGTCGACTAAAATGTAGGACGTTTTAGTCGACTAAAATGTACTGGAGTTTTAGTCAACTAAATACGACTAAAACTAAAACACTTGCAGAAGACTAAAATGGGACTAAAACTAAAATGCCATTTTAGTCCTAAGACTAAGACTAAAACTAAATTGAAATTTGCTGCCAAAATTAACACTGGTATTGGCAAAGAATGATGATCTAGAGAATAGATACAATTTTCACCTGCGAGGTTGTCCAGAGTCAGGTAAGGACGTAGACACAGTCATTCATTCTTTTATGGTAGACCTTCTCTTGGATCTACCTGACCATTGTTTGGAGCTTGATAGGGCCCTCTGAGCCCTGCAACCGCTGAGGCTAGACAGACCTTCCTGTGACATCATAGTCAAGCCTCATATTTACAAAACTAAAGAATTGATCATGCAAAAATCCAGGGAAAGGTCCACTCTTTTGCCACCCAGCCCAAATGTTTGTGGATATATGCCCATTTACTGTGCAGAAGTGTCAGAGCCTTAAACCTCTGCTTTTGGCCTTATCTCAAAAAAACATCAAACATAGATGGTTAATCCCTTTTCAGATGTCTTTTACATTTGGTAACTGATAGCATTCCTTCTCCACCTTTGTGGAAGGCAAAGATTTGCTTTTAAAACTTGACATCATTTCACAGGATGACTCTTCTCTGAGAGCTCCAGCTCCATTTTCATCTGACCCTCCAACAAAATCTTTGCAGCAACTTTCTCCTTTATGGCATTAACCCTTATCTGGTCGTTCCAAGAACTCTCGCCCCCTGTTATATTTCTCTGGTGTCTCCTTAGAGGAGGCTATCTTTCCTTGCCCTTCCTTATGGAGAACTTCAGATCTTTTGGGTCCTGCATGGGCCTCCTTCTATAGAACTCTTTATAATAATGTTCATTGCAATTGTTGACCTATTGTTGACTCTTCAGCGGACTGGATGCTCTTACATTACAGTATTGCTCTTCGGTTTTGATAATACGATATTATAGTGACGTGGGAGTATGGAGCCTGCTTCAGCCTTGTTGGGTCTTGTGGTATCAAATTATGACTTATTATTGTCCGCTTTTCAGAAATGCATATTTTAGCAATAAGTATTTAAAGACAGTGTGGTTGATGCTATGTGCATTGTTTTGCATACTTTTTTTTCATATACATGTTCAGATGGATTTCCATTTAGCCAGGCTGACGTGCATATCCACTCGAGTCAACGTCCAGATGTTCCAGGCCCCTGACCTGATTTTCACAGCCAGCTGATCTGTGGTGCTAAATTATGCTAAGGAGGTCTTGTGTGGTGCTTAGGAACATAAGTGTGTGTTCTTCACAGTGACATGCTGCTTTTTGTTACCTCCCCTCTTACTTCTATTTCTAATATCCTTCAGACGCTGCCTGATTTGTAATCTTTTTCTGGACTCTGGGTGACCGAAAATGATGAATGGCTCTTAACGTTAATATCCCTCCAGCTGTTTTAGAGAGAGAGCAGGAGTCTTTTTAAATTTTGTGGTAGGATAGGGCGTTACCATATCTTGGGATAAGTCTCCTGGCCTCATACTTTGACCTCTATGGGGTCAATTATCCCCCATTGTTCCATCATTTGGGGGTTCTTTTTTCAAAAAGGTCCCTCTTTGACCTCTCATGGCTCAGTAAAATTCAGGCAGTTAAAATATTGGTACTAAAGTTCTGTATTATTTTTGCACCTTGCCAGTGGCAGTCTGTTGGATAAATCTGTTTCAATTTCAATGTAGGGTCCTTCAGGTCATCTGCGGCATGAAGGGCCATAGGTTAGCAAAGACTACTTTAAACATGCCTAAAACCGAGGGTGAGCTTGTCGTCCCCAACTTCTGGCATTATTATAGAGCGGCTCAATTGACACAGCCTATAGATCGCCTATTCTAGGTGCAAAAAAACAGACTGGGTCCAAATGCAGAGGCAGGTCATTCACTCCTTTTTCATTGATTACTTACTATGGCATGCACTTAAAGATGGGCCCCCCCTTATGATACCAACTTTGTTGCATTCTTTTTTATGGGATCTTTTGAAACTATATGCCTCACTACTGTCATATTTTACTTATATATTTCACAACCCTATTTTCCCAATGGGTATGGACATCAGGGCGTTTAGGTAGTGGACTATCATATTGATTAGGAAAAGGAGGGGGTGGGAGGAGGGCTCACAAAGGAAACCCTGTCACATTTGGACAATATATGTCCGGTACCACATCCTATCTGAGAAAGTGCACAAAGGGATCCTATACACTTGTTAAGGACTTTAGCGGTAGCAATGGGTTAAAAAATTATCAAAAACATTTTATTATACAAGACTTAAAATTGTAGACACAAACAATAAAGACATAACATAATACAAAAATTCCATGTACATGGTTATATTTCTACTATACAATATCACTGACAGACAGCATGGTGTGGAATGAGAGCTGCTCAGTGAGAGCTGCTGCTGACCAGACCCCACCCACTGAGACCACCCACCGAGACTGAGAGGTGGCGGCAGCTGGTGACCTGGGGGTCCAAGAAGTGGATCATGAGAGGCAGCGGTGGCGGGTGACCAGGGGACCAGGAGCAGCGGCAGGCGACCCGAGGATCAAGTGTGGTGGGAGTGACAGCGAGCCCCAGGGATATACTCACTGAGGGATAAGCCCTGACAAGCCCTGCAAGTGTCACTTTACACGGGTGGCTGAGCAGGAACACAGATACAAAAACTTATAAAAAAAGACTGAGACTGTGACAATGAAGACTGACTGTGTGTAGTGGGGATGCTGGCTGAGAAGGGTGTAGTGCGAGTACCTGAGTAGTGCGAGTACCTGAGTAGTGTGAGTATCTGAGTAGTATGAGTACCTGAGTAAGGTGAGTATCTGAGTAGTGTGAGTACCTGAGTAAGGTGAGTACCTGAGTAGTGTGAGTATCTAAGTAGTGCGAGTATCTGATTATTAAAAATATCTGAGTATTGCCAGTACCTGGGTGGAGTGACTATGTAGTGTTGAATACTGCTGACTAACTGTGTGTGACTGAGGGGTAACTGTGTGCTGAGAAATTAGAGTCAGGAAGCTAGTAAACAGCTAATCGGACAGAATTAAATTCAATGCCTAGTAAATTAATGGGTACAATGCCTGGCGGGTGTGGAGATGCGACTGGGTGTACATCTAGTGGCATGTATGCGGTCGAGGGCAAATACAGCTGCACCAAATGTAAGCATGTTGCTTCCCTGGAAGTTCAAGAATCTAGGGAAACAACTGGCAACACTGAGAAGGATCTCCCTACTTAAGGAGAGCTGGGAACATACCTGGCAGGTGCCGGCAGGGACCAGCACAGAGGCCAGCACATAGGCGGGTGGAGATACAAGGGTGCAAGCACCAGTGCAGAGTAGTTGGGTAACATTTAGGAAGGGTAGAGGGGAAAGAGTCAAGGAGGCCTGTTCTGGGCTGGAACATCCTAATAAATATGCCCTGTTGCGTGATGTTGGGGAAACCAGTCAGGGACCAGTATTGCTGGAGCAGAGCGATGCCCCTAGCTGCCAGGGGAAGAACTCTTTCAGTGAGGGCAGGAGTGAGGCTAAGGGTAAGGAAAGACAGGTTCTAGTGGTAGGGGACTCAAATATTAGAAGGACAGCGAGGCAATCTGTCAAAAAGACCATAAGCACCGAACTGTTTATTGTTTACAGGGCACTTGGGTTTGTCACATCACGGATCTGGTGGACAGATTAGTGGGTAGGGCTGGGGAGGACCCAGCTGTCATGGTACACGGGGGTACCAATGACAAAGTTAGATTTCAATTTAGCTCCTATGTCCCTGAAATTGTTTTTTTTTTTGTGGGAATTTCAGAGACTTGGTTTGACAGCTCTCGTGATTGGCTGGCAACCATTCAAGGGTATTCCCTTTATCACAGAGATAGAGAGGGTAAAAAAGGTCAGATGGTGAACACACCAACAAGAAACAATGCATTATTAGACCTACTGATTACTAACAATACAGATCTGATCACAGATTTAGAACTACGCGGCAACTTAGGAAACAGTGACCGTAGGTCAATTCGTTTCAGTATAAATCATAGAAATAGTAAACACAAGGGTAATACAAGGACACTGAATTTCAACAGAGCCAACTTCCCTAAGCAATACTATTTGTTAGACTATATAAAAATGGGATAATAGGAACAAAGAACGTTGAGCAAAAATGAGAGTGCTTCATAGACAGACAGAGAGAAGCTGAAGGTGCTAAATAAATTCTTCACCTCAGCGTTCACAAAATAATTGAGGAATACAGTAACCTAGACTGTAATGTTAAAGTTAATAACACCTCACAGGAAGCACCCTCATGGTTAACAGAAGACAGACTCAGAACTAGACTTGAAAAACTTAACATAAATAAGTCACTGGGACCAGATGGCTTACACCCGAGGGTCCTTAAAGAACTCAGCCAGGTGATAGCCAGACCATTGTTTCTAATTTTTATAGATAGCCTACTGAAGGAAATGGTACCAGCTGATTGGAAAAAAGCCAACGTGATACCGATATGGGAGAGCCTTTGCGGGAATCTAAGATGGAAAAGGACCTGGGGGTCCTAGAAGATGACAAGCTCAGCAATGGCATGCAATTGCAAGCTGCTGCAAGCAAAGCCAACAGAATACTGACATGTATTAAAAAGGGGATTCACTCCAGAGATAAAACGATAATTCTCCCACTCTACAAGACTCTGGTCCAGCCGCATCTTGAGTATGCCATCCAGTTCTGAGCACCAGGACTCAGGAAGGATGTGCTGGAACTGGAGAGAGTCCAGAGAAGGGCAACAAAGCTAATGAAGGGACTGGAGGATCTCAGCTATGAGGAAAGACTACAAGCATTGAACTTATTCTCTCTGGAGAAGAGACGCTTGAGAGGGGATATTATATCAATGTACAAATACCGTACTGGCGACCCTAACATAGGGAACAAACTATTCAGTAAAAGGAAATATAAAAGGACTCGCGGGCATTCGCTAAAATTAGAAGAAAAGCGGTTTAACCTTAAATTGCGTGAAGGGTTCTATGCCGTCAGAGTGGTAAGGATGTGGAATTCTCTTCCACAAGCAGTGGTGTCAGCGGGGAGCATCAATTGTTTCAAAAAACTATTAGATGGGCACCTTAATGACCACAACATACAGGGGGATACAATGTACTATTGACATAAACAAACACATACTCATCATAGGTTGAGCAGAATGGACTGGTGTCTTTTTTTCAACCTCACTATGTAACTATGTAACCTTCTGCCTTTACAACATCTTAACCACTTCCATACCAGAGTATAGCAAAATGACGCCGGCAGGAAGGCTCTCTTGATCCGGGCGGGCGTCATATGACGTCCGCCCGTTCTAGCTGCTACTGCGCGCCCCTGGGGGTGTGCAGCGCGGCGATCAGGGATGAGGCTCGTCCCTCGGACAGAGCCCATCCCTGATCAAGGTAAACAGCCAATAGAAATTGGCTGTTTACCACATGATCGGCTGTGTCAATCACAGCCGATCTCATGAGCGGCTCCTGCGCGAGCCGCTCATTCTCTCCGCAATGCGCGCCCCCGCGGGCGTGCAGTGCGGTGATCGGAAGTGAGGCTCGTCCCTTGGACAGAGCCCATCCACGATTTAGGTAAAGAGCCAATGAAATTGGCTGTGTCCAATCACAGCTGGTCACAAAATGTCAGAGAAAACGGTAACTAGCTGTCACCGTATTCTCCTCCTCACACACTGATCCTGATACAGTGCACCTCAAAACACACTGATTGCTCCCCCCCAACAAAGAGTACCTGTCACTAGCCCATCAGGTACTCTGATGACAGGTACTCGGGTACTCTGATGGGCTGGTGACAGGTACTCGGGTACTGTGATGACAGGTACTCTGGTGACAGGTACTCGGGTACTCTGATGGGCTGGTGACAGGTACTCGGGTACTGTGATGACAGGTACTCTGGTGACAGGTACTCGGGTACTCTGATGGGCTGGAGACAGGTACTCGGGTACTCTGGTGACAGGTACTCAGGTACTCTGATGGCAGGTACTCGGGTATAGTGATGGACTAACATCGGCCAGGGCGGTTTGCGAACGCCAGCCGCAAATTTTTTCAAAAGTCAGCGAACCGCGAGTTCGCGGCGGGCCCCATTGACTTTAATGGGAGGCGAACTTTAAAAACCTTTAGGTCATATTTGCAGCCACAAAAGATTTACTAGCTGTGCACAAATAGTCCCAGCACATGGACAATGTCATAACAGAAGTATTGCAATTTAAAAAGTTGCCCTAAATTTTTTTAATTTTTTTTTACAGCAAAAAAATATATATATTTTTTTTCATAAATCAGCCAGAACTGACAGCAGCCGGTAAATACATTGTCTAATACATATTGGGTCCATTCACACATCTGTAAAATTGGTCCGTATCCATTCCACAATTTGGCGGAACCTTTACAGACCCATTGTTTTTCATTTCCAGTCTGAAAAATTTGGCATTCACAGGATACAGAAGTAAGTGTCGCCCATTCCAGGCCCCAAACATTAGCCCACATGGGTTTACCTGACAGCTAAGTACGTAGCATTCTGTGGCTGAAGGTACATTAGGCATTCACACAGTATACAGAAGTAAGTGTCGGCCTGTATAGGCTGCAAAAATTAGCTCACATGGGTTGAACTGACAGCAAAAAACTTAGTTTTTGATGGCTAGAGGTATGGTAGGCGTCCACAGTACACAGAACCGTGAGTGTCGGCCTGTATAGGCTCCAAAAATCAGCTCACATGGTTTGACTGACAGCAAGAAACTTAGTATTTGGTGGCTGGAGGTACATTAGGCATTCACAGAAAAAATAATTGTCGGCCCTCAAAGGCCCCAAAAATTTGCCATTCAATGGACATGAAATGCCTTTTATGCCGCTGTATGTAGCGAAGCCAAGGACCAGGAATTGTTGTGGGTGGAGGAATTTCAATGAAACCTGGTCTACTGGTCACATGTGTTGAATTCCTCAGAGATCCATGCCTAATTCATTTTTATAAATGTGTGGTAGTCTACACTGTCATGAGCAAATTGTGCAAGCTCTGGCCAGAGGTCAAGCCTGCCCACCCAGTAGTCCAGAGGTTCATCACTCCTCAGAGCGTTCACATCGGCCGTTAACCGATGACTTTTGTGGACATTGACAAAGCGATTTGTGTGTGACTGCAGTTGATCTCTAACTGCCCCTACAGCAACCGCAGGATACCTGGCCCTATAGTAAAGAGACTGTAATAGACCCTAAAACAATATTGGAGCATTTTAAATGACTTTGGTGGACATTGACAAAGCGATTTGTGTGTGACTGCAGCCGATCTCTAACTGCCCCTACAGCAACCACAGGATACCTGCCCCTAAGCTCTAAAGATACTAGACCTATACCGAAATACCAGCCCTCAAAAGGACTTTTATGGACATTGACAGAGCGATTTGTGACTGCAGCCGATCTCTAACTGCCCCTAAAGCAACCACTGGATACCTGTCCCTAACCTGAAAAGAGACTGTAGAAGGTCTATACCGAAATACCAGCCCTGAAAAGGGTTGTTGTGGATCTTCACAGCGCTATATGTGTCTAGCAAACTCTCCCTAATGAGCACAGCAGACCTCTCCCTACATTGGCAGAACGCGGAATGTGAAATGGCCGCCAGATTGGGTCTATTTATAGGGTAGGGGGACTGTCCATGTGCTGGAACGTTTCAATTGGCTGTCCCGTTCCACCTGATGGCTGTGTCATGGGTCAAAGCTCTCCCCAATGTAAACAAATATGGCCGCCACGAACGACGCCATGTGTCCGAAAATTTGGCGGGTAGCGAACAAGCAAAATTTGCCGCGAACCGCAAGGCCATCTCTACTCGGGTACTTAGAGTACCTGTCATCGGAGTACCCGAGTACCTGCCATCGGAGTACCCGATTACCTGTAACCAGCCCATCAGCGTACTCGAGTACCTGTCACCAGCCCATCAGAGTACCTCTCTGTATCCCATCATAGTACCCGAGTACCTGTCTCCAGCCCAGAGTACCCGAGTACCAGTCTCCAGCCCAGAGTGCCCGAGTACCTGTCTCCAGACCCGAGTACCTGTCTCCTGCCCAGAGTACCCGAGTACCTGTCTCCAGCCCAGAGTGCCAGATTACCTATCTGCAGCCCATCAGATTACCTGAGTACCTGTCTCTAGCCCATCAGAGTACCCAAGTACCTCTCTGAAGCTCATCAGAGTACCCGAGTACCTTCCTGAAGCCGATCAGTGTACCTGAGTACCTATCTGCCCATGCCTCCTAGATTTTGTGTTGGGGTGTTTGCTTTCCAAAATGGGGTAATTTTGTGGGGGTTTCCATTGTCCTGGGGTTCCAGGGCCTTCAAAAGTATGATTGGTTGTAATGAAATTATATGTTTAATTTATGCTCCTTGCATGTTGGGTCTCTGTATGTGTCCAGGCTGTGGAAAACTGTCACATATGTGGTATCGCCATACTCAGGAGTGGCAGAATGTATTTTGGGGTGTAATTTTTGCTATGTACATGATATGTGTTAGAAATATCTTATAAATTGACAACTTTGTGTAAAACAAAATGCGTTTTCATTTTCTTTCCACATTTTCCAAAAACGTGTGGAAAAAATGACATGTTCAAAAGACTCATTATGCCTCATAGAATATACATTGGGGTGTTTTCTTTCCAAAATGGGGTCATTTTGTGGGGGTTTCCATTGTCCTGGGGTTCCAGGGCCTTCAAAAGTGTGATTGGTTGTAATGAAATTATATGTTTAATTTATGCTCCTAGAACACCTGATGGTACTCCTTGCATGTTGGGCCTCTGTGTGTGGCCAGGCTGTGTAAAAGTCTCACACATTTGGTATCGCCATACTCAGGAGGAGTAGCAGAATATATTTTGGGGTGTAATTGCAAGTATGCATATACTGTGTGTGAGAAATAACTTGTTATTATGACAATTATGTGCAAAAAATAAATAATTTCTTAATTTTCCCAAGAATTGCCCGAAAAAATTACAACTTCAAAAAACTCACCATGCCTCTTACTAAATACCCTGGAATGTCTACTTTCCAAAAAGGGGTCATTTGGGGGGTATTTGTACTGTACTGACATTTCAGGGCCTCAAGAAATGAGATAGGCCGTTGGTACATCAGGTGTGATCAACTTTCAATGATTGGCACCATAGCTTGTAGACTCTATAACCTTCACATAGACTAAATAATATCCACTAATTTGGGTTATTTTTTACCAAAAGGTATGTAGTAGTATAAATTTTGGCCCAAATTTATGAAAAAAAAAATTACTTATTTGCAAAATTTTATAATAGAAACTAAAACAAAATGTTTTTTTTTTTCAAAACTTTTGCTCTTTTTTCACTTATATCGCAAAAAATAAAAAACCCAGTGGTGATTAAATACTGCCAAAAGAAAGCTCTATTTGTGTGAAAAAAATGATAAAAAATTTGATTTATGTACAGCATTGTATGACTGAGTAATTATCATTCAAAGTGTGAGAGCGCTGAAAGCTGAAAATTGGTCTGGGCAGGAAGGGGGTGTAACTGCTCTGTATGGAAGTGGTTAAATGATAATTTGAGCAAATCTGGAAGCAGTGGGCTGTTTGAATGAATATCTCCGTTACATCTCAATTTGCAATTGAGGGCCTAGGGTTCTTTCTCTTTTGTGTTCTGTTTTTGGGTAATATCTATGTGTATATAGAAGTTTTGATGTCTTGGTTAGGTGTACTTTTATGTTTGAGACCCATGGCACTAGAGAGCTATATTATTTTGCCGGATTATATCCCACATTGTTCCACGGAAGGTGTAGCCTCCTGTCTGTATGTCATGAATGATAACTTAGGTTTTTACTGTTATCTAGCCATAACCAATGTCCTCTGTATGTTCGACACAAGATGTACAGTATGTGTTGTAATTTTTATTATTGTCCTTAGCTCTTGCTTCAATAAAAAATATTGAAAGAAAAAATATATATAATGTCCCGAATAAACAGGACAGTTATTTGGAAAGATGCTGAGTGTATATTTTTATGTCTGTTCTATACTGCAGTAATTATTCATTTGGATCCACTAATCAATGAGGATAGGAGTTGCCTATCTAGAAAATTTCCAAATATACACACACACAAACATACAAACAGTAACAGTACAGAAAGTGTTTTGTTATATCTGTTTGATAAATCCATGTGCTCTCTTCTCTGCCTCTTCTACACTGTAATTTATTTCATTGTTCCCATCCAGCTCTGTAGACTACAGAACACCTCTCCTTATATTATTGAGAGGAGGCCAAATCAGATGAGCAGCCTAGGGCACCATCATTATTCCCACATGGATACAATGTGGTAAGAGTCGTCACCCTAGGACAGGAATTGTGTTATTAATAGGATCACTAGTTGAAACTAAAGTAAAAAGAAAAGAAAATGTGCTTAAAAATTAATATTGCAGCCTCAACTATGGACTGGTAGGCTGCAATGTAGTACATTGGGCTCTAAATGATGTGGGAAAACATACACGTTGTAACGTTCCTGCGTTTTTGTAGTAGGCTGGATTTGCAGCTGCAGAATCTCCACTCAGTAGTCATGTAGAGATGTGTTGAATAACCAGATCCAACTCTCCAGACTCATCACTGTGGGCCTGTCAGCTTCAGCATACAGATATACACACTCAATAAGATGTTCCTGGAGTGATAGGATGTATATGATAGTATGAAGATGATGTGCTGAAGGGACAGGTGTGAACAGTGACAGAGATGGTAAGCACTTGATAGAAATGTTCAGGAGAGTATTAGATGGTATTAGGTAGAATGCAGATAGGTTAGTAATCGAGTATGGTAACAGGTGGTAAGGACAGCAGATGACAAATACAGGATAGACTAACCCAGTGCAAGGATAGATGGTAGTAGACTCAAGAGCTAGCAATCTATGTAACAGTGCAGATGATAGAATTAGTATGCATAGATAGTAACAGTCCTTAATGTGCAGAGGTAGATAGTGTAAGTAAGGTTATGGAGGATTCCCCTGTGGGGTACTTATCACTTAGTAAGGTTAGTAGTAGAAAGGTCCAGTAGTGAGGGAGTGATCCAGTAGCGAGATACAGGGATCAGTAGCGAGGTTCCGGTCTGTTCCAAGTAAAAGAAAGTAGCTGGAGGTTCCGGCAGCAAGACAAGCTTGTAAGCATGTGGACACACAGGCAGGTTGAACGAACAATGTGAGAGAGAGCGCCGGCGGTTGAAATAGCAGCTCTGCGGCGCTCGGCGATGACGTCATCCGTCTTAAAGGTACATGCGTACCACCTAATTAGAAAGGTGGGACGCATATTTGAAAAGAAAGTGGAAAATAAGGGTACCAGAGGTACCAGAATCTTACACACGTTCAGTTCATATGTTGCATTCCCACTTTGAACATTCAAATGCCATATGTAAAGAGCGATACCAGTAGGAGGGAAGCACTTACAGGATATATCCATGAGATATATCCATTTTATTTTAAATTGACATTGAAAATGGAGACATAGACACCCTTGGATATATATAATATATATATATATAAATACATATACATATATATTGGGCTTGCTGGGGACCCTAGACCGTGCTACATAGAGACCGTAACATCTTTTGAGATACACTGTATCAGCATTCCCTACAGGAAAATATTTCTACACATGCGATTTTCTTTTATTTTTTTACTTATGTGTCTATAGGATATATATTTTTTATACATGTATGTACAATAAAGAGAGAAATGTTATCATAATTGTGTGACATTTGTGATTTTCCTCTTCCCATTTGCCCATACAAAGCCCCATCTTTTTCTCAGTTTTTTAGTTACATATATATATATATATATATATATATATATATATACACACAAGGGTAGATATAATAAGCTGTGTCACTGGGAACAAAAATTGAAAGTGTTTTTTTTTTTTTTTTTTTGTATGTCTGACAAGGATTACTTTTAGCAAAACATTAAAATGATGTGGTGGCTATATTTTGTTTTCTTCCTGTCTCCACTGGCTACAGCTAAGTACATGCTGTGATGTTGCAGATGGTTTTAGCTGTTGGTGGGCTTTTTTTCTTTTCATGGAAACTTTACCCTGTTTTTCTACCTTGAATAAAGCTATAGATGGTCAGAGAAAAGAGAGATGCGGGATAGAAGAAAGGCTTGGTACGATTTACGGCACATGTAGTTCCACACCATGCACGCCTACCTGATGGTTTCGTTTAATGATACTTCCACAGTGGTGATGAGGAGAGACACCATAGTGACAGACAGGTTATGCTTTGTACTGCACTGGCTCTGCAGGTCTTCCTGTTTACTGCACAATAGAGGATTTCATTTAAACGTAAAAAAAAAAACATAAAAACAAGGAAAACTTCTTGAAACATTCAATTTCAGAAAAGGTGACATCACAAATACATTTATGGCATGTATGTGGACAAGAAGAATAAGCAAATGACATAAAATATTTATAAAAACACAAAGCGCAAATGACCAAATGAAAAATAAATTTCCATTTCTAACCTTTCTTTGTAATTGTATGTAGTAAGTCACAAAACTGCCACCGCAATAGCCTACGAGGGGGTTCATTTGCCACCCTCCTGTAAACTGTTCTGTGCAAAAATGTTTCAAATGCAATCACATTGTATTTTATGTATGATTATTGTTGTGTAATTTTGGGGGGAAAGTGGAAAACACCAAAAACATAATTACCAATAATTTTAAAATAGTACCAGAAGTGTCCCTAGTAATGCCCTTGTGTTCTTATGGGTTTAAAAGGAACAGGCGGCATTTTGTGCATGCAACCTACTGCTTTTTACTTCCTTAGTAGGTACATGAGTTCTTCTGCTCCATTCAGCTCTACAGTATGTGTAAAAGGTGCTCTTACTGAGACATAGCATGTGGGTGGGGACAATTTATGGGTACCCAAAAATAGAGGAACACATAGATGAAGGAAGGTGACCACATTATTATTTGGATAAGTAAAAGTAACAAATAACACATGGCAGGCAGTGGTAAGGGCTCACTTCACAGTTCCAAACTATTTGGCAATGGAGTCTTAAAATTGTAGGCAATCTGCGTAAGATAGCTCTTACCAATGTTGTTAGTACTTTACCACAGTCTCTGCACTTGGGAGGATTCTTTGATAGGCTTACATTATTGGACCAGCATCTGGTAAACAGGAAAGGCAGTGCAGGCACTTTTATTAAACTGATAGGAAGGTCATTGTCCCAAATCTCTAGAGTTCCCAGTTAGGGGAGCGAGGAGCAGGTGCCACCACCTGTAGGTGGCATTACTCAGCTGGCCGCTGTGCAGAAGGAAATGGAGGCTGAAAGGAGCTTTTTTCCTCTGAAGCCGCCATAGGTGTCATCAGGTAAGCATTAGTGCAATTGGATGGTGCTGCCATGCCTGACCTCTGCAGCCATCTTTGGTGAGGGCTATGCTAATAAATAGCCCTGCTCTACTGCAGTTGGTACACATTAGTGAAGTGGATAGTATAGTATAGTATACTATCTTTCCTTAACCAAAACCTCTCCCTAGCGCTAAATGCTCTGTCTCCAGCCAGTGGGAATCCTGTCCCTATACTATCCACTTCACTAATGTGTACTAACTGCAGTAGGACAGTGATATTTATTAGCATAGTCCTCACTAAAGATGGTTGCAGAGGTCAGACAGGGCAGCATCCTCCATTTGGACTAACGCTCCCCTGATGACACCTATGGAGGCTTCAGAAGAAAAAAAAGCTAATTTTAGCCTCCCTTTCCTTCTGCACAGTGGCCAGCTGAGTAATGCCACCTACAGAGTGGTGGCACCTGCCTACAAGCGCAGCAAGTGTAGGCATGGGCCTTGGTGTATACTTTTGAACATTCAGTTATTATACTTGTACTCACACACAATTGTAGACAGGTGCTGGCTAACTTTGCCTGTGTCATCGTGGGACATTCTGTAACATCAGCTTCAGGAGCCTGTTTCCCTCTAGTTTTTAGCATGGACACTGTGTCATCATCTCTTAATTGCAGAGCGAGCAGAGATCACAGCTGTAAGCAAACCATCTCGGGATATGTGGTCTGATTTACACTAGAACCAGACTGCAGTGGACTACAAGTTCCAGTCGGCTGGGAGAGAGAGCAGAATTCTGGGTGAGGACATATATAGCCTGGTCTGGGGGGGGGGGAGTCTTTCTCTTCCCTTTAGCTGAGAGCAGAGACCTGGACACTTGGAGGGAGCAGGCACCGTGGCCTACGCAGCTTGAAAAGTCTCTGGCGGGTGTGCGAGCAGATCCACCATCACCAGCTCCCTGTCAGCCAAGTGACTGTTGGGAGCCACTCTCATAATCACCGGTACAGACCCGGCTGAATCCCAGTGTCATAAGGTGTGGAGCCAGGTTGCCTTCCCTGGTTGCAAATTCTTCAGGAGCCTGTCCTGGGACCTCCTATTCCCTTGAGCCTTGGTATCATCAGGATTGGTGAGCGGGCAGAGGCCCATCCTTTGTGCACCCTACAAAGACACTGCATGCAGACACCATTATTCCATCACTTTACATTAGCCTCAAAAGGAAATACTTTGCACATGCTATTTTCAGTTGCTGGATGCCATTGCACTGCAATCCAATTATATATTGTATTTACTGTAACTTGTTACTCTATAATTTTGTGGCAAAGTTTATTGGGCCCATGGCATCAGGAGTTGAAGGGAGCAGTCTGACATAGGTTCTTTCAGGATCAACTGGTTACGACTGTGTGACTTATTGTAATTTTCATACTCATTTTATATTTGCCAAGAGTAAGAGTTTAACACTAAAAAAAATATTTGCCATTCTTGTTTTATCTGCTTTAGGAATCTTAAGTAAAATATGTGTTTGCTTTGCTGCAGTCTGGTGTCTGTATTATTGCATTGTAATTTTGAAATATGTCCGAACCCAGAGTGTCAGAGGTGTCGAGAGGCTTGTAAGGTCAGGGCAACCTTTGAGGTCAGTCATCTTTTAGCGGTCCTCGCGGGTGTGGCGCTACACAATGATAAATTTGGTTTCATTTATTCACAGAGGTGAATAAAGTCTGCCATTCCTGCAAGAAAGTCCATCTACCTATTGGGGAAGTCAAAATTCATCAGTCCAAGCCTAAGGGAAAAGAGTTTTATGCTTTCCAGGAAAATCACTTCAACGCATACAGTATATGGAATTTACAAATGTATCACATACTATATGACACATGTGTAGCATGGTAGTCTTCATTCTTCACTGTTTAAAACTCCAGTAAGAAGTTCAAATGTTCTCTATTTTTTTTCCCAGTCAAGGAGATTTTTGCCCAATATTTGTTCTGGTGATCATTGTCACCAGGGCTAGAAATAAAGTAAGATCCAATACTTTTGAGAATATTTACTAAAGGCAAATAGACAGCACACTCTGCAAGTGCAGTTGCTCTGCTGATTTCCATCATTCAATCACGTGTAAGCAAAAATGCATTTTTTTAAAATTTTCCTTGCAAATGATTGGATCTTCTTTATAAAGTGACGCTTTACCACATTTACTAAGCTCTGGGGAAAATGAGTGCAACTGCACTTGCAAAGTGAGCAGTCTACTTACCTTTAGTAAATCCAGTTGTTATCAGAACAGGAAAATAGGACATTTCCCTCACTTTTACTTCACTTTTGTCCCCAAAAGGACACAGATAGTAAAAGTATTAGAAAAAATTACGCGAGTTTTAAATCTCCCTTTTCTATCGAAAACATAAAAAAGTTTTGTTAAATATACCGAGATGCCTATATATAAAAAGTGTTTCACAATGTGTTGGCTCTATATATAAATATGAAAAAATAAACAATTTGATCATATTAGTTAACATATTGATCATGGGAAATGCTTTAGAATGTGTTAATCAGTTTGTTAAAGGAGAGAAACAGTGTTGTCTATAAGCTTGGTTACTTTGAGAGGGTGGGACCAATTTATGCCAAAGACTTTGGCACTACTGTATTCCTCAGTCATGAATGTCTGTTTTAAACAATAGTTTCAAATGAATGTGTATAAATCCACGTGAATGCATGCTATTGTAGGTGGGTATTATCTTCTTAGACAATGACTTGACTGAGAAAGGAAAATTTGCAATTACCTCAATCGCTGTAACACATGCATAAAATGTAAATATAACCATGTTCTGTGTGAGGATTTATCTTTTGGACTTTTAAAAGAAAAAATCCTGAATATAATATCTAAATTAGCAATAAAGTGATATTAAACCTTCGTTGTTTTTTAATAAAATCAAATAACAAACATGTCATACTTTCCTGTTATGTGCAATAGTTTTGGACAGAGCAGCCCCAACCATCCTTTTCAGGGTTCCCCTGGTGGTGCTCCACTCCCCTCCTCTTCGGTGAGTCACCAGACTGGTCAACTCAGCCCCGCCCCCTCTCCCTCATCACAGAATTTAGTTGACAGCAGGGGGAGCCTGGTACCCCCAGGTAAGAAGAAATTTGAAAGACGTTCCATAAAAAGCGTCATTTTTCATCAGCTGAATTTGCTAGGTTTAATTTGCCTAACCACTTGCCGACCGCAGGCAGGCTGGCTTGGCAGCACGAACCGACGTAGTACTAAGTTGGTCATGCACATGGTGCTGGGGGTGCGCCACTGTCAGCGCCCTACCGCTCCCACTAGGCGGCGGGGATGCCGTTGTATGGGGCCGGCTACCTGCGATTGCTCCCTGCTGAGAGAGAAGGATGTTGTAAACACAGTGGACCGTTCTTCTCTCGGAAATGATCACAGAGAGCCTGTAATCCTTCTATATAGGATCACAGGTCTCTATGGTCATTTCACAAGTTCCCCCCCCCCAGTTAGTAAACACTCCCCTAGGCTCACATTTAACCCCTTTATCACAAACTAGGTTAACCCCTTCCCTGCCAATGTCATTATTACAATAACAATGCATATTTTTAACACTGATTACTGTAGTAATGTCACTGGTCCCCCCCCCCCCAATTGTGTCAAAAAGGTAAGTTAAGAGTCTGATCTGTCCGCCGCAATGTTGCAGTCCCGCTAAAAATCGCACATCACCGCCATTGCTATTAAAAAAATAAAAATAAATAAAAATTACATACATTTTTTCCCTAGTTTGTAGACACAATAAATTTTGCGCAAACCAATCAAAATACACTTATTGCTAATTTTTTTACCAAAAATATGTAGCAGAATACAAATTGCCCTAAAATGATGAAAAAAAAAAGGTTTTTATTTTTTTTTTTTTGGGGGGGGGGGGGGGAGAATGTTATATAGCAGAATGTGAAAAGTATTGTTTTTTGTTTTTTTTCAGAATTGTCGCTCTTTTTTTGTTTATAGCACAAAAAATAAAAGTCGCAGATGTGATCAAATATGACCAAAAGAAAGCTCTATTTCTGGAAAAAAAAAGGATATCAATTTTTTCTGGTACAGCATCACACGACCGCAAAATTTTTCGTTAAATTAATGCAGTGCCGAATTGCAAAAAATGGCCTGGTCATTAAGGGGGAAAATCCTTCCGGTCCAGAACTGGTTAATTATATTAATACTGTTCACCTTATAATTATGATGGGCATCTTTAACAGGGTAAACTCTTAATATATGAAGGTACAATATTGTATAATCTTTTAAAGTGAATTATTGATGTTACATTCATTTATTAGGTTTCTGGTTACCTTTATATATAAGTATGTGCATAATATTGATTAAATCACATTTATATTTTTGAAGCTGTTCCAAGAAAAATGAAATGTTCATCTAATGAACACTTTAATTGCACTCAACAGAAACCACAGCAAAAGTGGATCACTCTTGAGAAACTTCTTTGTATTGTGGTATTAATTAAGTGCTGAGTTTTGATCTGCCCTTTTTGCATGAAACTATACCATGTATTTATTGCACATTTAAACTAAAATAGATTTGCAGTCTATGCTTCTCTGGGCTGATAGTGATGATTGTAGTTTGCTAGGATACCTATATAGAATGTATACATAAAATATAGTAATATAAGTGAGATTGATCATTTCGTGCTCTACGTATATTGATCTCTACTAAAGCATAAATAAATAAAAGCAATTTAAAATATACAAAAGTGTACATCCTTACTATATAGCCCACCTAATTAGCGCTTTTCAAACTGTATAAAGAAGAATAAAATTAAATAGTTTCATAAAAGGTGCATAAACATTTATTACAATTCATTTAATTAGTGTATATCCATAAAGTGCAGCAACAAGTGTCTCCTATGATCTTCACCTCCCACAATGACAATATAACACTTCTCTACAACTCCTAGAAGTCCAAATGTTACAAAGTGTAATCTGCATCATTCAATACAACAGTATCTATAATGTGAGTGATTTCCATAAATGTCCATCCAGCAACATTTCATGATGCAATGACGGATCCAAAGGGGTAATCTGTTCAAGTGACACTCCCACTCTGCAAGACTGACACAATTTCTGTATTAGACCTCAACTAAAAAATATTAGTTGGGTCTGTGGCGGTGGCGGGTATCAGACCCCTGGCTTTCTCATCCAACTCGTGACCAAAGACCAAGCAATCTCACACCCTGCCGTCACTTGCGTAACAATGCCACTCTCATCTGCACCCGGCACACAGATTGTCCAGCTTGCGGGACCACAATCTAGATGCCAGCAGACAGAGCAATTGTCACCGGGCCAATTAAACAATTAACCCTTTCTCTGCTACCACCTCTACGTTATAATGAGCCCAGAGGACGCTCGTTAGTTTAGAAATACCCATTATGACTTTAGAATAATCATCTGTAACACACACTGTCACCTCAGAACGGAATATTCAGATGGTTATTCTATACAGTAGCGCTCTTTCAGGAGGCAGGTTCTTGGGTCAGTTTGCGTTTAAGAGCTTAGACACAAAATTAACACTTTTCAAAATAAGGTTTAATTATATGAAAGGTTAAGATTGGTGCGAATAAAAATATTTACAGAAAAATGGGTTACAAAGAAATAGAGACACAATTCAGCAATTTAGAAATATGAAGATAAAGAGTGAATATACTTGCATTTAAAAAGTCCTGGTATGATCAGAGTCCCAGAAACTGAACATGCGATCGGTCCTTCTCTGAAGCAATGTTATTGCTTGGATGGTAGAATGAGGACTGACTGCTCTATCAGTTCCTGTCTTTTTCTCTGAGTTCAAAAAGGGTGGTGACGGACACCCCTGACCAATTACAACAGAGTGGCAAAAGGGCTGTCCAGTGGTCTACGACTATTTCAAATGTACTTTTGTGGAGTCATACCACTCTTAATATCTTGACATATGTAAGGGTTACATTCTTGAAACTGATATTTTATACCTAAGCATGTCATTTGCTTTCAAACAATATCAAACATGAATATCTTTTATCACAGAGGGGATATCTTATCGCTCGTTCCAATTTCCTGTATTACATGGTGACCATGTGTGGTCTTGTTGCGTTCAGTATGTTATGCGGCCTTCAAATATTTACTTTTTGTTAATATGTTATGTTCAGGTAAACAGTTATGAATTTTGGGGGTAACTGTAGTCATTTTCCTAATGACCATTTTGCTGGGGGATTCCACACATCTGTTCTCAGATAAGGTTTTACAACATGGCCTGTGCAGGATGTGTTAGGAGATAAGATCTGCTTGTTTATGCCCCCATGCTGCTCTCGGAGACACATCTCCTGCTAGAATGTGGGAAGGTGGGGGCTACTTTAGCTCCAGGGAGTGAGAGGGGGGAAGGAAACGACAGACTTTAAACAAACTCTACAAAATGGATGCTGGGAGGACAAAATGGTGTCCTAACGCTCGACACCATTACAGGGTCACCCATACTTGTGTCCCTTTAAGGGACCAATTAAGTGTAAGGTCTATGCAGCTCTTCTCTCTAGCTCAGTGACGGCGAACCTTGGCACCCCAGATGTTTTGGAACTACATTTCTTATGATGCTCAACTACACTGCAGAGTACATGAACATCATTGGAAATGTAGTTCCAAAACATTTGGGGTGCCAAGGTTCGCCATCACTGCTCTAGCTCATACTTTGAAGATGTTATCGCTCAGAACCAGTGCACAATAGAGTGCTTGCCTGAAACCTCTGCTAGCAATGCCACTGGCTCAGCAACATGTATATGCTACATAAACTTTTCATTGATCCCTAACACATATGCGAATTGGAATTGGGTTTCCCCACATCTAAGTCGCATGAGATTAATGGAGCCAGTTCACACATGTCCAGAGCGAACGCAGTCAACATTCCAAAAAGGTCCTGTGCGTGTTTGGTAAAGTATAGTATGAGTAGCGCAGGTCCGCACACCAACCTAAAATCTCCTCTGTGCAAATGCATAAGTACATATAAATGTGAATTAACAAAGCAAAATGGTGTAAACATGAATCATATAATATGAATGCATTTCTTTATACTTTATATAAACAATGCCTAACAAAATTAACTTAAATACAAAATACAAAAAAAAGTGCAAATGGAACCAAATGTGCAAAACAAAACTCCAAAATTATAGAAAAATGTAAAAAAAAAAGAACGGTTTCACTAAAGTTGCAATATAAAGTCTCAACTCCTGGCCAAAAAAATTAAAATCCACCAAAAATGTGAATCCTTCACCACTCTCACTAGATCAAACTCCAGATTGGCAGGCTAGTCAAATTATAAACCTGCACGCCATATTTCTCCCAACGATTACCAAATGTACTCCTCTCTCCACATAGGCATCAATCAGAATCCCATCTCATAAGTCGTAGCATCCAGTGTGGAAAACAAAATGAAGGAAGGAGTATCCCATCATGTAAAATCTTAACAACAGGCTTTATTTAAAATATATAAACATTCCACTCACATGTTAAAAGTGCCTACCCTGACACAATGGAAAACACGCTCAGCTGTCTTAGTCGTTCGCCCCTGGTCGCCTCCGTGAGGATGTTGCACGATGAAACGCGTAGGGCTGGGCAGGGACGCTGACGTCACTGTACATGTCAGTTTGTGCCTGCAGTTCGTGGTTTAGAGTGTTTTCCCTATTGACGGGTAGGCATACAGTACATGCAAAATAATGATACCGCTTTCAACACCTAAAATCCGAAAGAATCATACCGCCAGGGAGGTTAAGCACAATTGGTGTTTATATATATACAGTGGGTACGGAAAGTATTCAGACCCCCTTAAATTTTTTACTCTTTGTTATATTGCAGGCATTTGCTAAAATCATTTAAGTTCATTCATTAAAAAAGAAAAACTGAAATATCACATGGTCCTAAGTATTCAGACCCTTTGCTGTGACACTCATATATTTAACTCAGGTGCTTTCCATTTCTTCTGATCATCCTTGAGATGGTTCTACACCTTCATTTGAGTCCAGCTGTGTTTGATTATACTGATTGGACTTGATTAGGAAAGCCACACACCTGTCTATATAAGACCTTCCAGATCACAATGCATGTCAGAGCAAATGAGAATCATGAGGTCAAAGGAACTGCCTGAAGAGCTCAGAGACAGAATTGTGGCAAGGCACAGATCTGGCCAAGGTTACAAAAAGATTTCTGCTGCACTTAAGGTTCCTAAGAGCACAGTGGCCTCCATAATCCTCAAATGGAAGATGTTTGGGACGACCAGAACCCTTCCTAGAGCTGGCCGTCCGGCCAAACTGAGCTATCGGGGGAGAAGAGCCTTGGTGAGAGAGGTAAAGAAGAACCCAAAGATCACTGTGGCTGAGCTCCAGAGATGCAGTCAGGAGATGGGAGAAAGTTGTAGAAAGCCAACCATCACTGCAGCCCTCCACCAGTCGGGGCTTTATGGCAGAATGGCCCGACGGAAGCCTCTCCTCAGTGTAAGACACATGAAAGCCCGCATGGAGTTTGCTAAAAAACACCTGAAGGACTCCAAGATGGTGAGAAATAAGATTCGCTGGTCTGATGAGACCAAAATAGAACTTTTTGGCCTTAATTCTAAGCGGTATGTGTGGAGAAAGCCAGGCACTGCTCATCACCTGTCCAATACAGTCCCAACAGTGAAGCATGGTGGTGGCAGCATCATGCTGTGGGGGTGTTTTTCAGCTGCAGGGACAGGACGACTGGTTGCAATCGAGGGAAAGATGAATTCGTTCAAGTACAGGGATATCCTGGACAAAAACCTTCTCCAGAGTGCTCTGGACCTCAGACTGGGCCAAAGGTTTACCTTCCAACAAGACAATGACCCTAAGCACACAGCTAAAATAACGAAGGAGTGGCTTCACAACAACTCCGTGACTGTTCTTGAATGGCCCAGCCAGAGCCCTGACTTAAACCCAATTGAGCATCTCTGGAGAGACCTAAAAATGGCTGTCCACCAACGTTTACCATCCAACCTGACAGAACTGGAGAGGATCTGCAAGGAGGAATGGCAGAGGATCCCCAAATCCAGGTGTGAAAGACTTGTTGCATCTTTCCCAAAAAGACTCCTGGCTGTATTAGATCAAAAGGGGGCTTCTACTAAATACTGAGCAAAGGGTCTGAATACTTAGGACCATGTGATATTTCAGTTTTTCTTTTTTAATAAATCTGCAACAATGTCAACAATTCTGTGTTTTTCTGTCAGTATGGGGTGCTATGCGTACATTCATGAGGAAGAAGAATGAACCTAAATGATTTTAGCAAATGGCTGCAATATAACAAAGAGTGAAAAATTTAAGGGGGTCTGAATACTTTCCGTACCCACTGTATATACTGATTTATTAACATGGTTTTTTATATATAATTTTATTTATGTCTTACATATCAGGGTATTATTTTACTACAATTTATGTGCACTGTCTACTATTGTTCTTATATTTTTTTCAACCATATGTTGTCTAGACTAGCAGTTAATAATTTAATTTCCCCACTATTTTCACCAGTGATCCAAGGGACATCCTGGGCGCAACTACCTGAGTGATCATCACTCAACTTTTCCCAGGTATGTTCCTTACCCTTATTAAAACTTATGAAGTTACTTGGATGAGTGGTTAAATGTTTTCAACATTATAGAGTCCAGTTGAATGTGAAAAAGTACTATTAACTATACTATGACCTCAATAAATGAGAGCATTTACAGACAGCTATTCAAATGTAGCTCATTTACACATCTTGCTTTGAATCCAGATGCCAGCCTTTATAAAAAAAAGAAAAAAATAAAGAAAACTGCTCTGATGACTGTTACATTCGCAGTGGTAAAATATTACAAAATAAAATAAATAAATAATAATAGAATCACATATAAACATAGAGCAGTGTTTCTTATTTAAGTTCAATGTAGTCCTAATCTTGAAGCAGGGCTGTATTTCTCATAGAGCAACCTGTGAGTCAGTTAGGTTAGCAATGTTCTTTTGAGGTCTTTAGAAATAGAAATAAGTCCTGCATATAAAGCATAGAAAAATCAACAATATTTAAAATATGTATTTATTCCCTGAAGCAAATCTTTTTTTTTAAAAACGGGGAAAAAATGCAGTGTTCAGGGTACAATAATGACTAAATGCAGCCTTATTCTAGAGGGGAACCACCCAACAGCTATAGACACTGTTATGGTGGGAACCTATACTCTGTTCTACTCTTCGCTATACCCTGTTATTTTTCACTAAGGACAAGTGCTTTGACAGCACAGAATAAGTTAACTAAGTATGAGTGCCTATTTACTACTACTACTTATATTGCGGTGCCATTCATTTTTAAAAGGGCCATGTGCTTTTTTAATGTGTTAGCATACATTGGCAGCATTCTTTTCAATGGTCTGCCTTAGGTACTGCATGTTAATGTGTGAGTGACATAATGTGAAATAATACATGTGCAGTAATACTCCACAAACGGGTAAATGGAGCCTTAAATATTTATAGAGCTTGATTATTATACAAAATATGCAGGGGCAATGTGCAAGTGCAGAAATACATACAGAGGTTTGAACATTCTAACAGCTCCTTATCTATGCATACTTGAGGAATGTTTAAAGTCTGTACATATTTCAATATGTATTTGGGTCCGTTCAAAATGATATGTACATTAACACTGTAACGGTGCTGCCCAAATTATCCACCCTTTGGGTAGGAGAAACGAATGGCAAACAGACACCAAGGGGTTACTAAAATTATTGGAGAGTGCAAAAATCTGGTGCAGCTGTGCATTGAAAACCAATCTGCTTCAGTTTTTTTTTTGCCAATGCTTAATTGAACAAGTTGAAGTTAGAAGCTGGTTTGCTACCATGCAAAGCTGCACCAGATTTTGCATGGGTAGCCAATCAGCTTCTAACTTCAGCTTTGCATTGGCAAAAAAAAAACTGGAGACTGATTTGTTTCTATGCACAGCTGCATCAGATCGTGCATTCTCCAATTTTAGCAAATCAACCCCACGATTTTAATAAAACAAAAGTCTTCAATTGGAAAGGGGCTAAGTCGCGCTACTAGGTGCTGATTTGATAAGTAACCATCAAACAAGACACAATGATTGATAGACCAAAAAGTCCTCTATGATGTAAACGTATTATCCAAATGACAGATACAGTCCAAATTCCAGATTTCAGGGTCAGATGATGATATCGAAATTCACATAATCTCCTTACCAGAAAAAGGAATAGAGTTCGCCCAAAAAACTCAGACGGAGTTGAATCAACCTCAGATGGATGTACTCAGATTCGCCTCTCATCAATCGATGGCAGTCATACATGGGAAAAGAAAATAGACTCCATAGCATAATACTGTTAGGTGCTCATGAATCACCATCACCAGAGCCAAGTGACCAAGAGAGTGGAGCACAAACCCCCTGAGTACTAAATGCTTACCAGATGAATGATGTTTAGGGTGAGACAGAGAAAGGAAAAGGTAGCACACTGAAGACCTTGTCCAACACCACTACCGCTTACCAGACTCCAATGAGTTAACATCCAAACAGACCCATAAGCGATCCCTCAGGCAACCGGTGAAAATCACTCCAGACCAGAATCTCATGGGTTAACAGCCAAACAGTCCCAACCACGATCCTTTAGGCAACCGATGAAGCTCACTCCAGAACTCGCTCAAATGTTATCCCCCAAAGTAGTGATATGCAAGACAAAGGCACTAAATAGTGCATTACCACCACACTTTATTAAATAACAAATAGACAGCAACTTACAGACAAACGATGTATTCACAGCAAGGATTAGGCAAGCCGCCGGCCGGTCGGCTTCTCCGCCTGTCCTATCCAATAGCGTCCGCACAAGCAGGTGACGTCAGCACGCCGCGACCGATGCACGTTTCGTCAAATGTGACGTTGTCAAGGTGAGTCTTCAATTACCATTACATGGATAACAATTTTATATTGCACAGCTTAGCTTAATAGAAAATTCAATTTTTCCTTAAAAATTTATATAACATGTTTAATTGCAGCACAAGCCTTTTTTGTAATTTAATATTCCTAAAATCTGAAAGCAGCTATGAGTTTCTATTACTGACAAAAAAATGTAATTGCCCTGCCATGCTACCATGCCAATAGAGGTAACTTCTGCACACGTTCTGCTTGCATATTGAATACCCCATAGGAAGGTAAAGTGTATGGACACCCATTCACAAAATGTTATATGAGCTTTAACATGTCGATGTAAGTTCAAAAGAGATTTTCAATATTTCTATTTGTGTAACTTTCATTAAAATAACAACTTATGATTCTGCCATGAAAGACATATCTGTTATGGGAGCAGAACCCTCTGTTAAGCCCCTTACACACATACCGATTGTCGGCCGAACGATCGGCCGTCTTTTGTCCAGTGTTGTTTTGTTGGTTGAAATGTGCTCTAGACTGCACATGAATTTTGTCGGCCAACAACAACCAACTGCAGAAGTGATGTCATGTTCTGGTCTACTTTCCGTGTGTTTTGCTCATCTGGCTTTTGTCGGCCGAAATCTGTACTGACTGACGAACAATCGGCCGTTCTTTGTTGGCCAACAAAAATTTTATAGCCTGCACACCAGATTTTGTTCGGCCGAAAAGTCACAGTCGGTTGTCGGAAGCATCATACTAACAAGCCGACAATCGGCCAATCGGACATTGGCCGCATATTTACGGCCGACAATCGGTACGTGTGTACAGGGCTTAAATCTCTTCAAGTTGTGCTCCTGTGGTGTCACCATGAAACAGGTTTCCAATAAAAAATGCAAGCACCGATTTCAAGATACATTATGTAGACATATTCCATTGTTCATGCCACCATGAAGTGTATGTATGTAGAAAGGAATTGGATGCAGAAGATCAGAAACAAAGGATAAAAAAAGGTGCACCCAAGTATTTAATATTTAAAAATGTCATTTGTTTGTGATATACAGTGTTTTATCAAAATACATTCTGGATGAACCCTCTGCGTACTGCATGTGGTCATGTGGTCACACCCCTTTAGCCCCTGATAGTTTAAATACATCTACAAGCTATTGGGATTTGAGTATAGGAATATATTTTCTTAGCAAAATAATTGTCACCCAGTTAGGGTTTTGTTGTTCAGTCGTTTAGTCATGTCTGACTCTTCGTGACCTCATGAACCATAAAGGGCCAAGCTTTTCTGTCCTCCACTGCCTCCCGAAGATTGCTTAACTTCATGTTCATTGTTTCAATGATGCTATCTATCCATCTTGTTTTCTGACTTCCTCTTCCCCTTTTTCCTTCCATGTTTCCCAGCATCAGGGTCTTTTCCATTGAGTCCTCTGTTCGTATTAGGTGGCCAAAGTTTGAGTTTTGCTTCAGGATCTGTCCTTCCAGTGAATATTCAGGGTTGATTTCCTTCAGGATTGACTGGTTTGATCTTCTTGCGGTCCAAGGGACTTCCTAGAGTGTTCTCAAACACCATAGTTCAAAAGCATCAATTCTTTGGCATTTAGTGTTCCTAAGGCCCCTTTCACACAGGCGGACCATTCAGATCCACCTGTCTGTTTTTTTGGCGGATCTGAACGGATGCCTCATGTATCTCTATGGGGCATCAGATGTCAGCAGAGACATGTCCGCTGACATCAGATCCGATCCATCAAATCTGGATGAATGGAAACCCTATTTTCCATCAGTCCAGCAGATCAGATCGGATGGGATCGGATGAGAACAATCAGATGGTCCGTTCCCATCCGATTCCCCCATAGAGAACAGCGGGACCTGACAGCTGTATCTCCGCACACAGCACGGAGACACAGCTGCCATCCGCCTTCTCAGCGGGGGATCGGCAGATTGATCCCCCGTTGAGAAAAACTGAGTCTGCCGACGGCCTCCATAGTGTGAAAGGGGCTTTATGGTCCAACTTTCACAGCCATAGGTTACTACTGAGAATTTCATAGCTTTCACTGTACAGCACTTTGTCTGTAGAGTAATGTCTCTGCTTTTTTATAATGTTGTCTAGGTTTGCCATTTTTTTCCATTCAGGAAGCAAGCGTCTCTTAATTTCATGGCTACAATCACTTTCTGCCATGATCTTGGAACCTAGGAAGATAAAATCTGCAACTGTTTCCATTTCTTCTTCTAATTGCCAAGGAGTGATTGGACCCGTTGCCATGATCTTAGTTTTCTTAATGTTCAATTTCAGGCCAGCTTTTGTGCTCTCCTCTTTCACTTTATTTAAAGGAGTTGTAAAGTCAGGTTTTTTATCTTAATGCATTCTATGCATTAAGATAAAAAACCTTCTGTGTGCAGCAGCCTCGCTCGGCCCCCCTAACAGTTACCTGAGGTCTCTCTCTGTCGAGCGGTGTCCACAAGTGTCATCCAAGATTCTCTCCCCTGATTGGCTGAGACACAGCAGCGGCACCATTGGCTGCTTCTGCTGTCAATAAAAGTCAGCTAGCCAATCTGGGGAGAGAGGGGGCGGGGCCAGGTTGGGGCTCCCTGTCTGAATAGTCGCAAGGAGCTGTGACTCGGCTCGAGTGCCCCATAGCAAGCTGCTTGCTGTGGGGGCACTGAACAGGATGGAGGGGCCAGGAGCACAGAAGAGGGACACAAGAAGAGGAGGATCCAGGCTGCTCTGTGCAAAACCAACTGCACAGTGGAGGTAAGTATAACATGTTTGTTATTTTTACAGCAAAAAGAAAATTAGACTTTACAATCGCTTTAAGAAACTCTTTAGTTCTTCTTCCCTTTTTCCTATTAGTGTGCTATTGTCTGCATATCTCAGGTTGTTAATATGTCTTCCTGCGATCTTAATTCCGGCTTGTCATTCTTCGATCCTGAAATTTTGCATGATGTATTCTGCATATAGGTTAAATAAGTAGGGTGACAATATACATCCTTGCGGCACTCCTTTCTCAATTTGGACCAGTCAGTTGTTCCATGTCCTGTTCTAACTGTTGCTTCTTGAGTTGCATAAAGGTTTTTCAGAAGACAGATGAGGTGGTCTGGTATTCCCATTTCTTTAAGTATTTGGCAAATCTTGTTGTTAGGGTTTACATAAACTTTAAGGTAGAGAAAAGCAATAGGTTTGCTTTAATTCTGCCCTCTCCAGCTGCAGTTACATTTTTGCTCCATTAATATTACATTTAGCCACATCCAGCAATAAAGAAAATGACCACAAAATATTAGGGTACAGGTTCAGGTATGGAGCAGCAGGTGACTCACTCCCATTCCTCTCATGTGACAGTGTTAATGCGTAGTTATCGGTACAATGAAAGATAAAGGTTAAGAGTCCCGTTACTTGGAGTTGATACAGGTCCTCCTTTCCTTGTTCCTGATGAATGAACTGAGTGGTTAGGGAGGGAAAGAAAGGGGAGCATGTTCTGCTTGGGAGGGGTGTATTCATGGGAATCTGTTGCTTTTCCTATATATTTCCTGCTTGTGCGATTGGCTTTCTGCATTTCCCAGAAATCTGCACAAAGCCTGAGACAGAATTTCAAGCATCCCCAGAACTGTCTTTAGTGATGCTGCAGTGTGGTGAGTTACTAGCCAAGAGCCTTTGTAAAAGTCTGAATGGATATCCGGAAGTAGTGTTTTTGTGATAATAAGCATTAGGCTTGAGGTCATTTTTGCACTGGCCTGCCTCCATGTCCAACAATTGCACAAAAATAATTTACAAAAAGTTTACCTGTGCAAGATTCTATTTTTCAAAAATATTTCACTTTAACAATAAATACATCAAAACACAGCTTACTTACTACAGTAGATTGCTATTTCTTTTACTCAGTAACAACTATTTCTCAATGGCAAGTGCACCCTTATCTTATTCCCCATTCCCCACCCTCCTCATCTAGGCCAAGTAGACTTTATATTACTTAATGTCCTATGAAACTGGTTTACTTGTGTGAAGACTTTCCATAGAGAATAGTGGCCATCTGCACATCTAGTATGGAGTATGTGCCCATAATTACTAATTTGCTGAGATTATATCACCTCTGTTGTCTACTAGAACTACAAGGGAAATTTTTTCATGACAGCTAGACTTGATGTTTTCCCATGAGCTGGGAAATCTGTGTGCAGGATGAGGCTGGGAATGTATAATGATAAGGCAGAGTCTTAGGTCTAAGCACAGGAAGAGCTACCCAGTAATCACTTGCACCCCTATTATAGTGGCTACATCTATGTACAAGCCCCTTATACCTGCATTTTTTTTTCAAATTCTAGAATTGGCTTCAGAGGCTGCTACATGGAGTCGTTGACTGAACTGCTAAATCCAAAATCCATGCTGCACAAAAGCCTGCGTAAAAAAATAGTGATTGTAAATGATCACCTTGTAAATCAACCCATTCAGTTGTTTTTGTTTTGTTTTTTTTAACAGATTTTTTTAACAGAAAAAAACATCCAGTTTAGAAATGAAAGACAAAACATTTTTGTTTAGAAATTAAAAAAACATTACAAATATTTTTTTTTCCTCTGTTCTCAGCTGTATAAGAGCTGGGGTTAGGAGAAGCAGCGGCACACTGAGCTCCCAGTAAATGGCTGTGCAGAGGGGATGTGCCAGGACAAGCCTTATCATTGGAGGAGAGTGCACAGCTAGAGAACTGAGCATGGTGTGCTCTCCTGCTTAGTGTGGTCAGTTTTTAATAGGAAAGCAAGGGGGGCTAATAGGAACACCAGGGATTTCACATAAAGAAAGCAATACAAAGAGAACAGGATATTTTCTCATACAAGTACATGGTACAGCAGGCACTTCACATTACCCCAACACGTCAGGAATAAGATGTGTTGGAGTAACCAACGCTTTAAGCATACATAACTAAATGACATATCAGTCACTAATTCTAATGCTATATGCGCTCAGTGTGAGAAGATACACCATATGATAATCTATAGTACTGACAGCTGCACTGACAATATTGCACACAACAGTACCAAAATACATTAACCGCTTGCCGCCCGCCCGCCGTCATATGACGGCGGAGCGGAGCGACCATTATCCTGGGCCGCCGTCATATGACGACGACACTTTAAGCAGGGCAGGCGCGCGATCGCGTGCGCACCACCCTGCACTGCCGGTGTCGGGGTGTCCCCGGGACACCCCCCGTCACCGGCAGGGGGGAAACAGCCAATGGGCGTGGCTATTTCCCACGTGATCGGCTGTGTTCCAATGACACAGCCGATCACAATGGAGGCGCCCACAAGATGACCGCGCATTGCGCGATCGGGAGCGCGCAGCGCGGTCATGTCGGTGGCACTGTGTTCCCTAGGAACACAGCTGTCACCGGCGGTAGTAAACAGTCACTGACAGTGACTATTTACTAAGTGATCGGCTGTGAATCCATTCACAGCCGATCACAAAATGTAAACACAGAGCAGTAACTGACTGTTACTAGCTCTTCTCCCCTCATACAGCTTCCAGTGTGAGGAGAGCAGAGCTAGAAACAGTGAGTTACTGCTCTGTGTACCTGTAAAAAGTAAAATCACACTAAAAAAGGTCCCCACACAGTCCTCAGCCCCCCCCAATGTCACCTGTCACCCAACAGTCATCTCATCAGTGCCCAGAAATTGACACCCATAAGGCTACGTTCACATGTGAGCGTAGCGATCGCGGGCAGAATCACCGCGATTCTGCCCGCGATCCGGAACTCCTGTGCGTTGCCCGTTTTTTGCAATAGCACCCCAAACGCTGTGCGATGTTGCAGCGATTTCCACCTGCCGTTTTGCGGTAACATCGCGCAAACAACGCATGACGCCCAAAAAAGGTACAAGAGCTTCTTTGGGGCGTCATGCGTTGTTTGCGTGATGTTACCGCGATTCGGCAGGTGGAAATGATTTCTGGATTGCGGGCAGAATCGCAGTGATTCTGCCCATGATCGCTACGCTCACATGTGAACATAGCCTAAAGTTCGCCGGTCACCAGAGACTGCCATCAGTACCGCCGTGCACCATCGCCCGTCACCTGTCACCCATCAGTGACCATCGCCCGTCACCTGTCACCCCATCAATCACCGTCACCTGTCACCCCATCAGTCATCGTCATCTGTCACCCTATCAATCATCGTCACATGTCACCCCGTCAGTGATTGTCATCTGTCACCCCATCAATCATCGTCACCTGTCACCTCATCAATCATCGTCACCTGTCACCTCATCAATCATCGTCACCTGTCACCTCATCAATCATCGTCACCTGTAACCCCATCAGTCATCATCACCTGTCACCCCATCAGTCATTGTCACCTGTCACCCCATCAGTCATCGTCACCTGTCACCCCATCAGTCATCGTCACCTGTTTGCCGTATACATGCAATCACTTACTGACCGCCTAACGACTATATGCGTCGGCCTTTAAAAGCTAAATACTGGGGTTATGGCAGCAGATAGCCCCCATAACCCTGGTATTTTTTGAAACGGCGGGCGGTCAGCTTTCAGATAAGGGTGGTCCCAGTGGCGGATTCGCCACCTAATTACCCTTACGGTGCAGGGGAAGAGGTGCCCCCCCCCCCTTCCTGCCGCGTCCCAGACGTTTTCCCAGCTTACCGGACCCGCCGGCAGCGGGGAAAACTATCCGGTCCCAGATCCTCAGAGACAGGAAGTCGAGTGAGGGCAAGATGGCCCTCACTCGACTCTATGGTCTTGGAGGACCGGAGCTACGTCAAAAGACGTTGCCTAGCAACTGGTTTAAAGGGCCGCTTTTTTTTTCCTCTTTCAACAATTTTTTTTTTTTCTTTTTTAGTGTAGTTGTGAGGTGTGAGGTCTTTTTGACCCCAGATCTCACAATAAAGAGGACCTGTCATGCCTATTTCTATTACAAGGGATGTTTACATTCCTTGTAATAGGAATAAAAATGATCAAAACATTTTTTTTTTAAACTGTGTAAAAATAAAAAAATAATAAATAAAATAAATAGGAAAAAAATAAAAAATTAAAGCGCCCTGTCCCCGTTAGCTCGCGCGCAGAAGCAAACGCATACGCAAGTCCAGCCCACATATGTAAACGGTGTTCAAACCATACATGTGAGGTATCGCCGCGATCGTTAGAGCGAGAGCAATAATTTGAGCCCTAGACCTCCTCTGTAACTCTAAGCTAGCAACCTGCAGAAATTTTTAAAATGTTGCCTATGGGGATTTTTAAGTACCAATGTTTGGCGCCATTCTGTGAGCATGCGCAATTTTGAAGCATGACATGTTGGGTATCTAATTACTCGGCGTAACATTATCTTTAACATTATCTTATTTTTTAGTTCAAAAAAGTGAATTTTTTTCAAAAAAATCGAATTTGGAAGACTGCTGCACAAATATGGTGTGATAAAAAATATTGCAACGATCTCCATTTTATTCTCTAGGGTCTCTGCTAAAAAAATATATATATATTTAATGTTTGGGGGTTCTAAGGGGGTTCTAGCAAAAAAAATGATTTTAGCTTGTAAACACCAAGTGTCAAAAATAGGCCCAGTTAAAGTGGATAAATGGACAACTTTGTGAAAAGTGCTACTTGAATGTTAGGCCTATGTATGTGGCCAGGCTGTGAAAAAGTGTTACATATGTGGTATCGCCATACTCAGGAGGAATAGCAGAATGTATTTTGGGGTGCAATTTTTGCTATGTACATGCTATGTGTTAGAAATATTGTATAAATGAACAGCATTGTGTAAAAAAAAATGTGTTTTCATTTTCTTTCCACATTTTCCAAAAACTTGTGGAAAAAAATGACATATTCAAAAGACTCATTATGCCTCAAAAATTATACGTTGGGCTGTTTGCTTTCCAAAATGGGGTCATTTTATGGGGGTTTCCATTGTCCTGGTGCTCCAGGGCCTTCAAAAGAACGATAGGTTGTCAGGAAATTATATGTGTAATTTGTGCTCCTACAATGCCGGACGGTACTACTTGGATGTTAGGCCTCTGTATGTGGCCAGGCTGTGAAAAAGTCTCACACATGTGGTATCGCCATATTCAGGAGGAGTAGTAGAATGTGTTTTGGGGTGTAGTTGCAAGTATACATATGCTGTGTGAGAGAAATAACCTGTTAATACGTCAATTTGTAAAAAAAAAAAAAATCTTCATTTTGCAAAGAGTTGTGGGAAAAAATGACAACTTCAAAAAACTCACCATGCCCCTTATTAAATACCTTGGAATGTCTACTTTCCAAAAAGGGGTCATTTGGGTGGTATTTGTACTTTCCTGACTTTTTAGTGCCTCAAGAAATGAGATAGGCCTTCAGTACATCAGGTGTGGTCAAGTGTGATCAATTTTCAATGATTAGCACCATAACTTGTGGACTCTATAACTTTCACAAAGACCAATTATTATACACTTATTTGGGTTATTTTTACCAAAGATAAGTAGCAGTATAAATTTTGGCCAAAATTTGTGAAGAAAAATTACTCATTTGCTAAATCTTATGACAGAAACAAAGAAAAATGCATTTTTTTCACAATATTTTCAGTCTTTTTTTATTTATAGCACAAAAAATAAAAAACCCAGTAGTGATTAAATACCATCAAAAGAAAGCTCTATTTGTGTGAAAAAAAAGGACACAAATTTTTTATGGGTACAGTGTTGCATGACTGAGTAATTGTCATTCAAAGTGTGAGAGCGCTGAAAGCTGAAAATCAGTCTGGGCAGGAAGGGGGTGAAAGTGCACTGTAGGCAAGTTGTTAAAAAAGAGAGAAATGTTGCACTCTCATCCAAAAGTGATCATAACACTGAGCTATATAATTAAGCGACTGCCTCAGACCACATTCTTACAGGTTTCCTCCACCCGTTGTGGTGCTACAGGCATCTAAATGTATAAACAAGGAAATAGCACAATCCAGCTTTTCTTCTGCACTCCCACTGGAGAGAGTTCCCATAAGGTTCTCATGAGACAGAAGCTTAGCTAGGAAAAAAGGTTCTCACTTTACTCCTCATTGTAAGAGCAGCAGTAAAACATATTGGCATTAATTCACGTGGCAAAGCTCTCAGCAGTAAAAAATTTAGTACGAGTTTATTACTATAATAAATAAAAGTAAATGGTTCATTTGATCTACACACATGTTCCACCAGTCCTTTTCATGGGAGAAGGGCTTATATTTACTATTGTATACAGTGGTGATCGAACGTTTGGGCACCCCAGGTAAAAATTTGTATTAATGTGCATAAAGAAGCCAAGGAAAGATGGAAAAATCTCCAAAAGGCATTAAATTACAGATTAGACATTCTTATAACATGTCAACAAAAGTTAGATTTTATTTCCATCATTGACACTTGACACAAAATTACAGAAAACAAAAAAATGGCTTCTGCAAAAGTTTGGGCACCCTGCAGAATTTATAGCATGCACTGCCCCGTTTGCAAGGCTGAGACCTGCCAGTGTCATGGGTTGTTCTCAATCATCATCTGGGAAGACCAGGTGATGTCAATCTCAAAGGTTTTAAATGCCCAGACTCATCTGACCTTGCCCCAACAATCAGCACCATGGGATCTTCTAAGCAGTTGCCTAGAAAACTGAAACTGAAAATAGTTGACGCTCACAAAGCTGGAGAAGGCTATAAGAAGATAGCAAAGTGTTTTCAATATCCTCTGTTTGGAATGTAATTAAGAAATGACAGTCATCAGGAACAGTGGAAGTTAAAGCAAGATCTGGAAGACCAAGAAAAATATCAGACAGAACAGCTCGCAGGATTGTGAGAAAAACAATTCAAAACCCACGTTTGACTGCACGATCCCTCCAGAAAGATCTGGCAGACACTGGAGTTGTGGTACACTATTCCACTAAAAAGAGATACTTGTACAAATATGTTCTTCATGGAAGAGTCATCAGAAGAAAACCTCTTCTACGTCCTCACCACAAAAATCAGCGTTTGAACTTTGCAAATGAACATATAGACAAGCCTGATGCATTTTGGAAACAAGTTCTGTGGACCGATGAGTTTAAAATTGAACTTTTTTGCCGGAATGAGCAAAGGTACGTTTGGAGAAGAAGGGGCACAGAATTTAATGAAAAGAACCTCTGTCCAACTGTTAAGCATGGGGGTGGATCAATCATGCTTTGGGGTTGTATTGCAGCCAGTGGCACAGGGAACATCTCACGAGTAGAAGGAAAAATTGATTCAATAATATTTCAGCAAATTTTGGATGGTAACTTGATGCCATCTGTGAAATAGCTGAAGTTAAATAGAGGATGGCTTCTACAAATGGATAATGATCCTAAACACACCTCGAAATCCACAAGGGATTACATCAAGAGGCGTAAACTGAAGGTTTTGCCATGGCCTTCACAATCTCCTGACCTCAACATAATTAAAAATTTATGGCTAGACCTTAAAACAGCAGTGCGTGACAGACAGCCCAGAAATCTCAAAGAACTGGAAGACTTTTGTAAGGAAGAATGGGCAAAGATACCTTAAACAAGAATTGAAAGACTCTTGGCTGGCTACACAAAGTGTTTACAAGCTGTGATACTTGCCAAAGGGGGCAGTACAAGATATTAACTCTGGAGGGTGCCAAAACATTTTCAGATGCCATTTTTTTGTTTTCTGTTATTTTGAAAGTGTAAATGATGGAAATAAAATCTAACTTTTGTTGACATAATATTAGAATGTCTAATCTGTAATTTGATGCCTTTTGGAGATTTTTCCATCTTTCCTTGGCTTCTTTATGCACATTAATACAGATTTTTACCTGGGGTGCCCAAACTTTCGATCCTCACTGTAGAAGAACTTCTGGGGAGTGAAGTTAAAGCAGGACATCAGCTAACATTGTTTAAAGTAGAACAAAAGTTAAGAAACAGACAGAATTTAGAATGTAGAAGAAACACTTTTCTGCATTAAAGTGTCTTGCTTGTCTGCCACTGTGCACAGCTGCTCATGTGCAGCTCAGTGCACAATATTGGCAGTGCCCAAACTTTCGATCACCACTGTATATAGATAACAGTCTCTTCTATACAATGATAAATATGAGATGCTGCCTAATATATTTTAAAGGCTAATTAGAGTGGTTAATTGGTTTTACTTTTGTACCAAAAATCCATTTAGCCTCTTCCAGTCTTCCCAGCAGTCAAGGTGAAGAAGAGTAGGCAGAATTGGTTCCTGGTCAATGCAAGGAATTAAAGTTCAACAGGGCTATTCGTGGATCGGGTGAAATTGACTTGTTCAATAACGAAGACAGGATGGAAAATATATCTTTCCAATAGGACTGTACAATGGGACAGGACCACCCAGTGATGTATTTAGGTCTTGTGCTGCCCTAGGCCAGACTAAACTCCTGCACACCTTAATTTAAATATGACCCACCCCTTCCTGCCAAGGCCACACCCCTTCCTGTTTAAGACCCCCCCTGTTATCTGCAAACCACACCCCTTCCTCTTTAGGCTTCACCAACGCAGTGGCTGGTGTGAATGGACCCTAAGCTGTGTTGAGAGTCTTTTCCTTGCTTCAAGTAGGTTTTCCATGCCTATGCAATTCTATTGGAATGCAAAATCTGCATTAATTACAGGTAAATGCAGGTCAGAAGCAGGTCAAGTGAACCTGTCAATGAATTCTGAATGATCGCTGAAACATCTCAAACTGATGTCAGAATAAATGCCAGTGCTAAGTGATAACAAAAGCACTTCCAGTAGTGGAAGTGCTCATATTCACCTGCTAAAATACCCCTAAATGACATCACATTGGGTTGGGCTAAATCCATATTTGTGGATTATTGGACATACAATGCTGATCTGACAACAGCTCTTGGCTGTCAGTGCCACTTATCCCAGGAGGAACACTGGGGATGGGGACCTACCCAACTACAGCTCAATTTGAAGGTGGTCATGTGACATTCACAAACCCATTTAATAGTCAAAGCATTAGGACTGAATCAGGCCAAAATGACCTCAAAATATGTCAACACACAGCCTGAAAGATCTTTTACCTGTGTATGCTTAATTACAATACATTTTGCAAAAACCATGAGCAAAAAAAGTATATGTTCCAGCTTTACTTCTCATCCAGAAGACTACAAAAGCCGCAGAGGAGGGAAGGCCAAACTTACTAGTATTGGCGGCTGCTAGTTGTATTAAGTGCGGCCACCGGTCTATCCAAGCATCAGGCCAGTCATCAGCCGCCGGCCAGTATTACCATACTAGCAGCAGTGCGTCTCCTTTATGGGGGTGCCAGACCGATTTGCCTCCTAGGCCCTGCCACCCGGCCAAGTCTGGCCCACAAGACTGGCACTACAGTAAAAGTGTAGCACAAGCCATGGGTACTCTTTTCATGCAGGAGCCGGAAGGTAGCGGCTGTTTTTTTTAATGCGGGGGCAGCTTTTTTGTCGCCCCCCCTGCGATGTGCCGGCCTAGGCCTGGGCCTTTTTGGCCTAGGCCAAGATACAGCGTTGGGACCACTATGTATGTAGATATGTGCCCTGCTACCCACAACCCCGAAAACAGGGGGATGGGTAGTCCAAGAGGATAAGACGTTATAAGATATCTCCAAAGCAAGAACATTTGGAGAAACCTTATGTGTTGTCTGCCAAATCTCTCACCAATCCTCTGGGGAAAGGTCTAGGGCTTAATCTGTAGCCCATTTATCAACTTAAGATGGTGGAGGTGGCTGTGGGGAGGACAATAATGCTGTGTACAATTTAGAAATAACACCCTTAGCGCGTTGATCAGATGCACAAAAATGTTTATACAAAGACATTACGCTGAGGTCTGTGGTAGACGTGTAGCCATGTAAAAGTGCTTGATTTGCAGGTACCGAAAGAACTCAGAATTGGTGATTTTATATCTTGTAGGGTTGGGAATGATTTAAAACCATTGGAAGTCGGTACAAGCAAGTAAGTGTGTCCAATGATGAAATGCAATTGGGGAAGTGGCTGCAGGATAGAAGGCTGGATTGTGGAAAAAAAACAATAAGGGTCTATGTGGAAAAAAAAGTTTTGCCTTAAAATTCACTCTATCTCAAATACATAAGGAATGTCCGGTGAAAGGGTGGAATGTGTAGCCTCGCTCCAGTGGGGTAACCCAAAGTAAGTTGTCTATAGTGTGAGGTTCAGCATCCAGGGCTTCCAGACTAACCCAGAGAGGAATCCATTTCTAAACCAGTAGTATGGTTTAATGCATGCATTTCTGGCAGTAAGAAAGGTAATTCAGTACTAACTGTAACCTGTCCATTAACCTTCCTAGCGGTATTCCTGAGCGTGACTTGGGGTTAAATTTTAGAGCCAAAAGCGGTAACCCGGAGCCACACTCGGGGTACCGCTAGGAAGATCGCCAGATCCTGGTAGAGGTTTTACCTTGTCACCGGGATCCAGCAATGTATGCTGGCGGTATGCGGCAGCAGAGCTTCCTCCCGATCGTCTGTGAGCCCCGGCTTCCATCTCCTGCGACATGATGTCCGCAGGGGGGTGGAACCGGCGGCAAATTCAAAAAGTATAACACACAAACACACTGATACGCTGTAATCCTATTGGAATACATTGCCAAAATAAAATAAATTGACCTTTGATTGCCCCCCAGTGCTTTCTCCATTTCACTTCCTGCATTTTTCCTATACATTGTGTCTGGACATTGCAGAGCGATCATGGCATCAAACAAGCGCGCCGCAACCTCAAAATTGGTATATGACCTGCTGGGCGAGAGCGACAGCGATCCTGAATCGCTTGCAGAGTGGAGTGACAGCAATTCATGGGGAAGTTTTCCATCCTTCGCAGGAAGGGAGTTCAGTGATGATGCTGTGACTGTGCCGATCGATGTGCGTTCTTTGTGCGTGATCGACTGCGGTACGGAGCACCTAGCGCCCCCAAGGTTCCTGTTTACCGGAGCACCTGGTATCAAAGTTGATGTTGAGGAGGACAACCCCTTGGCATACCTGCAACTTTTTTTGACTGATGGGGTTATCGAAAAATTGTTGTGGAAACCAATCGGTACCAGGAGCAACAAGCCGCAGCCGCAGCGCATCAGTGGTTTTCAATGAGCAGGATGTGGGAACCCGTGACCAGTCCGGATATCTGGAAATTCCTGGGCCTAATTATCCTGCAGGGAGTGGTGGGGAAACCCCTGCAGAAGTGGTATTGGACCACCAACAAATTATTGGCCACTCCTTTTTTTGGCACCGTTATGTCAGAGTACAAATTTTCGCTCATTATGATGTATTTGCACTTTACCAATAATGACGATTTTGATGAGAATTCTCATCCAGCTCCGAAGCTCAAAAAGATCTGGAACATTTACCAACTAATTTTGAAAATTTTCCAGGAGTCCTATGTCCCATAAAGAGACATTTGTATAGACGAAAGTCTAATGGCCTATAAAGGGAGACTCAGCTGGATACAATATATTGCGTCCAAGCGAGCACGCTTTGGAATAAAATCATTTATGCTGTGTGAATCCAGCTCTGGATATATTTGGAATTCGGTCCTATACACCGGGAGAGGAACCAAGTTCAACCAAAGGTTCAGCAGCTATGGGATGGCAACTGCTTCTGTTCTGACGCTGATTGAGCCTCTGCTGAATCAGGGGTACTGTGTCACCACAGACAATTTCTATACGTCCCCAGAACTGTTTGAGTTCCTCCTACAACATAAAACAGATGCGTATGGGACCGTCAGAGCGAAGCGGCGTGACATGCCCCCCAGCTTTGCCAACAAAAAGCTGAAGCCCGGAGAATTAGTTGCCTGGCAGAAAGGAAAAATGTTGGCACTGAGATGGCGTGACAAAAAAGATGTCTGCCTGATGAGTACCATCCACAACACCGCTACTGTCATGGTACATACAAAAGGGGGAAAAGATGTTCTGAAACCGCAACTGGTCTGGAATATAACAACACCGTGGGAGGTGTGGACAGAGCTGACCAGGCCATGACTTTCTATCCGGCAATGCGGAAACAGCAGAAAAAATATTATAAAAGAATATTCAGGCACCTCCTGGAGCAGTGTTTGTGGAACGCATTCATTCTCCTAAAAAAGAAGAGTGACAGGCTTGTGGTTCATGCAGACTTTGTGTGGAAAATTGCTGAGCTCATATTTCTCAGGCACCAAACACCAACATTAAGTAGATCCGGACGCCGTGCTGCTGGTGTTGTGAACCCCGAACGACTGACCGGTCATCACTTTATGGACCATATTCCACCGACGGAGAAGAAGACTGCACCCACAAGGATGTGTGTGGTTTGCTGTTCCAAGCGCGATGACACCAGATGGAAAATCAGAAAGGAAATGCGGTACTACTGTCCAGACTGTGACGTTGGACTTTGCGCTGTACCCTGTTTCAAAATTTTCCACACCTGGGACGTTTATTGAAGCAATATGACCAGTAATATTGCATCCTTTTTGGGAAAAAAAAAATATATATATTGCATCCTTGTTTGACAAAAAAAAAATATCACTGTTTTTGATTACGTTATTTACTATAATTTATTGAATAAAAAGTGTTATTTTTTGGAAAAAAAAAGTGTTATTATTATATTATTATTTTATAGTTATTTGTTATATTATAATTTAGGATTTTGTGTTTCAAACTTTATCATACCCGGGATTTTATAAAGAAGAACGCACAGTAAAAAGAAATCATATATAAATAGTTGGTTTGGGCTGCTCATTCTCAAGAATTACATGCAAAATAATGGTACCGCTTTCAGCACCTAAAATCTGAAAGAATCATACCGCCAGGGAGGTTAACTGCTACTCTTCCATTTCCTGAAGACTGGGATTTTGGTGAAAGGGTCCCAAATGTGACAACCACAGAGCCTAGAAATACCAACTCTCAACTAATCCCACAGTGTAAATGTGAATTTTTTCTTTCACTCTTAATCAAGAGCATGGTAGCGACCTATTACAGACATTGCCGTGCACTACCTGTGACTGGGCACAAGCACAGCAAAATCAACCCCAAAAGAGATTATGCTCAAAACGTTTCTGCAGTTCAGCATAATATAAATAACTTGCGCATACTTGTTTATTTGACTGAAACAATTACAACTAGAACTAGTAAGAGACAACATCAAACCCTCCAAAAAAAAGTCAATTTGATCACCACTATGGTGCTATTAGTCTAGTAGAGTGATGTAAAGTGGCATAGAATATGATGCCTAAACATAGGAACTCTCAAATGTCCAGTACTGTAATATTTTTTTTAAAGCACACCAAGATGATTAGCAAAACAAAAGAAAAAAAAAAGAGAGAAGATTTACTTATTTTTTTTTTTTTTTATATAAATCTATTGAGTTTAAAACATAGAAAACAAAGATAACATGTAACCATACATTAAATCAAACATTGTGTCTCGAACAGATATGTCCACTGCAAACGGGAAATTCGATTTCAACATATGGCATGTGTGGCAAACATAACAGTTAGTTAATAAGAGATAATATGTAGGCATAGCAGTGTAAAGAGAAAATTATATTGGAACACAAGAGCATTTGGGTTATAACTTTCAGATGCACAAGATTAAGCACCTAGCGAGATTCCTTAAATTATAATTGATAATTGAGAACTCGGTTGAAGAGCCTAAGATTGACCACTGGAGGGAGCTAATACATGTAAACTTCAATATATGATTGTGCATGCTGTTATTAGGCTATCGTGTTGTCCCACGCTTGGGCACCCCGTCTGGGATCTACAACTGTGGCCCAAGATGAGGCAAGGGAAGACAAATCTTTTCATGCCAAAGTAGAACGTTCTTTGAAGGGAGAATGAGTACTTATCGTTCAAGCCAAAGGGTCCAAGGTTGCCATAGTTCTTTTGTATGAGCTATAGAATGATTTTTCAGAGACAAGGTACATTCATACGTGAAATGCGTGTTGGTCATGTCAGTGACTCCCTGAATGGTCGGAGAGGACACCTGTTGCCATGCCCTTGTTTTATTGAGTCTGGCAGCTAAGAGGATGTGCGTCATGGTGTGTCTTATGTGTTTAGGGAACTGTCCTATCCCCAAGGATAATAGAACCTGACCAGGATCTGGTTTAATACGTGCTGTGAGATTTTAACTAGGAGTTCAAAAGTTGAGTTCCAGTAAGTCTGTATAAGTGGGCATTGCCAAAATATATGGAAGAGGTCTCCTATATGGCCGCAGAGTCTCCAACACTTGCCATCGTTATGTGTGTCGAATTTGTGTACTCTAGCCGGTGTGAGATACCATCTTAGGGAGAGTTTGATTGAGAGTTCCCAAAGATTGGAGCAGCTAGTAGAGGAGTATATGGAGTTATACGCTTGGATCCATTGTCTATCTGTATATTGTATTCATATATCCTTTTCCCATTGGTGGTGGGGGAGAGGATTTGGAGAAGATTGTTTTCTGTTGAAGGAGATAATAAAAAGTGGTTATTCCCTTTTTTGGGGGGACAGTAATGTGGTTAAGTATGTCCAGGCCTGTGTGTGGATAGTTAGTGGCCATAAGGGGAGGGAAGTCAAAAAATGACGTACTCGCGCTAAGGTGAAGTAGGCGCTGTTGGGTAGGTTGAATTTAGTTTGCAGTGAATGGAATGGGATACGTTTAGAGTCAGGACAGAGGTCATTTATTGCTGTGATGCCAGTCCATAAAGTAGGAGTGGTCCATGAGTGTGTGAAGGTCTGTTATGGGGATTTTGAGTTCTGTCCGGTCAGGAAAGGTTGGGCTTTGTGCAGATAATGCTTTCCAGGCCCTGGCAACCATAGTAGGGGGAAAATGGGTGTGAATCTTAGCACCTAAAGCAATAGCCAATAACCAAGCTGACAATTCGTGTCTGTTACAGTATGGGGATTCAATAACGCTCCAGAGTGTGGATGGGGTAGGTTTGAGCCATTCTCTCAATTGGGTGAGAACTGACGCCAGATAGTAGTCATAAATGTCCACGTATCCTGCACCTCCCATTTTGCGATGTTTGATCAACTTAATGAGTGCACATCTAGATTTCTTGCCCTGCCATATAAATGAGGATAATAGGGATTGTAATGATCTAAAGAATTGCTTTGGGATAGCAATTGGTAACGTTCTGCACAGGTAAAGCAATTGTGAAAGGTACATCATTTTGAATGCTGCCAATCTCCCTAACCAGGAAAACTCAGAGGACGCTAATTGCTTGAGGTTAGCTTGCAGCTTGGTTCGTGCTGGTACATAATTGTATTTAAATAATATTTTTGGAGATGCGGTTAGTTGGATGCCTAAGTATGATAAACTGTGTTCGGCTCATGCGTATGGGAATTGGTGTTGCAAGAGATTGCTGGTAGTGGAATCTACTCCAATGTTGAGTAATGAGTATATGAGATTTAGTCTCCTTGACTTTATATAAAGAAACATCACCAAACCACTTCAGGGTCCTCTGAATCTCCCGCAGGGAGTTTGTTGGATCAGTAATCATGAGGATTACGTCATCCGCGAAGAGGCTGATTTTATGTTGTTGTTCTGCTATGCGAATCCCAGAAATTAAAGGGCTGGAACGGATGTGTTCGGCGAGGGGTTCCATTACCATATTAAATATTATGGGGGATAGGGGGCACCCTTGCCTTGTTCCGTTTGTTTTAGTAAAAGTTGTTGAGAGCGCTTCCGTGGTGCAGTATTTCGCAGATGGATCTGAATATAGCGCCATAATAGCATTATATAGAAAGCCCTGGAGCCCAAATTTATGGAGAATTGACGATAAAAATCCCCAGTGGACCCTATTGAATGCCTTCTCTGCATCCAACGAGAAGAGCAGAGAAGGCGTTCCGGTCGAGCCCACATAGTGGATGGCATTGATAACACGTCTGGTAGCGTCTGATGCCTAGCGGCCTTTCGTAAAGCCTTATTGGTCCCTATGTATAATTGTTGGGAGGACGTCCAATAGTCTAGTAGCTATTAATTTAGCATAGAGTTTCACATCCATATTTAAAAGTGGTATTGGCCCAAAGTTTTGGGGTTGGTTTGGTTCCTTCCCCTGTTTTGGCAATGTCACAATCATGGTACATAACATTTCCCTCTGAAAAAAAGAGGAGGTGGCAGCAGAGTTAAAGACCTTACTCAGTAGAGGTATAAAGGATTGGGAAAATGTATTGTAGTATTCAGCTGTGAAGCCGTCTGGAACTGGAGATTTTAGATTAGGGAGAGTGGAAATGACATTAGCTATTTCTTGAACGGTAAAGGGTTCGTTAAGGACCTCCAACCTCTGGGGAGGTATAGAAGGTAATTTGATGTGGTCAAGAAATAACTGGATTTAGGTGGGAGAGGGTTGGTGAGTTGCCCGGATCATCTCTGATGTTATAGAGAGTTTCATAATAGGAGCTAAATGAATCAGCTATAAGGTTGGGTTTAAGGAGCTTTTCTTTTGACTTGGGGTGTAATATATACGGGATCCTGGTCCCGGAGTCAAGGGAGGATACCTTTTTAGTGATGTTGTCTATCTGCTGTGTCCTCCTCCTCCTTTCTCTAGCTCCTAATTGCATGAACACCCCTCTTAAGACAGCCTTGTGAGCATTCCACACGACCACTGGGTCAGAATCAGGTTGCAGGTTAGAGGATAAGTAATCATCCAGATGTTTTTGGACCTCAGCCGCATATGCCAGGTTGGATATGAGGGGATTGTGTAGTCGCCACACAAATGTGGAGTGGGAGGGTGGGCCAGAGGCTACAGTAACACTGATTGGGTAGTGATCTGACCAAGTGGCTTTCTGTGTGGATTTCTGTGTGGATTTCTGATGTAATAATGCAGTCCAAGAGTCTTCTATCTGAAACGCATAAATCAATGTGCGAGTAGGTGCCGTGACGTAGAGAGAGGAAGGTGAAGTCCCTCTCTGACGCTCGACAGCACCTCCACACGTCAAAAAATTAATTAGCCAATAGTAATTTTGAAAGAGAGGCATCATGACGTTTGGGGATAGCAGAAGAGTCTATGCCACTATCGGGAGCCAGGTTAAAATCTCCACACAAGAGAAGATTCCCGAACTGAAGAGTTTTCGCCTTGCGCACTACTGTGCGGATGAAAGCCATTTGGCAATGGTTAGTTGCAAAAAGGTTCACAATAGTATACTGCTTGCCATCAATGGAGCATTTTAGGATGATGAATTGGCCTTTGGGGTCAAGAATATCCTCATGATGTTGGAAGTTCAGTGTGTGTTTAATAGCTATGAGAACTCCTTTGCGTTTCTTCTTCCCTGATGCCTGGTAAATAAGGGGATATTGCTTATGGCTGCACTTTGGAGGTGAGCTAAGGGCAAAGTGGGTTTCCTGAACACATAAAATTTCTCCTTGGAGAGAGGTGGCAGTAGACCATAAAGAAGCATGTTTAGCAGGGTGATTTAGTCCTCTAGCATTCAGGGAAATGATTTTAAAGGACATTGTGATGTGTGAGGTGGTAAGGTAAGAGAAAAGTACTTACAAGTTGCCCAAATTCCGGATACAGTGCTCCTCAGTGTAATGGGTGGGATTTACCTGCAGCTAAGATGATGCATCTTCAGTGAAGAATGATCTCCAGTGGACAGCAGGAATTCACAGTAATCAGGCTCGTGTGTAGTGCTCTTCAGATGAGATAAAATAATAAGGAGTAAAAAGCAGAGGGAAAATAACAAGGAAGGTAAGTCAGTACTTCAAATAAAGGTGTGCAGTCAATGAATTGAACTGTTAACAGTGACACCAACAGGTGTAACTCAATCAGCAAGGGGAACCCTATACTTGGCTTGCTGATAAAAGAGTGGGGACAGTCCACTATAAGTAGACAGAGAAGATTATTAGAACTCTCAATAAACAGTAGTAGTAGCCCGGCTGGACCTTTGTAAGCTCTGCATGGGAAGTAATTGCAGATCAAGTGTGAAATTCTGGCCTCATGGGCCCTTGTGGTTGTCTCGGATGTGTTGAGGGAGATTTCCGCAATGGGTCTTAAAATCCTCTAGGGTGATCAGGTATAATACCCCACGAGTGGAGCAATTTCATACCTCCCTCAATGGTTGAGATTGTGTGGGGAATCCCGTTGTGCGTAACCAGGAGGGTTGCGGGATGGCGCCATTTATAAATCATTTTATGATTGTATGGAGCTTTGGTTAAGGTTTTCAGTTGTCTTCTTTGTTGCAAAGTATGTTGGGAAAGGTCAGCGAACAATTGAATATCCACATATGGGGCAGGCAGGGCACCCAGGTGTCTAGATACTTGGAGAATTTTATCTTTGGCAGGGTAGAAGTGTATGCAGAGCAATACATCTCTAGGAACGGATTCCTCCAGATGTCTTGGTTTAGGAAGCCTGTGGATCCTATCAATGGTAAGCTCAATAGAGGATAGTTCTGGAACCAGCGCTGAAAACATTGTGGATGCATAGTTTTGCAGTTCAGAAGGTTGAACGGATTCTGGAACACCACGCATTTTAATATTATTGTGGCGAGATCTATCCTCTAAATCTGCCATCTTATTCTTGATCCTGCTTCTGTTCAGTGTAAGCATCAACCAGATAATTTACTGTGTCAGTGCATTCCTCCATTTTGTGTTCCATATAAGACATTCTAGACCCCATCTGTTTCATGTCATAAGAGAATTTTTGTATGATAGAGGAGAAGTTTGCTATCAGGGAGGATTGCAAAGGAAGGAGAATGTCCTTCATAGTGGTGTCTAGTACAGACTGGCCTGTGATAGGAAAGGCTGAGATGGATGATTGCAGGGATGTCATAGAGTGCATGGAATATAAAGGAGTACTCACATTGGTCTCGGCCTGCTCCGGTGTATCCATTCGCATCCGCGCTTTTGCTGGGCTGCTGGATACCGGCGTCGAAGAGGCAGAATCCGGAGGGGAGTTAGGTGGTAATCATCCCTGTATGTCTCTGATCGGCATCTGGTAGATCTGTATAGGCCGCGATGTCCCCGCGGGCTGTAGGCGCGGCAGCGCCATCTTGGCTCCCTCCTGCCTGTGAAGCCGGCCTGGAGAAGAAGGCCGTGAGCTTCTTAGGTCCCCGTTCTTCTTTCCTTTTGCGGGATGTCATCCCCCTGGTGTCTGGAAGGTAGAGAGAGATCGTTGGTGATCTCGCTGAGTCTGATGCTTCCCCGATGCTGTGGGAATATCCGGCCGGCTACCGAGAGCACTCGGCTTAGGCTGCCATTCAGCTCGCGCGCAAGCCACACCCAAGATTTACTTAATTTTTACTTAAATGTATACATGTGTACTTGTCTCAGCAACCTCTAAAAAAATTATATACGATGGAAAAATTACAAAGATATACATTCTCATAAATTAAGTAAGATTCCTTTTCTGTGCTCTAAATTCACATGAAATTACAAGGACACTCTATTTGTGGCAAGATCAACAGGTATTTGCTGTACTTTCTGAAAATGTTCTTAAAGCGGAGTTCCACCCATTTTTAATATGTTGGAATACATAGCTGTATGTAATCCCCTTTAAAACGGCTTTTACCAATGGAAACTTTTTTTTTTTGCTAGTAAGTACCTTAATTTCGGCTTTATTCCTCCTCTCCTCACTTCCTGGTCCGATCGGCGATGACGTCATTCGGCGATCCGCAGTGTCTGCTGGGATGTATTCAATTCCAGAAATCTCGGAGTAGCTGTATCTGTACTGAGCCGTGCCTTCCCCGCCTCCGCCCCGCCTCCGCCCCGCCTCCTCTCATTGAGTTGCATTGTATGAATGTATTAAGGCCGTTCTCTGCCCCGCCTCCGCCCCGCCTCCTCTTACAAATCAATGAGAGGAGGCGGGGCAGAGGCGGGGCAGAGAACAGCCTTAATACATTCATACAATGCAATTCAATGAGAGGAGGCGGGGCGGAGGCGGGGCAGAGAAGAGCCTTAATACATTCATACAATGAAACTCAATGAGAGGAGGCGGGGCGGAGGCGGGACAGGCATGGCTCAGTACAGATACAGCTACTGCGAGATTTCTGGAATAGAATACATCCCAGCAGACACTGCGGATCGCCGAATGACGTCATCGCCGATCGGACCAGGAAGTGAGGAGAGGAGGAATAAAGCCAAAATTAAGGTACTTACTAGCAAAAAAGAAAAAAAAAAGTTTCCATTGGTAAAAGCCATTTTAAAGGGGATTACATAGATCTAAAGTTCCGAAAATGGGTGGAACTCCACTTTAACCTAGAAACTGAAAACTAGTGTGGCTGCCTTATCTAAGGACCAGTAAGCTTCAATATACTGTATTACATTTTTGTTTTGGAGTTTAGATATGCTTAAAACTAAACAAAATCCTTCAAGCCTCCATCTTGTCACATGTTGACAAATTGAGCATGAGCCAAAAGAATAACTACCCTCACTAATTATTTGATTCGCCATTACAATTTTTATTGAAAGAAAACTGCATTAGGCAGTTACTCCAGTGATGACTAATTCTGAATAAACACCCATTAGCTTTACAAAGTTCAAAATAGCAGCTCCAGGTGAGTTAAAAAGAAACACCTTGTGATGGTGGTTCAAGGGTGCCAGCACAGGCCATCTTTAGATGCACATCAAAGAAAAGCAATGGAATCGCTGCCCTCCTTGAAATCCAGAGATGGAACATGTTTCACGCTAGTAGCAGCGCTTTTTCAACCTCCTGTGTCATACCAAGACTGACCTATATATGTAGGTGCAGGCATTTTATTATTTAATGTCTGCCTCTAGCCAAACACAACAACTCCTCTCATATAATCAAATCTTGTGTGCCATGTGCCGATATACACCATGAAATCTATGTATAAAAAAACATGAGATCATTAAAATGTGGTCGTTCGTGTCAAACCCATGACCCTAAAGATAGAAAGCAGCCCACACCACCAGATTACACATGTAAATGGCCTGAAAAAAACAGCTGTTATTGGGTAGTGTAGGATTGAATGGGATCAATGAGGAAAATAAACTCAAAATTAAAAAATACAGCAGAGCAGTGTACAGGCAAGGTGACAGAGCCCATGACAGGCTCTTCACCTCCCACCTGTACACCCATATCTCTAAAAACACAGTTGTATTATAACACACAAATGTAGCAAGATTAAATATATTTATAAATACAGTTCCTTAAAACGTGTTCATACCCCTTGAAATTTTCCACATTTTGTCATGTTACAACCAAAAACATAAATGTATTTTATTTGGATTTCATGTTATAGATCAACACAAAGTGGCACATAATTGTGATGTGGATGGAAAATAATAAATGGTTTTAAAAAATGTTTACAACTTGAAATCTGCAAAGTGTGGCATGCATTTGTATTCAGCCCCCTTTACTCTGATACCCCTAACTAAAATCTAGTAGAACCTATTGCCTTCAGAAGTCACCTATTTAGTAAAAAGAGTCCACCTGTGTGTAATTTAACCTCAGTATAAATACAGCTGTTCTGTGACGCCCTCAGAGGTTTGTTAGAGAACCTTAGTGAACACACAGCATCATGAAGGCCAAGGATTACTCCATACAGGTCAGGGAGAAGTTTAAGGCAGGGCTGGTTATAAAAAAAATATCCCTAGCTTTGAACGGAGCACTGTTCAATCCACCATCCAAAAATGGAAAGAGTATGGCACAACTGCAAACCTACCAAGACATGGCCGTCCACCTAAACTGTCAGGCAAGGAGAGCATTAATTTGAGAAGCAGCCAAGAGGTAACTCTGGAGGAGCTGCAGAGATCCACAGCAGAGATCCAATAGATTACTATTTGTCGCCCACTCCACTCCAATCTGGCCTTTATGGAAGAGTGGAAAGAAGAAAGCCATTGTTGAAAGAAAGCCATAAGAAGTCCTGTTTGCAGTTTGTGAGAAGCCAAAATGTGTCTTTCTGGCCAAAAAGCAAAACGCTGTGTGTGGCAGAAAACTAACATTGCCAATCACCCTGAACACACCATCCTCACCGTGAAACATTGTGGTGGCAGCATTATGTTATGGGGATGCTTTTCTTCAGCAGGGGCAGGGAAGCTGATTGGAGTTAATGGGAAGATGAATGGAGCCAAATACAGGGCAATCTTAGCAGAAAACCTATTAGAGTCTGCAAAAGACTTGAGACTGAGGTGGAGGTTCACCTTCCAACAGGGCAACAACCCTAAACATACAATCTGATTTAGAATTTGTGGCAAAAATTGCCATTCACAGACTCTCTCCATCCAATCTGACAGAGCTTGAGCTATTTTGCGAAGAAGATTGGGCAAAAAGTGTCACTTTCTAACAGTGCAAAGCCGGTAGAGACATACCCAAAAAGACTTGCAGTTGTAATTGCAGCAAAAGTATTGAATATGGGGGCTGAATACAAATGCACGCCACATTTTGCATATATTTATTTGTAAAAAATTCTGAAAACCATTTATCATTTACCTTCCACTTCACAATTATGTGCCACTTTGTGTTGGTCTATCACATAAAATCCCAATAAAATAAATTTACGTTTTTGGTTGTAACATGGCAAAATGTGGAACATTTCAAGGGGTATGAACTATGAATACTTTTTCAAGGCACTGTGCATTGCCACAACTGCTGTTAGGAAATCAAACTTCCAACAACAACCCCCACACAGTCATTGCATACCAATCAAATCTGTAGACATATCTAGTACGCCAGTGAGAAAGAATATATATATATATATATATGCACACACACATATATACATATATATATATATATATATATATATACACATATATATATATATATATATATATATATATATATATACACATATATATATATATATATATTTTTTTTTTTTTTTAAACTAATAATGCAAAGAAATCTCAAACACTTAAATATTCAAGTGCTAATCTCTGGGCACATTTACTCCATACCAGTACTCCAGGTGAACCACATTAAAAATGTGTACATATGTAGTTCATTTGTTCTTTGTACTTCTATAATATGATTGGAAGGGACCCGAAGAGCCCCAGAAGCACTTGCCATTTGCCCTTTGATATCTGCCCTATCATAACTGCCTTAGTGTCCTAAAATATTCAATCAATGCATTTTGTGTTAGCTTGCAGATAATAAGGTCCAGTACTAAATAAGGCCAGTAACGTAGACTGTAAATTTCTCTTAAAACAATGATTTAAAAAAAAGAAGATCTACAACAAGTATGATAAAATATAATATACCGAAGAAAAATAACACAACATAGAAGCAAAAGATAATATATTGCTCTTTGCTGAAACTGTAAATAGTGTTTCTCCTTGATCACATTGGGCAATCAAAGTTACATTAAAAAATTGCATGAACCCGATCTAATAATTTATCATTACCAGTTATTCCCAGATTAGTTTGAAAATAATGAAACTGTCATGTTTATATGCTGATCTGCACTCTGTATTGATAATTGGCGCTAATATGAAAATCCAGCAAATACTGTTCGCCTTGTTTCTGCTTGGGTGATTGCTGAACTCCAAATCGGGAAATGTGTACAATGATAATGATGAAACTTTGCCTCCAATGACTGGAAAGAGCGGATCAACACTTGATGGATTTGGCAGCTCATTATTTTCTGCAGTTCGGAGAGATGTTTGTTTTAATATTTGCTTTTCTTACCATGCCTAATTTTTCTGACTGAAACAACAGCGCAGCACATTGTGAACTACATGAAAGATAATTGGGAAAATTAGATTTTTCTGTAGAAATTAGTTCTGTGATTTTTTTTTTTTTTTAATGTGGATATGTTATTATGTGACATTTGCTTCCTTAATCTCCAGGGGTCTCATTTACCAAGTGTGGAACGTCATTGTTGAAGGGCTATGCAGTTATAACAAGATCTTCTGCATGGCACTGCAGTGAGAACACCTCCTAACTAGTATTGCTGTTTTATATTTTATGATGGGCTCACCAGTGTTCATTATTGGAATTAATCCTGAACTTCACCTGAACATAGTCCAATGACCACTATTATTTCCGGTTTCAACATCCAGTAAAGAGTGTGCTGTCACAACATTTTAACTCATATATATTTTTAGACAGATGTCTTTCTGAAAACTTGATGCTCTACCAGAAAATGGGCCAGGGAGTTACTAAACATGTATGGGCAGAAATGCAAAAATTCTCAAGCAATGAATTTCAATAATAACTCTAAGACTTGTGCCAATATAAATATACCAAATGTGAGCTGTCATATTTGCTAAAGTGATAGACTGACAGGGTTTATTTACTAAAGAAGTAAAGGCTGTTCATCTAGCAAAGTGTATTTTCAGTTATGAAAGAGGCCCCCTACCTTTCCTCCAATTGGAGGAGATGGCTGGAAAACGAGCAGATTTTTAAGTTCCCAACAAGTTATATGATACTTTCTAATGCTACAATAATCCACAAATAAATAAAAACATAATCAATTTATTAATAAATCAATTGTTAACCGCTTGCCGACCGCCGCAAGTAGATATACTGCGGCGAGTCAGCCCCGGCCAGGCAAAGTGACGTATATATACGTCACTAGCCTGTGACAAGGTTTGTGAGCCAATAGCGGGCGAGCGCGCACCTGCTGAGGCGCGCGCCCACCCCGGCTCGTTCACTGAGGAGTCCGCACGTGTGACCGCCGGACCCGATGTCCGCCGGTCACACTACGATCGTCGGTAGAGAGGGAGAAAGGCGGGCGGCTTATGTAAACAAGCCGCCGTGTAAAAATGGAGATCAGACGGTTCTACTATGTAGAACCGTTGATCTCTGTTTTTACAATAGTAGACATGTCCCATCACAGTTAGAAACACGTCCCTAGGACACACTTAACCCCTCCCTCTCCAATACAGTTAACCCCTTCCCTGCCAGTGTCATTTTTACAGTAACAGTGCATATGTATAGCACTGATTACTGTAGTAATGTCACTGGTAACCCCAAAAGTGTCAAAAATGTCAGTCAAGGGTCCGATCTGTCCGCCGCAATGTCGCAGTCCCGCAAAAAAAAAAACGCAGATCGCCGCCATTACTCGTTAAAAAAAATGACAAAAATCTTTCCCTTAGTTAGTAAACGCGATAACTTTTGCGCAAACCAATCAAAATACGCTTTTTTGCGATTTTTTTTTACCAAACATATGTAGCATAAAACAAATTGGCCGAAAATGTTAAAAAATTTAGATTTTTACATTTTTTTGGGGGGGGAATTTCATATAAAAAAATGTGAAAAATATTGTTATTTTTGCAAAATTTACACTCTTTTTTTGTTTATAGCGCATGATCAAAAAATCGTGCAGGTGATCAAATACCACCAAAAGAAAGCTCTGTTTGTGGGGAAAAAAAGGACGTAAAATTCGTTTAGGTACATCGTTGCACGACCGCGCAATTGTCCGTTAAAGTCATGCAGTAAAAAATCGCAAAAAAAACCCTGGTCAGGAAGGGGGTAAAATCTTCCGGGGCTTAAGTGGTTAAAAGTAATTTAGATAGCAGTAACATTGCCACAAACATATATCCTCAACCCAAATCAATTTGTTTTGCCAGATTGTAGGGCTTCTTCAGGATCCATGTGTATCCACGTACAATGTCCAAAATGTGTTTGTTTTTTTTTTTGTTTTTTCCTTTTTTTTCCCTTTCTCTCTTTTGTTGCACAAACCATCAAATCTCAGATGGGGGAGGAAAGGGAGAAAAACAGATCCCCAATATCCGTGAGAACAAAGGATATACCTCCAGGCGCTATATTGGCCTCCAAACACACCAGCCACATGAAAAAAGTGTATTTTTTAAAATTGAAATGGTAGTGAACACAATGAATCTGTGTGCACTTTGCATACCCTATATATGCAAGGGAAATTAAAAAATGAAATAAAGAAAGAAAAACTAGATGTTTTTTCTAAAACATATTCAAATAGTTCCACTTCACTTTTGCTAAGCCCCGGTTCACACCAATGCTACTTGTCATGCAATTTGACAGTTTAAAATTGCATGACAAGTTGCATCCCATTTGTGCCTATGGAACCGTTCAAAGCAGCGCCTCCAACTTGCACTGATTTTGAAAAGATACCTTCATAATTTTTGGCGATTTCATGTGCGACTTGCAGAGACATCTGTGCATAAATTTCCACAGATGTCAGCAAGCCGCACATAAAATTGCACTGACCGTTGGCTGTGAAATCATGCTGAAGTAGCAAGTCTTTTAATAAATGAACCCCTTTGTGTCACGAGACAGACTTGTTTACTTGGAGATAGATTTCATACAGTAAGTTTTGTTCAATTGTAAATATGTATTATTAATTTTTAAATTTTCCTTCTATTGCTTTCAGCCTCCTCCTAATCTTCAAATTAATTTTTTTTTTTTTTTTGGTTGCTGCTGTGATCTGACTCCCTGTTTGTTCTCCATGATCCCACTGTATGTGGAAATGTAGCCACACTATCTTGATATGGACTATGAAATCTGTAGTGTGCATATAACAGTATACATGACTGCAACTAATATACACTGTTTATTCCAAAGAAATGGAAGGGAGGGGAAAAGGAAAGGTTCAGAGCTCGCTAAGCACATTACCAGGAGACCGAAAGCATGGTAAGAATCAATTTAATGAAAAATAGACTGCAGGGCCATTAAGTAGTGGCTGTGTATAAATTATTTTTGGAAAATAAGGATATTGTTTATTGTCACTTTAAATCTGGAATTAATTCTTTATTTTTTGCATTAATTGCATGCACTTCTTTCTGCTACTTGTGTTATTTTCAGCTCTAATTAGCTCCTATAATTGAAAATGAAAAAAGTTATGTAAAATGTTGTTATAGCTAAGAGATGTGAGGTTTGTGTTTCCCAAATTGCCTTACGTTTACCATATCTGTAGGGCAAGGAGTTCAAGATATATTTTATTTATTTTAAGATGACTTTTAGGATTTCATTTTTTTGCTTTTTTTTTTTTTTTTTTACCATCGGGATTTGGTGAGCATGCAATAGGAGTCTGCATTGCAAAGTTGCCATAATAGGTTAATGACTGGTTCCAGATGGTAACAGATTGCATCATAGATAATTCACCTCCGAATTCCAAGCCTCTCGCCACTTTTTTTTTTTTCTTTTTAAAGCAGTGGTATGGCCATATTGTTGCTTTATGAGCTGCCCACAATTAAAATAAATGAACGTATTATAAATACACCCCTCTACTTGGGTTGCCAACTCATCCCTTTAACCACTTCTGGACCGGAAGATTTTCCCCCTTAATGACCAGGCCATATTTTGTGATTCGGCACTGCGTTATTTAACGGAAAATTGCGCGGTTGTGCGACGCTGTACCTAAATAAAATTGATGTCCTTTTTTCCCCACAAATAGAGCTTTCGTTTCGTGGTATTTGATCACCTGTGCAATTTTTATTTTTTGCTCTATAAACAAAACAACAGTGACAATTCTGAAAAAAAAAATCACATTCTGCTATATAACATTCTCAAAAAAAAAAATGTAAATCAATTTTTTTTAACATTTTAGGCTAATTTGTTTTCTGCTACATATTTTTGGTAAAAAAAATTGCAATAAGTGTATTTTGATTGGTTTGCACAAAAGTTATCGCATCTACTAACTACGGGAAAGATTTATGTCATTTTTATTGGGTTTTTTTTTTTACTAGCGGCGAACTGCGACATTGCGGCAGACAGATCGGACCCCTAACTGACACTTTTTACACTTTTGGGGGGACAAGAGACATTACTACAGTGATCAGTGCTAAAAATATGCACTGTTACTGTAATAATGACATTGTCAGGGAAGGGGTTAACATTGTGGGTGATTAAGGGGTTAAATGTGAGCCTAGGGGAGTGATTCTAACTGTGGGGGGGGGGCTTGGCTTGTGAAATGATCATAGAGACCTGTGATCCTATATAAAAGGATCACAGGGGCTCTATGATCATTCCAGGGAGAAGAACGGTCAGCTGTGTTTACAACAGCTGACCGTTCTTCTCTCTCAGCGGGGAGCGATCACAGGTGTCTTGCAGCAATCAGGGCTGCCTGCTCCGTGCATCGGCTTCCCCGCTGCCGAGTGGGGGCGCTCGCCCCCTAGCTGCAGGTGCGCGACCGACGAAGGTCTACGTCGGTTTGCGCAGGAGAGCCACCATGCCGCAGTAAAAATGCGGCGGGTGGTCGGCAACAGGTTAAATCAGGACACGTTAATTATACAGATTCTGAGGCTAATATAATGCACACAAGGCACTAAGGTAGTTCAATTACCACCTGAATCAGCCACAGAACCTGTGTAATTAATGTGTGTCTTGGTTTAAAGGGATGAGGTGGCAACCCTTCCCCCAAAATAAACAAAATCTCTAAAGAAAAAAGTATTTCAATTGGTTTCACCGAAATAACACCACCCCACCACCCATCCTTAATTATAATCTTCTGAGTTCCCAATGAAAAGCCAGTGGGTAGGAAGAAATGCAGCAAATGAGGCAGGGAACTATTAGCAGAAAGCCAAGAAAAATATCACAAAGTAATTTTTCTTATTGACACTAAATATTACACTGAGCACCTTTATGGTGCCGTAAATTGCATGTTTTCCATGCATTATTACTTGTTGATGCAAAAACTAAAGTCATATTTAGTGGCACCCCAAAACAGTAAAAAGCAAATGTACCTGCACTGCAGTGCACCACAGGACACATGCAATGAGATGTGGTTTGCTGCATTAAAAAAAGGCAAGGTCCTTTTGCATGCATTGAGGTTTACATCCAGTCCATTCCAAATTTAACTAAGGGCCTGCATTGATGCAGTGCATTGATTTCAAGACCAACTATTCACACTGTTATAACACAATTGCAAAGTCTGTGAAGGTATTTTTTTATACTTGGTTTCTAAATATGAAGGGGATTGGTCTTACTAAAAGACCAACTACAGCGCTTGCTGGTTATCAGTATTGACTGAACCTATGTGATGAACATAAAAATTATCAATAAATATATTCTGAAATAGCAATTAATAGAGTGGCGAGCGGTACTTCCGGCTTGCGTTCCACCTAGGTGACGTGACGACGCTATGCAATCCAATCTAAAGTGTTTCGTCACTTCCTGTGATGTCCTCAGAGATGGAGGACGTCACAGGAAGTGAGGAAACACGTTCGATTGGAACGCATAGCATCGTCATGTCACCTAGGTGGAACGCAAGCCGGAAGTACCGCTCGCCACTCTGCAGTGAGGACACGCAGCCTGCACCGCTGACCACCAGTGATTTGTTTTATCATTTACTGCATTTTAACCCAATTTGTGGACAATAAACTATCTAATATTGAAATACTACACTATCTGGAGCTTCTTTCTCCTTCTCCTATATCTACTTGGCCGTATACCCCTGAGCCTAAGGAGCCATTACAAGCCCATAGGACCTTAAAGGGGAAGCCATTCCAGCCCAGGGGGCAACTAAGCTCAAGTGGCCCTAAGGCCATACAGCATATAGGAACGACAAGATCCGGTAAGTGATTCACTCTATCCATTTACACGGGGAAAGGAATCAATGTCATGGGCAATCACGTCTGAGCACCTGCACTTTTGAATTTTTTGGAAATTCACAATCACTGAGGACTTTGTTGATAAGATTTTGAGCACTACAGTCACTTTTTCTGGACTATATTCTTGATCATATCCGTTGAAATCATTTATTATATTTATTTTATGTATTATTTATAAAGTCACTTATGCACATTGCGACACTTTTTTATTTATTAGATTATTGATGGTTTTACTATTATATCTTATTCACACCAATATTACCTATCTATTAATTGCTATTTCAAAATATATTTATTGATAATTTGTTTTTTTACTAAATTTTATTTATTTATCATTTTTATAAGAGTAAAAAGGCAAAATACAATTAGGTACAGTCCTAATACCATATATTATTTACATTATAAAGGAGGTAAACAATAATAGCTTCAATGGTCCTTCTCCCTTGGGGAAAAGTAGCAACATCAAAAAAAATAAGCATATCATAAGTATTCCCCAAAGAGCTAATCTACCTAATTTATGTACCCTTTGTACTCTAACCTCAAATTTAATAGAAGGAGAAAGGAAGAAAGAGAAAGAAAGAAAAAAAAAAAAGGGGGGGGGGAGTAAATGATGAGATAGAGAAAAGGAATTTGAGGGGAGGAAAATGGGAGAGGAAGCAAGGGACTTCTCCTTAGGTTTAGGAATCACTCTATCTCCTATGTTTTCACACTGGTTCCTATCATCTCGAGGTGACAAATTCATTCCATCTATTCCAAATTAACTGATATTTTTCTATTTTATGGTTAGCATTTAATACCAGATTTTCTAATTTATTGACCTCTTCCACCTTATTAATCCATATGTTGATATCTGTTGGTGTCTCTTTTTTCCATTTTAAGGGAATGCACAATTTCACTGCATTAAGTAAGTAAGGAACTATCAAATTTTTATATTGGTTTCTTGGAATGCTGGTTTTGTGGAGAAGGAAGAGGGCTGGATCCATTGTTAATTGAAATTCCGTAAGAGTTTGTATTATTTCATATATCTGTTTCCAAAATTTTTCTATTTTAGGACATGACCAGAAAATATGTAATAGTGTTCCCTTTCCCTCTCCACACCTCCAACATCTGTCTGTATTTGTTGAGGATATTTTATTCAATTTTACCGGAGTTTGGTACCATCTTGACAGTATTTTATAGCTCACCTCTTGTATTTTTGTACTGATAGACGTTACGTGGGCCAACTGGTATATTTGACCTCTCTCTACTTCTGAAAAGGTACTATTCAATTATTTCTCCCATTCATTCATATATGTCAATTGGTAGTTATCCCCATAGTTTTTCAACATCGAGTATATTTTAGATATAGTATGTGATAGCGTTCCCTTTTCTATACAGGTCTCCTCAAATTTTGTATATAGTAGAGCTATCTGATTAGGCTTTGGTAGAGTCCCCAGGAAATGTCTCAGCTGGGCAGCTCTCCAGCGGTCCAACTGGAAATCCCCCAGAGGGTCCACCAATTCCCTCTCAGTTATCCATCCCTCCGATGTTAAAAAATGGTCAACTTGGAAAATACCCTTATCCATTAAATCTTTGAATTTTTTATCTTGATAACCCGGTGTAAAGTTAGGATTACCCAGTACCGGAAACAAGGCTGAATTTCTTCTTGTCAGTTTGTATTGTTGAAATGTTTTTGCACATATTTTAATTGTATGGCCTATAAGCGGGTGCAATTTCATAGAAGTTGTCAGGATTTGGCTACAGAACGGGGCTCTTCTCAAAGGTATATCAAATTGTGCCTGTTCCATACTTGGCCATAATTGTATTTCCCTATGACGGCACCAGTCCACAAATCTACCCAACTGTATGGTCTGATAATACCTCCTTAAATCCGAAACAGATAATCCTCCTTCTTCTTTTCGTAATGTCATGACCCTCTTACTCAATCTAGGATGTTTGGCTGCCCAGATGAATTCCTTCAATGTACTGTCTATTTGTTTAAAGAATTTCTGCGGTATGTGTATAGGTAGAGTTTGAAAAAGATACAAAAATTTTGGCAAAATAGACATTTTTACAATATTACATCTGGCCAGCCACGAAAACAATCCCTTGCCCCATTTTTGTAGCAGGGTTCATATGGATTTCATCAATACAGGATAATTTTCACCATACAACTGAGAGAAATCTGGCGTTATTTGCAGTCCCAAATATTTCAGTGCTCTACTTGTCCAGTTTAATCTGAAATTCGACTTTAGTTGTTGCATCAATTTTTGTCCCAGCCCCACTCCCATTGCCTCAGATTTTTTTACGTTTATTTTAAGATTAGACAATTCTCCATATTCGCCGAATTCTCTCAGAAGATAAGGGAGTGAGATAATCGGGTTGGTGAGAGTGAACAGCATGTCGTCCGCGAAGGCAGATATCTTATGTTGAAATTGGCCAATTTTAATACCTGTTATATCTGGATTTAGTCTTATTTTGCATAGAAAAGGTTCCAGCGTCAGGACGAATAACAGGGGTGAGAGGGGACATCCCTGTCTAGTTCCGTTCTGAATCAAAAAGTCTTCCGACAAGATGTCGTTCACTTTCACCTTCGCCGAAGGTATGGAGTAAATCTGTGAGATCCAGTCCAATACCTTTTCATCCATACCCACGTATCTCAATACCGCCATCATAAACTTCCAGCGTACTCTATCAAAAGCTTTTTCAGCGTCTGTGCTTATAAATATGCTTTTTATCTGTTTTTGCTGGGCTACATGTAGTAGGTTTAATACTTTTATCGTGTAGTCACGGGCTTCTCTTGTCTGTATGAATCCCACTTGATCTAGATTCACCAGTTCTACTAGATGTTTTTGAATTCTGGTAGTTATATTTTTTGTAAATATTTTTAAATCTGTTTTTAATAGAGAGATGGGTATGTAGCTAGAGCAGGATGCTGGATCTTTATCTTTCTTAAGTATTACGGTTATGTGGGCTTGAAGTGTTTCTCTCAATATTTCCTTACCTTTACCCCATGCATTGAAAATTTCCACCATAAGTTTCTTTAACTGGGATGCAAACATTTTGTAATATTGAATAGTATATCCATCTGGGCCTGGTGCTTTCCCTACTTTGTAGTTGGAAATTGCTGCGTCTATTTCTTCCTCTGCAATCTCAGAACCCAAATCAACTCTTTCGCTTTCTGATAAGCAAGGCATCTGAGATGTTTCTAAATACTCCTCTATTTGAGATGGTTTCACGCTCTGAAGTTTCAGATTGTATAGTGATGAATAATATGTTTTAAATTCTTGAGCTATTTGTCTTGATAGCACTACTTTCTGGCCGTTTCTCGTTATTATTTGTGGGACATATGTATTTAATGTCTGTTCTCGCAGGGCCCTTGCCAAGGATTTCCCACACTTATCTCCCATTTCTTATGCATTTTTACGGCTGATCTGTAATGCTGATCTTGCTTTATAAAAGAGAATATCATTAATTTCCTTCCTAATACCTATCAATTTGTCTTTCGTGGTTGGGGAATTATTGTGCTTGTGAGTCGCTTCTAGTTTTTGCAGTTTTGATAGAAGGGTCTCTAGTTGTGCCGTTCGTTTTTTTTTTTTTATTCTAGAACCATGCTTAATCAGGATGCCCCTTAATACAGCTTTGTGTGCTTCCCAGATGATACTTGAGTCTGTGTCTATTGTCTTATTAATTAGAAAGAATTCTTCTATTTCTTTTTTAATGTCCATCTTGACAGTTCCATCCTGCAGTAGGCTTTCATTAGGCCTGCATGTTTGATGTCCCCCCCCCCCTTGTTCCTTTCTTAATCCATATTCCATCATTATTGGGGCGTGATCTGACCAGGTAATTGGGCCTATCTGTACTTTATTAATTGCGTGTAGTTGGTTATGTGGAAATAAAAAATAATCAATCCTCGAGTATTGTTGATGTACGGAAGAAAAGAACGTGTAATCTCGTTCATCCGCCATGCATCTTTCAATTGGGCGCCATACAGGGCATTTGATATGTGTTTTATAATTCTTACAGGGGTTGAAGAATGCCCTAGTGATGTATCCTCTGAGGGTATTAATGGGATATTAAAATCGCCTCCAACTATTAAATTGCCTTCTTTGTAGTCTGACAGTTCCCTTATATTATTCCCAATAAATTTGTCTTGCTGACTGTGACTATTAGGTGCGTATAATGTAGCTAATGTGACTTTGACATTCCCTATGGTTCCCTTTAAAAATAATGATCTCCCATTAGGGTCTTTGGACATCTGTTCGTATTTCCATGGAACATTTTGAGCTATAATAATCGATACACCTTTGGATTTAGTCTCTACATTTGTTGCATGGTATGATATTGGATAGAATCTATTTTTTAAAATTGGTAATTTGTCATCTCAAAAATGTGTCTCCTGTATGAAGGCTATATCTACCTTGGATCTTTTTAAATCATTTAACAAGACTCTTCTCTTTTCCGGTATATTAAGTCCCTTCTCATTTAACGTTAATATATGTATTGCTTCCATTTTCCTCCCCTCAACACCAAGATTATAGGGAAAAAAAAAAGAAAGAAAACCTACTCTCGGGGGCCTAACCCCTCAAGTCTCCACTAGAAAGAGGTAGAAAATCCTCTTTGTTTAACCTTCGTTATGATGCTCTCTTACCTTAGAGCTAGTTTCCTAATTGGGGTTAAGGCCAGCTATGATCAGGGCGCCTCGCCCCTACCTCTTCCCCCTCCCCATCCACCTCCATTAATTTTCCGTATGCAGCTCCTGATTGTTCCATACTATTACCCGTTACATCATAATAGCCGACAAGACCTCACCCCTCTAAGGAAAAAAAAAAAAAAAAACAATAATCCCCCCTTTCCCGTCCCACCCAGAATAAAGTAGGAACCCAACCCCCATTCAAAATAGTAAAGAGAAAGAGGGAGCAGCATTCCCTGCGTTAACCTTATTAAAATTGAAATCCCCCTCAGAAAAAAAAAAAGAAAAATGGGGAAGAAAGAGAGAAGGGGATCAAGGAAATATATTGGGGGGCCCGGACTTCAAAATTATTGATCATTTTTTCATCACATACAGTAGGTTCAGTCAATACTGATAACCAGCAAGCGCTGTAGTTGGTCTTTTAGTAAGACCAATCACGTTCATCCTACCCATTTTTCTACAGCAGCTGCTTTATCACAATATATTTATCATTATTTAATAGAATACTCCTAGGCGCGTGGAATATACCTTGGTATATTTTTTCACAAATATAAGGTTTCTAAATATATTCCACTTCAAAACCTTAAAGTGAAACTAAAGGTTCCAGTATTACAGTCAAGGCAGATACCAAATCCAGTTACTATTTGAAGCACAAGCCTCAGAAAGTAAATAGAAACCTTTTTATCTTCCCTGAATGAGATAAATCCTCTTTTATTTGTGTCTTACATGCTTTTCCTACCTGGACACTGCAACCTACAGTGGAAGGTTTCCAGAAACAGAGAAGTGCTATAAATTCAGAAAGCACTGGGGCGGACTAGGTCTGGCCAGATGATGACTGACAAACAAAAGGCTTGTGCATTAGCAGTGACAATTCTGTTAACTATGCCCCCTGAAATATCTTTTCATCTCACTGAACTGCAAGCAGACACTGCCTATATGAGACTGGCAGTGCCAACTCTACCCTGAATTCAGAAGCAGTCCAGTATTGTTGCCACACCATCACAGGAAGCTGTATTAGTTGGACTTCAGCAGGTATTTGTGGGATTTTGCAGGGGAGAAAACTGTGCAGTTGAACTTATGATTAAGTGCTGCAGCACATATGTTTTTTTTTAATGGGAGGCCATAGATGTACTTAAAAAATTGTTAAACATAAGAACAATTGCAAAAATAAAAATATATTTACTGAACATATTAGCAAAAGTGTGTCCATTCCAGAACAGGTCTGTTTTTGCCTAATAATTATTTTTTTTACAAATGTGATGATCTGATGGAGGTAACTCAGGTACAGTTCTTAGGTGGGCCATGGTTAGATGACCAGGGATTGAAGTGCTGTGAGCTGGGTTAGGGTGGTCATGTAAGGATGCACTGTGAGTAGTGTTAGGAAGCCAGAGAGCAAATCACTGTGAATGGGGATAGGGTGGCCAGGAGGGATGCACTGTGAGGAGGGTCAGGGTGACCAGGGAGGGATGTGCTGCGAGCAGGGATTAATGTAGCATGAGTTAGGGAAATTTTAGTGTAAGCGATAGTGGCCAGGAAGGGATGTGGCTTGAGAGGGAAGTGGGTAGGAAAGAAATGTGAGCAGAGGGGAGATATAGTGAGAGTGAGGTGCCTGGGAAGGGATAAAATGTAAGTGAGAGAAGAGGATTGCACTGCGACCAAGGGGTGAGGTAGCTTGGCAAGGATATGGTATGAGTGAGAGGTGCGGCGGTTGGTGAGGGATGCTGTATGTGCAGCTTGATACAGTGTGGCTTAGCCTGGGGGTAAGGTGAAGTGGCCAAGGGATGGCTAAAGTGTGAGCAGTGGGTGGAGTGGGCAGAAATGCACTACCTGGGAAAGGGCTGTACAGAGATTGGTAGGGGTTGTGAGCCCCTTCAAAAACTGCCATTGCCCATGCAGCTCTTCAGCTCTGTGAATACAAAAGGAGCATGGGGGAGCTCAAGTCCATAATGGGGATGGTATTGGCACAGCCCCAAATGATTCACAGTGGCTCAAAAGTGACATGGTCCACAAATATTTAGACAGAATAAAGGAGGATAAAGCACCTGAAACAAATGGCATCCACCCACGGATCCTAAAATAATTGAGATCTGTCATCTCAAAGCCATTAAAATCAAAATCGTTGGCTGCGCCTGTCTGTGTGCAATCCAATAAATGTTTTTAAAACAAAACCTTACTTTCAAATCACAAAACTGCTCTCATTATTCAGTGCCAAACGTTCTCGTGTAGAATAAAATAAAATAAAATAAAACAAATGTGACAGTCCCAGATAACTATTAGGGATGATCAAACTTTTGAAAAGTTTGGTTCGGCCAGAACATCCGAACTTCCCGAAAGTTCAGCCCGGTGTTCCGTGAGAATTACCTACCCGTGAGAAAAACCTACCCCTCGTCACTTCCGGTACTCCGCACTGTATGTAATGCAGCGGGTACATTAAAACAGCTGTGCTGAAATACGAGTGATCTCCGCTCCTGTCCCGGTCACTTCCCTGCTCTCGGATAGTAAATATAAAAGCGGCGGCGGCTGTATGAAAACATAAATCACTGAGCCGAAAGCCGCTTTTATATTTACTTGCCGAGAGCAGGGGAGTGACCGGGACAGGAGCGGGGATGACTCGTATGTCAGCACAGCTGTTTTAGGTAAGCGCCGCGTCGGTAGGTTTTTTTCACGGTACACCGTGATCGTTTTATACTAGTGCGCATGCGCACTAGTAAGCTCCTCTGCTCTGCCATTAGGTATCCGGGGCTCTGAGCATGCGCACTGCTGCGCTGCTCAGATGCTTCTGGCCGGAAGTGACGAGGGGTAGGTAATTCTCACAGGGTAGGTAATTCTCACGGAACACCGGATTTCAGAACCCCATTGAAATCAATGGGACCCGAACTTCGGTAATCAAAAAACACAATTTTTAAGCCCTAAAACCCAATAAATGCCCCTAAAAAGTCCCTAGGGTTCTGGGTCATGCCCCATTAACTGTTAATCACACAAAAAAGTTCTTAAAAATTGTCATTTTTGATAAAAAAGCCAATTATTAAAAAAAAAGAGAGATTTTTTGATTTTGACTTTGGATTTAGTATCTGGGGGTCTAAAAAGTGTGCATGTGAAGTTTCAGCTCTGTAGCATGTCACACCTTGCCGGTTTAATAGCAGGCATTTTTTTGGGTTTTTTGCAGTCAGGAAAAACATCTGAACTTGTGTATAGTGGTACTGTGCACAAGTTCTGATGTTTTGCCTGCCTCCAAAAACCCCCAAAAAATGCCAGCAAAACACACCTGGGCATTTTTTTTTTGACGCTAGCGTTTTTTTGGCATTTTTTTGGGTTCTTTTGAGGCAGGCAAAACATCTGAACTTGTGTATAGTGGTATATATACACACATAATTATATGTATATAGACACCTAGCCATATATAGGTGTGATAGTAGCAGAAATATATTACTGTAAATGATTTCATTAGCGCAAGCATATATTTCTGCTACTATCACACCTATATATGTCTAGGGGTATATATACAGACATATATGTGTATATATACCCCCTATACACATGTTCAGATGTCATGTCTGACATCAAACATGTCCTCAAAAAAGCACTGGCAGTGGCAACCCCTGCAGCATGAAAAATGCTTGCTGGTGAGAAGCCATATTCCTGTCCCGAAGCAACTCAGAGAAATGATCATTTCTCTATAGCGGTCACCCTGCTATGGAAGGGTTTTGTCACCCTTCCATAGCAGTCACTGTCAGTTAACCCTACACTACACTACGGTCCCCTTACACTTAACACTTTCCCTACAGAAACTAAATTTTTGAAGCTAACTTAAGTGTAAATGAGCACTCTAACTACACTAGATATCTCTTTCCTCACACTAATAAATGCTAAATGACACTTTTAAAGTAAAATTAACAGAACTGCTTCCACTCTCTTCCATGTCCAGTATAACAATGCTAGGAATATGGCGGGGGCTATCTTATATACTGGGGGGCGTATTCACTAATGATTGGTCTAGGGACCCCCTAGTCACTCCAATCACATTCCTAGCATTCTCCTGCCCCCTCAATTGGCTTTTGCTAATGGTTCTGGTCCAATCACGGGCTTGTAAAGCCCATTTCCTGAAGCATTGCATTTTGGTCGGTTCTGGTTGCCGAATTCCAAACTTTTTGGGCAAAAAGTTCTAAATTCGGCCGAACCTCGAACACCCAATGTTCGGGCCGAACCGATGGTGGACCCGAACCGTTCGATCATCCCTAATAACTATAATTCAATTAGTAATGCTTTTCTTGTTTCAAATATTTTTCCCTTTAACCACTTAAGCCCGGAGGATTTTACCCCCCTTCCTGACCAGGGCATATTTTGTGATTCGGCACTGCGCAAATTTAACGGACAATTGCGCGGTCGCGCAACGCTGTATCCAAATGAAATTGACGTCCATTTTTTCCCACAAACAGAGCTTTATTTTGGTGGTATTTGATCACCTGTGCGATTTTTTGATCATGCGCTATAAACAAAAAAAGCGACAATTTTGCAAAAATAACAATATTTTTCACATTTTTTTTATATGAAATCCCCCCCCCCCCAAAAAAAAATGTAAAAATCTAAATTTTTTAACATTTTAGGCCAATTTGTTTTCTGCTACATATATTTGGTAAAAAAATTTGCAAAAAGTGTATTTTGATTGGTTTGCGCAAAAGCTATTGCATTTACTAACTAAGGGAAAGATTTTTGTCATTTTTATTGTTTTTTTTTTAACGAGTAATGGCGGCAATCTGCAATTTTTTTTTGCGGGACTGCAACATTGCGGCGGACAGATCAGACCCTTGACTGACATTTTTGACACTTTAGGGGGTACCAGTGACATTACTACAGTAATCAGTGCTATACATATGCACTGTTACTGTAAAAATGACACTGGGAGGGAAGGGGTTAACTTTATTGGAGAGGGAGGGGTTAAGTGTGTCCCTAGGGGTGTGCTTCTAACTGTGATTGGATGTGGCTGTGTGTGTAACAGCAGAGATCAACGGTCCTACATAGCAGGACCGTATGATCTGTGCTGTTACACAGGGGAGAATGAGAGGCTACATTAGCCTGCCTTTCTCCCGCTGTATCCGACGATCGCGAGTGACAGCAGAACATCAGGTCCGCCGGTCACACGCGCGGGCTGCTTAGTGAACGAGCGGGGGCGGGAGCGCACCTCCGGTGGCGTGCGCTCGCCCCCTATTGGCTCCCAGGCTAGTGACATACCGGTACGTCACTTTGCCGGGGAGGGGCTGACCGCCGCCGTATATAGTCGGACGGCGGTCGGCAAGTGGTTAAATGTGCTTCTCATATTCCACAGTTTTCCCACCTTCACCCTTGTGGATTTCAGTTAATACAATTGTGCAGTGTCTCCCACCACCTTTCACCACTGCACTCCCCTCCAGTTTATACCTGTTTCTAGGTCTAAAATTGCCTTCCCTTGCTGGGGTTAATTCCAAGTTCCTCAGCTGTTCAATCTCCTTCCTCTCTCCTCACTAAGCTTTGTCTGGACTTCCTTTACTCCACAACCCCTCAGTATAAAGGTACACTCCCATTGTGTAGTATATAAAGATTTCACATTTTATTGCTGTCAAGGTCTTACCTTGCCTTGCTGTTGGAAGCCATCTTGGCCATGTGCAGACTGCTGTCTCTTATAAACTCTGTTTGCATCATCACTTGTCTGCTGCCTGGGCGTCACTAAGTGATGATGTTGCACACTTGACTACATAAATCACCTGATGGCTTTCAGACCTTGCCCTTGCGTATGTGCTCCAATGTGCATCACTGCTAGCAGTCTTCTGTTTGCTGTATTTTCTCTGTGCATGACCTGGCTTAGCTGACGACCTTCCTGGCTTTCGATTCCACATCGGCAGAGGACCCCGCATCGGTTGACGACCAATGGACGGCTACCCGCTTCCGAACTTGACCCCAGCTATTCTTGATTTCGCTCCTCTCTCTTGCTGTGCGTTTATTTATGTTGCAATAACTGCTTTATTTTACTTGCATCTTCATATGGTCTGGTTTCCTGGTATCCTGACAATTGTATAATATCCACTTACATTAAAACTTGAGATAGTGCACTTTAAAAACCATCTGACCGGGCAGCAGCTCCCGTATGTTCCACAAACAAAGTCCTCTCTCTCCCGACTCCTCCCCCGCGTATCGTCACGATCACGTGACTAATTAATGACTGGAATGATATCACTGGGATGGCGTAGGGCCAATATGAAGCCCAAATTTAAAAAAGGGAGTAAAGTCTTTACCAAGTAACTATAGACCAGATACTGGAGAGTTTAATAAAAGCAAGGAGTTCTTGCTGGAAAAAACATTTTAAGCAACATACAGCATGGCTTCATGAAAGACAGAAGTTGTTGTCAAATAAACCTGATTTCTTTATATGAAGAGGTAAGTAAAATCTTGGACAGAGGGTTGGCTTTGGACAAAGTATATTTGGATTTGCAAAAGCATTTGACACAGTTCCCCACACAGGGCTGATATGTAAGGTAAAGTCTACAGGCTTGGGAAAATCAGTTTGTAAATGTATAGAAAACTGGCTAAGAGATAGAATTCAGAGAGTAACAGTTAATGATTCATACTCTGAATGGTCTAAGGTTATTAGTGGTGTACCCCAAGGCTCAGTGTTGGAACCCTTACTTTTTAATTTCTTTATAAATGATATAGGGTTTTGGATTAAAAGTAAAATTTCAGTGTTTGCAGATGACACCAAGCTACGCATGTTCTTACAGGATGTCTCCAACTTACAGGCCGTCCTCAATGCACTGTTTAATTGGGCAACTGAAAACATGTGGCAATTTTTTTTTTAAATGTTGATAAATGTAAATGTTATGCATTTGGGGGATAAGAATATGCATGTATCATACATAGTAGGGTAGTGCAACTTGGGGGAATTCATACTGGAGAAGGATCTGGGTGTTCTGCTAGATCATAAGCTTAATAATGGCAGTGCCAAGCTGCGGTTTCCAAAGCGAGCAAAGTCCTTTCTTTTATTAGGAGATGTACGGACTGTAGAGAGAGTGATATGTTTTGCCCCTGTACAAATCATTAGTAAGACCTCATCTGGAATATGCAGTTCAGTTTTGGGCTCCAGTTCTCAAAAAGGATATTGGGGAACTTGAGAAGGTGCAGAGAAGGACAACCAAACTGATAAGAGGCATGGAGGAGCTCAGCCATGAGGAAAGATTATAGGAACTGATTTTATTCTCACTTGAGAAGAATAGATTGAGGGGAATATGATAAACATGTATAAATACATTAATGGTTCATATAATGAACTTGGTGTTAGGGTATTCACTTTAACCACTTCCGGACCGCTTACGTTATATTTGCTGTGGCAGGCTGGTTTGTACAGGCAAAACGACGTAGATCTACGTCGCTCGCCTGGGAGGAGCTAGGGGGCGAGCACGTGCCGCCACCAGTGCACTCCCGCCCCCGATCGTCAGCGGGGAAGCCAATGCACCTGTCAGGTGGCTCCGATTGCCGCCTGACACCCGCAATCCAATCGCTCCCCACAGAGAGAGAAGGACAGTCGGCTGTTGTAAACACAGCCGACCGTCCTTCTCCCTAAAATGATCACAGAGCTCATGTGATCCTTCTATATAGGATCACATGTCTCTGTGGTCATCTGAAAAGCCATGCCCCCCCCCCCCCCCAGTTAGAATCACTCCCCTAGGGTCACATTTAACCCCTTGATACATATTTTTAGCACTGATTACTGTAATAATGTCACTGGTACCCCCAAAAGTGTCAAAAATGTCAGTTAGGGGTCCGTTCTGTCCGCTGCAATGTTGCAGTCTCGCTAAAAATCGCAGATCACCGCCATTACTAGTAAAAAAAAAAAAACAATAAAAATGACATAAATCTTTCCCGTAGTTAGTAGACATGATAACTTATGCGCAAACCAATCAAAATACGCTTATTGCAATTTTTTTTACCAAAAATATGTAGCAGAAAACAAATTGGCCTAAAATGTTAAAAATTTTGATTTTTTAATTATTTTTTTGGGGAATGTTATATAGCAGAAAGAAAAATATTGTTTTTTTTTTCAAAATTGTCGCTCTTTTTTTGTTTATAACGCAAAAAAAAAAATCGCACACGTGCTCAAATACCATCAAAGAAAGCTCTATTTGTGGGAAAAAAGGACATCAATTTAGTTTTGGGTACAGCATCACATGACTGCGCAATTTTCCGTTAAAATAACGCAGTGCCGAATCGCAAAATAGGACCTGGACATTAAGGGGGCAAATCCTTCCGGTCTTAAAGTGGTTAAGGTCATCACAGATGACAAGGAGGCACTCTTGATTTCTAGAGGAACAAAAATGTATTCTCCAAATGCGGAAACGTTTTTTCACAGTAGGGGCTGTGAAAATGTGGAAAAGACTCCCTCGAGAGGTGATTCTGGGCAGCTCAATAAATTGCTTTAAAAAAAGGCCTGGATTCTTTCCTAAATGTACATAATATACAGTATCTCACCAAAGTGAGTACACCCCTCACATTTTTGTATATATTTTAACATATCTTTTCATGTGACAACACTGAAGAAATGACACTTTGCTACAATGTGAAGTAGTGAGTGTACAGCTTGTATAATAATGTACATTTGCTGTCCCCTCAAAATAACTCAACACACAACCATTAATGTCTAAACCGCTGGCAAAAAAAGTACATCCCTAAGTGTAAAAGTCCAAATTGGGTCCAATGAACCATTTTCCCTCCCCGGTGTCATGTGACTCGTTAGTGTTACAATGTCTCAGGTGTGAATGGGGAGCACAGGGGCGTTAAATTTGGTGCTATCTCTCTCACTCTCTAATACTGGTCACTGGAAGTTCAACATGGTACCTGATGGCAAAGAACTCTCTAAGGATCTGAAAAAAAGAATTGTTGTGCTACATAAAGATGGCATAGGCTATAAGAAGATTGCCAAGACCCTAAAACTGAGCTGCAGCAAGGTGACCAAGACCATACAGCGGTTTAACAGGGCAGGTTCCACTCAGAACAGACATCACCATTGTCAACCAAAGGAGTTGAGTGCACGTGCCCAGTGTCATATCCAGAGGTTGTCTGTGGGAAATAGACGTATAAGTGCTGCCAGAATTGCTGCAGAGTTTGAAGGGGTGGGGTCAGCCTGTCAGTGCTCAGACCATACGCTGCACACTGCATCAAATTGGTATGCATGGCTGTCGTCCCAGAAGGAAGCCTCTTCTAAAGATGATGCACAAGAAAGACTGCTGAACAGTTTGCTGAAGACAAGCAGACCACAGGACATGGATTACTGGAATCATATCCTGCGGTCTGATGAGACCAAGATAAACGTATTTGGTCCAGATGGTGTCAAGCGTGTGTGGCAGCAAACAGGTGAGGAGTACAAAGACAAAGACAAGTGTGTCTTGCCTACAGTCAAGCATGGTGGTGGAAGTATCTTGGTCTGGGGCTGTATGAGTGCTGCTGGCACTGGTGAGCTACAGTTCACCATGAATGCCAACATGTACTGTGACATACTGAAGCAGAGCATGATCCCCTCCCTTCAGAGACTGAGCCCCAGGGCAGTATTCCAACATGATAATGACCCCAAACACACCTCCAAGATGACCACTGCCTTGCTAAAGAAGCTGAGGGTAAAGGTGATGGACTGGCCAAGCATGTCTTCAGACCTAAACCCTATTGAGCATCTGTGGGGAGTCCTCAAACGGAAGGTGGAGGAGCTCAAGGTCTCTAACATCCACCAGCTCTGTAATGTCGTCATGGAGGAGTGGAAGAGGACTCCAGTGGCAACCTGTGAAGCTCTGGTGAACTCCATGCCCAAGGGGGTTAAGGCAGTGCTGGAAAATAATGGTGGCCACACAAAATATTGACACTTTATCTCCCAATTACATTCCACTTATTACGCATTGCAATGATGGTTCTCTCAATCAACATGTGTCATTGGCATCATGTAAAACATAATTTTGAGGCAGTGTGGTTCATATAAGATAGACAAACCAATCACACAATTTTCATGGAGATTATAGAACAAAGATATGTAGGATTGACTAAAGTTCAAGGAAACCAGAAAAGTGTTGGGGACTGGGAGCCTAAGAGATAAAGAAGCACATTATGGTTGGTCTGCTCATGTGTGCTGGGTGGGAAAAAGCTTCTGGAGGTGGAATCTACCACTGGCAAAATTAAACTCAAGAGTAAGGCGTGATCTGCAGAGAAAAACGGACGTGTGGTGAGAAACCAAAACTCTAACTGAGCTTTTTTTTATTATGGATAATTCTACGTTTCATTACATTTTACCACTAATACAAATGCAAAGGCATTGCACTGTTCCCATAGAAGGAACAACATTATTATCATAATCATGCAAATTGTCATCGGATGAATATTTAAACGTTATAGATCCTTTTTCTGCTTGGTTTAGACCATACTGGAGTGGCACGGTGAATAGGAAGCATTTATGCCCAATATCATTTTAGCATAAATTAGCTGGAGCTTAAAATTGGAAATGTCAGTGGTGTCAAGAGGTGTAAATCGGATAGTTTCTCATATACTAAGTTTATACCAGAAAGTGTCACACTGAGTTATTAGTCATAAAATATGTATTTTTATCTGACAGATTCATTAATCAGACCCAAAAATCCAAGAGCTGGAAATAATTGGATTTAAGTAAGAGGTGAAACTAAATATACTGTATATTAAAAAAGTCATAAGTGCATAAAACATTTGTCTTATTTGTATCATTCCCTTTATGAATGAGGAAAATAAAGTTTCATCTCATAAAAATGAACTGAAAGGATAAGTGCAGTTACTGTGAAATGCCCCTCTTGCTATCATAATGAAAATAACACAAAGTTTCCACTGCCAAACACATATAAATAAAAATAAACACACAAAACACCACATACACTGCATAAAAAAACACACACATAAGAGAAAATTTAGAGAATAAACTTACCTTTCATCCCACAGTACTAAGGGGAGGGTGATGTCACGGATCCTCCTACATGATCCTAGGAATGCTAAGCGTACAAAATCTCACTAGAAGATTCTCCTACCCAGTGCTGTTGCATTTTAATGCAAGGTAACAAGTAACACGATAACAAGTAGTGAATACCAATCAAAACAAGCCCTGACTGTAAGTGCTTCTGTAGAGTTAATTAGCTGCTTGTTGAAAATATGTACATTTTTGAATGTTTATAGCCTGGCAACAGTTCTTCTTCAGGTATGTTTGGCTTTTTTTTTTTGTTTTTTTTGTTTTTTATTTCATTCATTTATATAAATTTTGTACATTTATTTAATTTTGTTAATTTATGTAGTGTAGCAATAAAAGTAATACACAGCATTTTAAAAATGCCTTTATTTCATTTGTAAACATTTTTACCATCCTTTGTGCAAGAAACATATTTTTTTACCTTTCTAAAAGGACAAACTTCAGTATAAAATATACGTTTTTGGAAGAGGAGACTAAAGGTTATATGCCACTCTAAATGTAAAAGAATAAATTGTTACCAACAACCTGGCTCTATGTTTTACTCTTTTCATAATTACTAAATCACAGTGGTTTAACCATTCCTATTGAATTATGCCAATTTTAGATAAGACATCTCAACAGTCTGTTGCTGCAGGCCATGAGTGCCCCCATTCCCATTTGGGGTTATCATGGGCCATTAGATGACAGGCAGTGGCTGTATGTATTTGTGGCCTGCACCAGTCCTGCTAAGACACATTCAGGCAAGGTAGTACCGGTCTTAGGCATCTTTGGTGTTCTGTGCTAAAATATGAATGGTTGCCCTGTTTACTGTAGCCTTTCACGATCAGTCCCATATGGGAAGACATGTTTCACCAATGCTGCAGCTTAGGAATAAGAAAATTGTGATTAGAACAGGAACGTCATTAGCACTGAACCCCTGGGGCCTGATGACCTGCCACAACTGACCGCATTCTTTTCTTCAATGTTTCGCTTATAAAGCTGCTGGATTCTCTCTCTACCCACCACCTCTCAGACCTGTAGCATAGAGTTGAGGAAAAGTTTAAGAACACTTCCCTCAGCTCTGTCACAGGTCAGGTGGTAGCCAGTGGTCAGGGATACCAGGTTCCTATGGTAGTAAGCCCTTGTAGAAGGCCCACTCAGGGTTCCCTAGGGCATGGATTCTAAGCCCCAGCCTGCTTCTTCACCACGACCCCTGATGGTGGAGATGGACTTGCAGCAGACTGGAACCCAGGTATATCCAGCTGAAGATGCAAACATCACTCGCATTTGCAGAGTACAGATGGCAAGAGACACAAGAGTATCCAGGAAATTAGCTGAGATCAGGGCGCGCAGCAGGCAGGCAAACATGGTAGATGAAAACCGAGGTAGGTACACAGGAAGTCAAACACAGAATACAAGTAATATGCGGGAATGCAAGAGCAGGGAGAAACTAGGAAAGTGCTAAGGCAATGCAAGCTGCACTGAGTATGTCTATATATAAAGAAGCAGACTTAACTGTGATAAGAGACAAAAGACAGTAGCTGCATAAATGAACTGCTGAAGTAAAAAATGCAGATGGTGTGGCATTGGGACTTGAGGCACTTATCAGCAGATGCAACAATGTCCAGTGAATACGTTTCAGGGAAAATTTGTGCTGGTGAGCGTCACATACTTGGTTGAGGCCGAGCTGACAGGAGGGCTTTCCCTTACACCTCCTGTCTGTTTCTCCTGAAGGTGGTGACAGGATATAACAGGGTACAGAGTGGCACGGGTGGCTGGTTAGAGATCCTGGACAAAAGGTACTTGCAGCAGGTGCAAAGCAGGTTTGTGAACTGGCAGATGCGGGTATACACCAACAGGTGCAGGTACACAGCAGCAGGTGCAGGACAGCAGATAGAAACCAAGCTGGCGAGCAGGCGGATGCAGGATTTTGGGTGATCAAGCAGGCAGAAGTCAGTAACTGGCAAGTAGCAGAGGTACAGGATCGGATCCAGAGAAGAGTCAGGGCTAAGCCAGGGTATATCAGGTGAGCAGAGAAGGCAACGGAACGGTAGGCAAAAGGCAGAGTTGGGTCACAAACCGGGTCAGCAATAAGGTATCAGGAACGAGCAGAAGTAAACAGGTCAGGCATAAACAGAAACAAGCACAGGATCACGTCACAGATAGTAGAAGCTGACAATCACTCAGCAATCTTCTGGTCTATGGAGCCAGTTTAAATAGGCAAGTATTCACACATTCTCACGCTACATGTGCACAGATACGTTAGCGAGTCAGGAATTTCTAGTTGTCACTCCAGAATTCTTATGCGCATGCACGTGAGTCACAGAAGCTCTAGTTGTCACTCCAGAATTCTTATTAGCAAGTGCACATTTTCGTGCACATCTTTGTGCATGGCTATGACTACGACTTCCCTGACAGGGAGGTTTTGTACTGGAGCAGTGGGGGCATTGTAATGGGAAGACAGATTAATTTGTGCTTGTGGTGCAATCTATGCATTACCAACTCTTGACCTCTGCATTCTGTGTGTTACTTTCTCTTGTCCTCTGCACTCATTAACACATTTATGTAAGTTGTATCAATATGCCACCAGTCCAAACTTCCTAAATTACAACAAATGATTCTCTATGATTTTATGATTAAGCCCCCCCGCAAGTGCAATTTCAGAAGTTTTGTACTGTTTACATTTTCAAAAGTTTTTTACTGAATAAAAGTTGGTGAGGATACAAAGAACATATGATACCATAATGTAATACTAAATAAGTATGAGCCCCATTAACAAGAATTGCTACGACAATATTACATGGAGAGCTTACTTAGTAGTTGAGTACAAAGGAAAGCATACAAAATCATTGTTCACATAGGCACTTGTAGTTTTGTACTATTTTAGAGGTTGGTACTGTATTATTATTGTAGTGTCATTTACCTTTTACTTATACAGTAGTTCCTCACAGAAGGAGCCATGTGGCAGATGCAAGTGAGTGGCTTATCACATGATAGAGAAGGACCTAAGCGGAAGTAAACCCATCAATTTAACTGTTTTCCAAAACAGTTAGATTCAAGGCATGTGATTGACAAATGTCAAAGTTGCTTGCGCTCTAGTCTATACCAAGCTGTGAAGCCCTCAAATGGCTGGTGTCATAACTGTCTACATCTGACAACTAACCACACTGTGTTCTCCTGCTTATTGTGGTCAGTTTTTAATAGGAAAGCAGAGGAACACCAGGGATTTCACACAAAGGAAGAAATGCAAAGAGAACAGTATACTTTTTCATACAAGTACATAGTACAGCAGGCACACATCTGGAATTTGAAATGTTGGGTTTACATATTCTTTAATTAAACAAGCTGAAATGGAAGCTGGTTGGTTACTGTGAACAGCTGCACCAGATTCTCTGGGCCCCAGTTTTAGTAAATGTTGCCCGATGGCTATTCTCTAGCAAAACAAAACAGACATGACCAAAGATGTAGCAACGAGTTTGCCAAATATCACAGCAAAAATTACTTTAAAGTGGATGTAAACCCTATTCATGAAATCTGACCTATGCACATGTATCTGTAGTGTTTACTTATCTTTCTCCAAAGCCCTAAGTCCCATGACTTTCTGTTGCTCCGTTCCTCTGTTATCAACATGCTAACTTCTGACAAGTTCTCTGACACAGGAGATAAAAGCAACTGGAAATTTGTGTCGGTAAAGGGGTTTATAGACAGATAAGCAGAGAGCTAGTCTATTCACAGCACAGTTCTGCAGGTTTCTTCATTCCTCTGCCAATGTGGAGGAGGGAGGGTGCCTTTCCTCCAATCAGCTCACACACACAGTGTATGCCTAGACTCCCCTCACACTGCTGAAACAGGAAGAAAAAATTCTAACACGATGTGCACTTTCTAAAGAATATAGAAAGCTGAAGACAGCATATATACATTATCTTACAGAAGTGAGTACACCCCTCACATTTTTTGTAAATATTTTATTATATCTTTTCATGTGACAACACTGAAGAAATGACATTTAGCTGCAATGTAAAGTAGTGAGTGTACAGCTTGTATAACAGTGTAAATTTGCTGTCCCCTCAAAATTAAACACACAGCCATTAAACCGCTGGCAACAAAAGTGAGTATCCCCTTAAGTGACAAGGTCCAAATAGGGCCCAAAGTGTCAATATTTTGTTTGGTCACCATTATTTTCTAGCACTGTCTTAACCCCTTCACAGGTTGTCACTGGAGTCCTCTTCCACTCCTTCATGACAACATCACGGAGTTGGTGGATGTTAGAGACCTTGTGCTCCACCACCTTTCGTTTGATGATGCCCCCACAGATGCTGAAATACTGTACATGTAAAACTTATGTAGGGAGATTTGTCTCATCTCTGTATATCATCTGAGACTGTTCACTTCACTACAGGGGATACAGGGGAGGGTTTACATCCACTTTAAAGTGTAACTAAAGGCAAAACTTTTTTTTTTAATTTGGATAGAGTAAGGGAGGATTAGAACCCCCATCAGTTTTCTTTTTTTTAATAGGGAGAAACAGTAGAAATCGAGAGAGTAAATCTCTCTAACAGGGGCACAGACAACAATAAAAACTGACAGGTGTTCTAATCCCTCTCCGCTGTATCCATCCCAGTGGATATGATATCCATTTAACTGAAATATATGTTTATATAGGTCCTATTTCCCTGCCTGGAGCACCTTTTAGTTTGAGGAGAGATGGAATGTACCTGAGGGTCATTGCATATATGGATAAACAATCCAGGAAGAGGACAATTATCTGTTAAGATTGGAGCTATTTATAGCAGCCTTGACCTTGATGATACAACTACAATTCAACACATCGGATATAATAGAAAAGTGTTTTACGTGACACCTATATAAATTCTGTATGGTAAATATGGAAATATTATCTTCCGAACATTATATGTACCGCCACAGCCCTGCCGCCCACACAAGTCACTGTTAAAAAGGAAACATCGGTCTGTTAGGGTCTCTCAGGCCCTGAGGAAGCCTTAAGCGAAACGCGTCGGCTTGCTGGGGACCTATCGTGACCGAATCCAGCTTGAGACCTACCTTCCACCTATACAGGCTTTGTTTTTTCTGCTTCTAAACCCTTATGGGATATGTTTCTATAATCACAGTGACACTATATTTTAATCATTGTATGTTGTAATTGTTCGTTAATATACATGCATGGTCATCCATGCTTGTTTTTTATACCTTGAGAAATTAATAAAATGTAATTTTGATTTTACTACTGGTTCTATTTTCTGATCCTTCCACTCCCACAGGCCCGTAAAGCCCCGTCTTTCTCTGTCCCAAAATTTGTTTTTGAACTGTTCACTTCACTACAGGGGATACAGGGGAGGGTTTACATCCACTTTAAAGTGTAACTAAAGGCAAAACTTTTTTTTTTAATTTGGATAGAGTAAGGGAGGATTAGAACCCCCATCAGTTTTCTTTTTTTTAATAGGGAGAAACAGTAGAAATCGAGAGAGTAAATCTCTCTAACAGGGGCACAGACAACAATAAAAACTGACAGGTGTTCTAATCCCTCTCCGCTGTATCCATCCCAGTGGATATGATATCATACAATAAAATACAGATTAGTTTCATGAGATAAATACCACACATTTCGATGAAATATAGCATGCCTTATATTAAGAGAATTTTTTCGTGAATTGCAAAAATATTTTTGAAAAGCGGTATGAGCTCTTTTACCACTGATCATAAAGTAGTAGATACCATTTTGTGAATGGAGCCCACTATTATTATATTAAAAGTGCAATGACATTATTGTTCCATGACATTATTATACAGCCTCTACAATCATGTCGCTGCTAGTCTTCATAGAACACAAGTGCACTTCTGTATGATTCTATTAAAAATCTTTTTTACAGAATACAACTTTCACTGTGAGTTTGGTAGCTCTTTAAAAGTTAGCTTTTTACATCCCTCATCAAAGCAAATTGTGTACCTTGGCATCTATAAAGCCAGGTTTATAATGACATGCCTATCTACTTCTTGTTAAGAACAAGAGATGAGAGAACAAAAAAGAAGATTAGAAAATCCAGAGTTGTTTAGTGATGACACAGGAAATCTGAAAAAAAGAAATCATGAATTCAATTAGCAGCTACTGTCCTTGGGGATGAATAATGTATGAAGACACAGGACAATGGGGAACGCGAAAGAAATTCATTCTTTTGTTAGAACACTTTTATATGGAAACCAATGCTTCCAAACTGGAGATTTCTTCCACTGCATTATAATTCAAATTCACGGAAAAAGGAATGGAAAATACATTTCATTTTTGTTGCTTTAGTAATTAATTTATCTTCTAATTGCATACAAAATCACATTAAAATTCATGCAGACCTACGTCATAGTGTAGCCCGGATACAATGATTTTACAGTCTAGCAAATCATTTCTTAATAAGAATTGATATTTAATGTTGTGTTGTCTGGAATTGTATGTACTACTTGTTTTTGTATATAAATCCATTATTTCTGGATGTTACATAATTCCATTTTTTTGGAATTCCGGTCAGCCCCTACCCTGTCTGCCTTTTAGCGATCCTTGAAAACTCACTTATTCAGGGAAGCCTACCACACCTAAGAACTGTACTTGAGTCACCTCCATCAGATCATCCCCCACAGCTATTACCTTTTGTTCCTCCTCCCCCTCCCTTTAGATTGTAAGCTCCATGAGCAGGGCCCTCCTGTTCCTTCTGTATTGAACTGTTTTGTATTTGTACTGTCCATCCTCTACATTGTAAAGGGCTGTGTAAACTGTTGGCACTATATAAATCCAGCAAAATAATAACAATAATATAATAATTTGTGTAAGGAGTACATAGCATCTTTCAACAAGGGTGTGGCTATGGCCATAGTTAGCCATAAAACTGCTATAATGCCTCAGAAGCACACAATTACTAAAAGGAATAGAGGCTGTTTACTTGACAAGGGGAAGTTTCACTTTGCAAAGTGAATGAGTGTAAATAAAGGGAACCTGTGTATTCTTTAACCACTTTCAGACCGGAAGATTTTCCTGCTTAATGACCAGGCCCTATTTTGTGATTCGGCACTGCATTATTTTAACGGACAATTGCACGGTCGTGCGATGCTGTACCCAAACCAAATTGACGTCCTTTTTTTCCCACAAATAGAGCTTTCTTTTGGTGGTATTTAATCACTTGTGCGATTTTTATTTTTTGCGTTATATACAAAAAAAGAGCGACAATTTTGAAAAAAAAAAAACAATATTTTCACATTCTGCTATATAACATTCCCAAAAAAAAAAAAATTTAAGACCGGGGTATTCAGAACTAGTGTCCCAATAGGAAGATTCTAATCCCTCTCCACTGAAAAAAAAAAAAAACATTTTTCCTTTAGGTTCATCTCACTGCCCTCCGTTCATATAGCAATTCTGTTTGTTGGAAGAAGTAGGGCTTCTATGAATGGAGCTGGGGGAAGTGGAAAGTACAGGCATAGTCAGCAATCATAGCAAGTGCCTGTCCAGCAACTCATATTAACCTCCTCAGCACTGAATGATCAAAGCTGTTTTAGGGTATTGGGCAGCAGAAGAATGAAGATTTCAGCAAACGAGCAACCACCAGCACAAGGGACACTTCTTACTCAATATAAGTACCATCCCTGGTGCCACTTGAAAAAATAACTAAACTTAAGCTTTAAAGTACAAAAATGCATTAAACACAACATAACAATAATGACAATAAACATTAATTTTACCAATGAAATTAAAAAGTTATCTCTGGCAGGCATCATACTTGTATCGCAGAAGATGTTCATATAAACAGTGTCTTCAAAGCTGATTAGTGATGGACGAACATTGGCCGGGGCGGTTCGCGAACACCAGCGCAAATCTTCTCAAAAGTCCGCGAACCGCGAGTTCGTGGCGGGCCCCATTGACTTTAATGGAAGGTGAACTTTAAAAACCTTTAGGTCATATTTGCAGCCACAAAAGATGTATTAGCTGTGCACAAATAGTCCCAGCACATGGACTATGTCATAACAGAAGTATTGCAATTGAAAAAGTTGCCCTAAATTTTTTTTTTTTTTACAGCAAAAAAATAAATATGTATTTTTTTCATAAATCAGCCAGAACTGACAGCAGCCGGTAAATACAAGTCTAATACATATAGGGTCCATTCACACATCTGTAAAATGGGTCCGCATCCATTCCACAGTTTGGCGGAACCTTTACAGACCCATTGATTTTCAATTCCAGTCTGAAAAAATTAGGCATTCACAGGATAAAGAAGTAAGTGTCGGCCATTCCAGGCCCAAAAAATTAGCCCACATGCGTTTACCTGATAGCTAAGAATGTAGTATTCTGTGGCTGAAGGTACATTAGGCATTCACAGGATACAGAAGTAAGTGTCGCCCAGTATTAGCCCCAAAAATTAGCCCACATGGGTTTAACTGTGTAACGCTCCTGCGTTTTTTGTATGATGTGGATTTTCAGCTGCAGAAATATTCCACTTCAGTAGTCATGTAGAGAAACTCTGAGACACCAATCCCAACTCCCAATGACTCATCATGTGTGGATGATCTCAATTCAGCAAGTAAATACACACACTCAATAAGATGTTTCCTAGAGTGACTTATGTATATAGTAACACAGTGATGATAGGCTGAAGAGACAGGTTGGGTAGAGATGGTAGATGACAGACACTTGAAAGGAAATGTTCTTGAAAGTAAGATAGTAGCAGATGGGATGCAGATAGGTTTAGCAATCATGTATGGTAGCAGATGACAGAGTAGCAGGTGGACATACAAGAGAGATCAACTCAGTGCAAGAACAGGTGGTAGTAGGCTCAAGAGCTAGCAATCTTAGATAATGCAGATGTAGTAATAGTCCTTAGTATGCAAAGCTAGATAGTGTAAGCTTTAGTATGAAGGTTATAGAGGTTTCCCCTGTGGGGTACTTATCACTAATAGCAATGTAGCAGAGGAGAGGTTCGGCAAGAGCGGATGATCCGGTAGCGGGATACAGGGATCAGCGCAGCGTGGTTCCGACAGCGAGGTATGCTTGCAAGCACGAGAGCTTCAAGACAGGTTAGCATCAAGGCACAAAGCAGTTTGAACGAACACATGTGAGTGAGAGCCGGCGATCTAAATAGCCATCCAGTCCGGCGCTCAGTGATGACAGCATCAGTCTTAAAGGTGTATGCGCACCTTACCAAAAGAGAATGGTGGGGCGCATACACTTATGAAAGAGTAATTAGGGTACCCAAAGGTACCAGAACATTACAGTACCCCCCCTTAAGGCCGGCTCCTGAAGGCCTCTGGAGCTCTTTTGTCTGGGTACTTCGCATGAAAATTGCGGATTAATCTAGAGGCATGTATGTCAGAGGTGTTTAGCCAGGTGTCGTCTTGGGGCCCATAGTTCTTCCATCGAACCAAGTACTGAAGTCTTCCTCTGTGGATACGAGAATCCAGAATCTCTTTTATCTCGTATTCTTCTCCACCTTCAACTTGTACAGGAGGAGGAGGTGGGATAGTAGGCCTTATTCCTTGGTCAGGAACATGGGGCTTCAGTAGCGACACATGGAAAATGGGATGTAATTTGAGGTCTATTGGCAATGTAAGCTGTACTGCAACTTTTCCAATAAGTTTCTTGATTGGGAAAGGTCCCAAGAACAGAGGTCCAAGCTTTTTGCTAGGGATTTTCAGTCTTAAATTTTTTGTTGAGAGCCAAACGAGGTCCCCGATAGCGTACTGAGGAGAAGGTCTTCTGCGAAGATCATAGTACTTCTTTTGTTGACTATGAGCGTGTGCAATGGTAGTATTAAGCAAACCCAGAGAGTCCTTTATTTGGGTAAGATAGTCTGAAGCTACTGGGTTATTTGAAGGAAGGATGCGTGGTGGAAGAATAGAGGGATGAAACCCATAGTTCAAGTAGAACGGACTCTGCTTGGTCGTACTGTGGGTTGCGTTGTTGTAGGCAAATTCTGCCAGAGGGAGAAGATCCACCCAATCATCCTGTTGGTAAGAAGTGTAACAACGTAAATATTGCTCGATGCATTGGTTGACTCTTTCAGTCTGTCCGTTGGTCTGCGGATGGTAAGGAGAAGTGAGCTTCCGCTCGATCCGTAGTATGTGACATAGTTCTTGCCAGAACTTGGAAATAAATTGTGATCCACGGTCAGACAGAAGAGTTTTTGGGATACCATATAACTTAAAGACATGTTTCATCAGGAGTTCTGCCGTTTGTTTGGACGAAGGTAGTCTGCGAATAGCAATGAAATGTGCCATTTTTGTCAGATGGTCCACTGACACTAAGATGGTATTAAATCCTTTGGAAGGAGGCAATTCCACTATAAAGTCCAAGGACACAACTTCCCATGGAGTTTGGGGTATTGGTAGACTGCATAGTAGACCGGATGGTCTCGTAGTGTCAATTTTGGACCTGGCACAGACATTGCATGAAGAGACGAATTTTTGTATAGATGTTTTCATGTAAGGCCACCAGAATTGCCTGGTAATCAGATTAAGAGTCTTTGTCATACCCATATGTCCTGCCATAGGCACATCATGCGATAATTCCAAGATCTTGGTGCGTATGGTAGGTGGTATGTAAAGTTTGTCGTTGTAGTAGAGGAAGCCGTCTGCATCAGTATTTAGTTGTGGTGGGGGTGAATCCAAACTTATACCATGCAAAACCTCTTCCTTCAAGGAACGGACAACTCCAATAATGCGTTTGTGAGGTATTATAGGAACGGAAGGGATTTCAAAGTAGTTTTCTTCAGTTAGTCGTGATAGTGCATCCGCCTTTTTGTTCTTATCTGCAGGTGTGTAGGTCACTAGGAAGGTAAACCTTAGAAAGAATAGTGACCTTCGTACCTGTCGGTGCGAGAGAGTTTTGTTAGTCTGAAGATATTGGAGATTTTTATGGTCCGTGTATATAAGTATTGGTAATTGGGTGCCTTCGAGTAGATGTCGCCAATTCTCCAGAGCCAATTTTATAGCAAGCAGTTCCTTTTCACCCACGGGGTAATTTATCTCTGGACTGCTTAGGGATTTAGAAAAAAAGGCGACTGGATGAAGTGGTGAAGTGTGAGTTGGTCGTTGGGAGAGTATTGCTCCTACTGCCATGTTTGACGCATCTACTTCCAGAATGTATTGGAGGGATGGGTCTGGATGGCGTAGTATGGGAGCAGAAGTAAACCTTGTCTTTAACAGGTGAAAAGCTTTATTTGCTTCATCTGACCATTTGAATGGTTTTTTAATGCTAGTGAGCTGTGTGAGGGGTCTCACAATGGCAGAGAAGTTTCTAATGAACTTCCTGTAGAAATTCGAAAATCCAAGGAATCGCTGTAGCGCCTTGCGTGTGGTTGGTGTAGGCCAATCCTGAATGCAGGATATCTTACTCATGTCCATCTTGATTCCTGTTTTGGATATGATGTAGCCTAGAAACAGTACCTCTTCTTTATGAAACAAGCATTTTTTCAGTTTCACATAAAGGTTGTGTGCAAGCAATCTCGATAATACTAGTCTTACATGTCTTATGTGTTCAGACAGGGATCGTGAATATATAAGTATATTGTCCAGATATACCACAACACAGACATCTAGTAAGTCTCTGAAAATATCGTTTATAAATCGTTGAAAAACTGCAGGGGCGTTGCATAGCCCGAATGGCATTACAAGATATTCGAACAATCCGTATCTGGTTCTGAATACAGTCTTCCACTCGTGTCCATCACGGATTCGAATGAGATTGTATGCTCCTTTCAGGTCCAATTTTGAAAAATAGGTAGCTCCACGCACCTGCTCAATGAGCTCAGGGATAAGCGGTAGAGGATAGCGATCTTTTATGGTAATAGCATTCAATTGTCTATAGTCGATGATAGGTCTGAGACTTGAGTCCTTATTGCGGACAAAAAAGAGTCCTGCTGCTGTGGAAGAAGTGGAAGGTCTAATAAAACCTTTTTCCAAATTCTCATCCAAATAGTCTTTGAGATGTGAAAGAGGATAAACATGACCGAACGGCAATTTGCTATTTGGGAGTAGATCAATGCTACAATCATAGTCTCGATGGGGAGGTAGTGCTTGAGCATTTTTCTCAAGAAAAACCTCAGAGAGATCCTGATAACATAGTGGTGCAATCTCATCTGTCACCACAGACAGGATCTTCCCAAAAGACGGGAGGTTACACGTACCCTCGCAATAGCAAGAGAGGAAGGTCAGGGTCCGTTCCTTCCAATCTATGGTTGGTTGATGTGTGTGCAACCAGGGAAGTCCCAAAACAATGGGAAAGTGGGGTGAAGGTATTAGATCGATGGTAGTGGTCTCCATATGAGACCCGTTAGTAGTGACTAGGAGTGCCTGTGTCTGATCAGTGATCGGACCAGAGGATAAAGGAACACCGTTAATAAGACTCACTGAGACAGGTTTAAGTTTAGAAATAATAGGAACTTTATTTAAAGCAGCAAAACGTATGTCAATATAATTTCCACAAGATCCTGTGTCAATTATGGCCTTAGTAGTAATCCTGTTCTGGTCCCACTGTAATGTTAAGCAAACAGAAAGGTAAGGGTTAGTGATTGAAGTTGTCAATCCCCCTAGGAGGACATGTGAACACTCACCCTTCTTTTTGTAGACTAGGGGACAGACGTTTATCTTGTGATCCGGGGATGCACAGTACAAGCAGAGATTACCAGATCGTCTTCTGGCTCTTTCCATAGTTGATAGAGGTGGGCGTATGGTTCCTACCTCCATAGGAACGGGGTCAACGGCCGAAATCCGAGAAGAACTGGATAATGGCATTCCCATTTTCTCAGCCTTTCTTTCTCGTAGTCTTCTATCTATGGTGATACTGAGTTGTATCAATGCATCCAGGGTTTTTGGCAGATCCGCTCGGGCGAGCTCGTCTTTAACGGCCTCTGATAGGCCAAGCCTAAATTGGGTTTTCAGAGATGCATCATTCCATTCTGAATCAAGGTTCCATCTCTTGAATTATGCGACAAAGTCTTCTACAGGTCTCCCACCTTGTTTCAAGGATCTTAATTGAAGATCGGCAGTACTCTGCCTATTGGGATCATCATATAGGCTAGTGAGTTCTGCTAGGAACAAGGCATAGGAGTTGAGAAGCTGATCGCTTTTCTCAAAAAGAGAGTCTGCCCAGGCCCGAGGATCGCCTGTTAGGTAAGAAATAATAGTACAAACCTTAATGTGATCAGTAAGGTAGGTACGGGGTTTTAGCAAGAAAAGTAACTCACATGCGTTTTTAAATTCGCGAAATTTTTTGCGATCGCCTGTAAATACCAAAGGAGGATTTATTTTGGGTTCAGGGGACTGAGCAGTGGTAAGTTGTGTCAGTCTAATTACCTGCTGCGACAGAGCCTGATTGTCTTCTTTTAATTCAGCAAGTGCGTGTATTAACGCAGTTACTTGCTGTTTTAATTGTGTCATCTGAGTGGTTATTTCTGCTGAATCCATTTGTGGTTCGTTCAATCTGTAACGCTCCTGCGTTTTTTGTATGATGTGGATTTTCAGCTGCAGAAATATTCCACTTCAGTAGTCATGTAGAGAAACGCTGAGACACCAATCCCAACTCCCAATGAGAATGGTGGGGCGCATACACTTATGAAAGAGTAATTAGGGTACCCAAAGGTACCAGAACATTACAAACTGACAGCTAAGAACATAGTTTATTTGATGGCTAGAGGTACATTAGGCATTCACACAGGATACAGAAGTAAGTGTCGGCCTGTATAGGCTGCAAAAATTAGCTCACATGGGTTTAACTGACAGCAAAGAACGTAATGTTTTTGATGGCTGGAGGTACATTAGGCATTCACAGTATACAGAAGTAAGTGTCGGCCTGTATAGGCCCCAAAAATTAGCCCACATGGGTTTAACTGACAGCAAAGAACGTAATGTATTTGATGGCTGGAGGTACATTAGGCATTCACAGTATACAGAAGTAAGTGTCGGTCAGTATAGGCCCCAAAAATTAGCCCACATGGGTTTAACTGACAGCTAAGAACATAGTGTATTTGATGGCTAGAGGTACATTAGGCATTCACACAGGATACAGAAGTAAGTGTCGGCCTGTATAGGCTGCAAAAATTAGCTCACATGGGTTTAACTGACAGCAAAGAACGTTGTGTATTTGATGGCTAGAGGTACATTAGGCATTCACAGTATACAGAAGTAAGTGTCGGCCTGTATAGGCTCCAAAATTAGCTCACATGGGTTTAACTGACAGCAAAAAACTTAGTATTTGATGGCTAGAGGTACATTAGGCATTCACACAGGATACAGAAGTAAGTGTCGGCCTGTATAGGCCCCAAAAATTAACTCACATGGTTTTAACTGACAGCAAAGAACGTAGTATTTGATGGCTTGAGGTACATTAGGCATTCACACAGGATACAGAAGTAAGTGTCGGCCTGTATAGGCCCCAAAAATTAGCTCACATGGGTTTAACTGACAGCAAAGAACGTAGTATTTGATGGCTAGAGAAACGTTAGGCATTCACACAGTATACAGAAGTAAGTGTCGGCCTGTATAGGCTGCAAAAATTAACTCACATGGGTTTAACTGACAGCAAAGAACATAGTGTATTTGATGGCTGGAGGTACATTAGGCATTCACAGTATACAGAAGTAAGTGTCGGCCTGTATAGGCCCCAAAAATTAGCCATTCAATGGACATGATATGCCTTTTATGCTGATGTATTTAGCGAAGACAAGGACCAGGAATTATTGTGGGTGGATGGCGGTCTGGCAGATATTTGTGGCCTGTGATGGGGAATTTCAATGAAACATGGTCTACTGGTCACATGTGTTGAATTCCTCAGAGATCCATGCCTCATTCATTTTTATAAATGTGAGGTAGTCTACACTGTCATGAGCTAAGCTTATCGGTCACGATCCCCCCTGCTGCGCTAAACGTCCTTTCGGACAGGACACTGGACGGGGGGGCAAGCCAACAATTCCATTGCAAATTGTGCAAGCTCTGGCCAGAGGTCAAGCCTGCCCACCCAGTAGTCCAGGGGTTCATCACTCCTCAGAGCGTCTACATCGGCCATTAACCCGATGTAGTCGGACACCTGTCGGACCCCTTTTTTTTACGCTCCAACATTTGAGCCACAGAAGCCTGCCTTTTTCCAGAACAACGTGTCACATCGTGTGACCAAAGAAGACGGAAGAGGACACAGAAGAGGATCGCGCTGGCTTCAAGCTGCCCACACCTGAGATGGCAGCGCTGGACAATACATTTTCAAGGTAAGTATTTCTTCTTGCAGGTAAGTGCGACCCGGGACAGATCAGAGGCTAGCCATTGTGGAATGCACTAGCCCTGACTGTCCCGGGGGTATTTTTATTTTAAAAAATGTCCCAGGGTGGAACTCCGCTTTAAGGCAGTGGTCCCTAGGTGAGTGTTGGGCTTACCGCGACTTATGCGTGGACTGCAAAGGCTGCAGATGGCAACACTGTTTTCAGCAACGGACACATTAAAAAAAAGCCCACACTGCGGAGCCATGTGACTGTACATGGTTGATGGCTCTCTCCTGATACATTTGCAGTCTGCTTTGTACCTCTTGTGCAATGCAATTTCTGCCTGCCCCTCCTCCCTATCTGCCGGTCCGTCATTCCGCCAGTTCTACAAATAATTGGCCAGTAACTGTTGTCACTGTGTGTAGCACAGTTAACAAAGCAAAAGAGGCCAAATGTTTGCAGGACTAAAATACAATCTTAGAAAATTATACTGTTAAATAACACCTCACTTCAATCTGTGGTATTGGGGGGCCACAGGTTTATCACACCAGTTCTACAAATAATTGGCCAGTAACTGTTGTCACTGTGTGTAGCACAGTTAACACAGCAAAAGAGGCCAAATTTCTGCTGAACTAAAATACAATCTTAGAAAATGATACTGTTAAATAACACCCCACTTCAATATGTGGTATTGGGGGGCCACTGGTCTATCACACCAGTTGTTCAAAAAATTGGCCAGTGAGTTTGGCACTGTGTGTACCAGACTTAACACAGCAAAAGAGGTAATATTGTTGCAGGACACAAATACACTTGTAAAAGTTTACTCAGATAACACCCCACTTCAATATGTGGTATTGGGGGGCCACTGGTCTATCACAACGGTTGTTCAAAAAATTGGCAAGTGAGTTTGGCACTGTGTGTACCAGACTTAACACAGCAAAAGAGGCAATATTGTTGCAGGACACAAATACACTTGTAAAAGTTTACTCAGATAACACCCCACTACAATATGTGGTATTGGGGGGCCATTGGTGTATCACACCAGTTCAAAAAATTGGCCAGTGAGTTTGGCACTGTGTGTACCAGACTTAACTCAGCAAAAGAAGCAATATTGTTGCAGGACACAAATACACTTGTAAAAGTTTACTCAGATAACCCCCACTTCAATATGTGGTATTGGGGGGCCATTGGTGTTTCACACCAGTTCAAAAAAATGGCCAGTGAGTTTGGCACTGTGTGTACCAGACTTAACACAGCAAAAGAGGCAATATTGTTGCAAGACACAAATACACTTGTAAAAGTTTACTCAGATAACACCCCACTTCAATATGTGGTATTGGGGGCCATTGGTGTTTCACACCAGTTCAAAAAAATGGCCAGTGAGTTTGGCACTGTGTGTACTAGACTTAACACAGCAAAAGAGGCAATATTGTTGCAGGACACAAATACACTTGTAAAAGTTTACTCAGATAACACCCCACTTTAATATGTGGTATTGGGGGGCCATTGGTCTAACACAGCAGTTCAAAAAATTGGTCAGTGAGTTTGGCACTGTGTGTACCAGACTTAACTCAGCAAAAGAGGCAATATTGTTGCAGGACACAAATACAATTGTAAAAGTTTACTCAGATAACATCCCACTTCAATATGTGGTATTGGGGGGGGGGGGGGGGCATTGGTGTATCATACCAGTTAAAAAAATTGGCCAGTGAGGTTGACACTGTGTGTACCAGACTTAAAAGCAAAAGAGGCAATATTGTTGCAGGACACAAATACACTTGTAAAGGTTTACTCAGATAACATCCCACTTTAATATGTGGTACTGGAGGGGCCATTGGTCTATCACACCAGTTATAATACATTATAAGTGCTTTTGTCACTGTGTGTAGTATTGCTGCAGCAACGCTCAGTCACAACACCTGTCACAATGCTGCACAGTGCACAATAATACTACTAATCCACTATAATATGCTTTCTACAAAGTATATTATACTGTGGAATAACCCCCTACCCCCCCCCCCCCCTTTTAGTGCACTGCACAGCAATACCAAACAAATTGGCAGCCCTTTAAATTACTTTTGTGGACATTAACAGAGCGATTTGTGTCACTGCTGCTGATCTCTAACTGCCCCTAAAGCACAGACTGGATACCTGCCCCTAACCTGAATAGAGACTGGACCTATACCAAAAATTGCAGCCCTTTAAATTACTTTTGTGGACATTAACATAGCGATTTGTGTGACTGCAGCTGATCTCTCTAACTGCCCCTAAAGCACAGACTGGATACCTGTCCCTATACTGAAGAGACTGTAATAGACCTATACCAAAATTGCAGCCCTTTAAATGACTTTTGTGGACATTAACAGAGCGATTTGTGTCACTGCAAATGCTGATTTCTAACTGCCCCTAAAGCACAGACTGGATACCTGTCCCTATACTGAAGAGAGACTGGACCTATACCAAAATACCAGCCCTGAAAAGGACTTTTGTGGACATTAACAGAGCGATTTGTGTGACTGCTGCCGATCTCTAACTGCCCCTAAGGCACCGACTGGATATCTGCCCCTAACCTGAAAAGATACTAGTAGACCTATACCGAAATACCAGCCCTGAAAAGGACTTTTGTGGATCTTCACAGAGCTATTTGTGTCTAGCAATCTCTCCCTCATGAGCACAGGCAACCTCTTCCTACACTGGCTATTTATAGGGTAGGGGGCATGTCCATGTGCTGAAATGTTTTAATTGGCTGTTCCGTTCCACCTGACGGCTGTGTCATGGGTCAAAGTTCTCCCCAATGCAAACTAATATGGCCGCCGCGAACAACGCCATGTGTTCGCAAAATTGGCAGGTGGCGAACAAGCAAAATTTGCCGTTAACCGACTGCCGGGCGAACCGCAAGGCCATCTCTAAAGCTGATTCCACAAATTACCATTTAAAAAGGAGTGCTGCAAATCTGTTCAAATATCCATGCAATGAATAAATAAAAAACATAAGTTAACATACAAGCATAACACTGTGATCTTTAGCTGTAGGGATCCCACAATGCTGACATTTGCTGTGTTGCCTTTCTACTTGAGTAGTCATTGCGAAATGTATGTGACTTTTCTTCTGTTTAAAAAAAAAAAAAAAAACAGCAGGGCTAAAAGACATCCTTACAAAGCCTGTAGAGGAACAGGTCAGGTTAGGAACACATTCAATTTGATTAAAAACTCTTAACAAACATCAGATATGGGTAAATAATAGTGGGTCAAATTATCTGCTAGAATTGTATATTTTATAACACTGTGGTTTTTCAGCCTGTACACCATAGAGGCTTTGGACCCCTATTATAGATTCCAAAATAAGCCCCATACAGGCCCTCCAGTCTTGGTTTTCTGCTGAACCTCCACTAATAAAACTCACGTCAAGCTGTGGAAGTGAATGCAAATATGGCTGCAAGAAGGGTAAGATAGTGTCATATAGCAGTTAATATGCTGGGGTTAGATCTACTTTTTATTTTTTATTAAACATTTCTGGTTTGGAAGCTGTTACTCCAAAAGCTGTAATGTATTGAATCGTTTTTTTGTGAGAACAAGACCTGTAAATTATTTTGTTTAGCATTTTTGGTTTTCTAAAAATAGGATTTTAACAAAAAGAACATTTTGGAAGATGAGTCAGTGAAGTTAACCCTGTGTTAATTTTAAGGTCCCAGAACATTGTAACTTCAGTGATAGCCCTGGGATATTACAGTAAGCCAAGCAGTTAATATGTAATGAAGCTGTCTTAGTCATGCTGTTGTATAGATCATCTTCATTTAAACTCTTTTCCAGCCAGGAGAAGGCACATTGAATAGGCAGCCTGGATGCTGACGTTAGGAATAGTTGCTTAGCGATACAAATTTAAAATTATCCACTCTGTGAAAAATAGCTAAAAATGCTATCAAGGCACAAATTCAGCAGCGCAGTGATATAAAATTCATCTTCCCTGCTGAAATGATTGTGCCGTTTTTTAATGTGTCAGATCAATGACTTGATGAAGGCTAACCTCCACATTTTCATTTTTGTTCAAATACATTTGGTAGATGCTGTCAAAGTGTAAAAGTGCAGTGCTCAATAAAAAAAATGTGACAGAAATCAGGATAACTAGTAGAAACCGTGTTGGTGTCAAGAAGATACACATATTAAAAAAACATAGCAAGCACTACAAAAGAGGTTTTCACACCATAAAATGTTTTATAATGTTGTAGTTAAATGAAGGGTCTAGGTGAAGAGTGTGTGGAATATACTATATCAAAGGTCCTTTCCATAGAAAATAAGACCTCAGTGAGTTGCACCCTTCAGCATGGTTACACAAATTAATTTCTATATCTCAAAGCTATACTGGAAACCATAGTGACAAATCCAGCTAAATTCCATGACCCACAATTTTGTTTATATAATGTTATTTCATGTAAACTACCTTTCTTTAATCTAAAATTCATTTACTGGCATCACCATATATGAAGACTGATTTGCAGCTTCCATTATTATGAAAAATTAGCTGCTGTCACAACTAGTGGTAGTTGGCATTATAAGATTCATGTGAAGAGAGAAAGTCTTCAGGATGGTGTTTTCTGTACAAGAGTCAAGCTGGAAGTAGAAAAACAGAGGCAAAACTAGCTGAAACGACTCTTGGTGAACATCTGGAGCAGATAGATTAGTCATACAGTAACAAACCACAAGCAGTAAGCAACACTTATCTGGAGTACAGTCACCCAAAAGAACCTGACCTTTACTGGAGCCATTGAAGCCAGGAATGGAATAGGTTGCAGGTTGTTGTCCCAGATTCACAGAAAGCACTTTGGTAAAGACAGGTCGATGTCGATATTAGTGCAGTACTCTAGTGTAAGTACCAAGCTATGTCCAGCAAGGTACTGAGCTAAAAAAAAATGCTTAGAGGCTGAACTAATGTCAAAATCAGTGCAGTAGCAGTTCAAATCCTGAAGCAGATAAGTCAGTAAAAGATACAGCAGAGAGGAGCCCACAGTCAAAAGCTGGGTCAAAGCAAGTAGAACACACAAAATCACATTCAGGAACAACAGAAGGTGCTCAGTGCTCAGAGTTGCATGCGTGCCCTAATGCACTTTAAAGACTAGAAAGGCTTGCCATATATAACCATTTGTGGGGCTTGTATAGCCATATGTTTGCCATGCAAGGGAGACAGCTGATTGCAGGCTTCCTTTCTGACAGCTTTAAGAGATACCCCCCCCCCCCCCCAGTTAATTTATAGAGGGCCCTAGATTCTTTGCAAGAGTATTATTAATATTTTGGCAAACATTCCTTGCAAGATGGTTTCAGACTATTGGTTAAGAGCTCCAAAAATCCACATTTTTTTTCTACCCAAAGAAGGCTTAGTATTGGCACAATTCTCCCTTAAAATAACCTACAATATTTCTAGACCATGCTAATTCAAAAACAGTGACTTACAGGTCATTACAAACTCTCAAACAAATCTACAGTATTGGCTGATGTCCAAAATAAAATGATAATATTTGGTTTCTTCCTTAATGAGATATTACCATATCAGAGAGTCTTGATTTGTTTTATGGTAGAAATACAACTATTTATTCTTATTATTCTTTGTAAATTTTTATAGTTCTCTAATGATGGACATAATTGTAATAAAGGATGGTGATTAAGACTCAGACTCCCCCATTTAAACAGCCCACTGAGTGCAGCAGTGATGTAGTTTGAGAGCAGCGACTAATTGGCCCAAAAGCTGCCACTGGTGTAAGAAATGGTTAGGATAAAAATATAGTATGAGGATAATGTTTCCAGCCTTTGCTTCACATATGGCACCCTGGGTTCATCATGTATTAGTATTAGTATTAGTATAAGTATTTTTGATATTTTTTTTCCCATAGGAATTGTGCCCACATATACTAAGATGCAAGGTCCACTCTCTGGTCAGTGCCTGGGGAAAAATCTACATATGCTGTATGCAGGTAACTTCAGGCTTCTCGGGATGTTTACAAGTCTAGTTTCCATATAGTCAGTATATACAGTAGAAGGGAAACCAATGCTACTTTGTAATAAAGGTCATATGACTTAGAGCCTTTATATTACAAAGCAGTGTAGGAGAAGGACAATGCGCCTGCTAAGTATTCAGTACATGATCTACTTTAGTGGATATTATACAACCAAATGAATGATCCATATTTCTGTTACTACCTGGGGATGTATTTGCTCAGAGGTCATGGATGAAGAAACAAATATTAACTAAAAGCTAATCTGTATGGAGCCTAATTCCCTCTTCTCCTAAGCCTTTCTTTTACTAAAAAGCACTAAGGCAGACCAGAACTGTAATTGATAGGAAGTGTTGGTGCTATGGGGAAAAAGTCTGCTTTTGACACATTTGGGTCACATTGGGTAAAATAGTAAAAGGGAAATAAGACTTAAAATAAGTTTTACTGATCATATTAAAAATTAAAATGTGGGCATAATTCAACTATCCGTATTACCTAGAGGACAGCAGCTCATCAAAACCAGTAGCATATACATACAGTAAAATTATGCATGATTAGCACAGTGTTCAGTCACAGAGATATTTAAAAAAAAACCCACAGCATGTTTTCTTTATACTAAAGCCAGGTACACCCAGGCCGAATGTCAGGAGACAATGGCCGATTGAAAATAAAACAGCCGACATTCGGCCCGTGTGTATGTCGGTTTGTCCAACAGAAGCCGGCTGTTTGGCTGGCTTCTGTCAGATGTGCATGCTGGAAAACCAGCATCCGAACGATTCCCAATCAGTACTTACAGCCAATAGCAAAAAGTGGTAATCGGAGTGTTCTGCCAGGGGGGGTGGGGGTGTCCCCTGTCAGAACACAACAGCTGAGCCGGGAACTAATTTGGTTAGTACAGGGGCTCTGACCGGAGCTGACAGTGCGGGGTTGAACAAAAAAAAAACTGATAGTGTGTACCTGGCTTAAGTTACATCAGCTCAATGTAGTGCCATATGGAGGACCCAATATCACCAGCAGTGGCTTGTAAAAGCAAGCAGTCTTTACTGTTTTCTCCAAAATAGGTAAACACAAATTGCTTTCTTCACTCTTCAGCAAAAATGAAACAAACAGTTCATAGTACTGCAAAAAAAGGAACCCCACAACAGGCTCAGCCCCAGTCTCCCGGTCGTACACTGGCATTAGGGTTCCTCCTTGGCTCAGGGTGCTTGACAGGCCACAGGGGTTCAGCAACAAGTGTCTCAGTTGCCAGAAAATTCACACTTGCTCACAGCTTTTGAACCACTCTACTCTCCCTCACTGACATAGGTGCTGATTCTATAATGTTCCTTTTTAAGACTCCCTTTGCCATGGCTTAACCCCTTTAAAGTCTTGTAATCAGAGTTTCTTCCCTCCCAAAACTCTTTGAACCTCCAAAATTCAGGATCCCTAAAAGGATATATGAAACCAGAGAGTACTGAAAGTCAGTCAACTCCAGCCAAACTACCTCAGAACACCTCACCCTGCATGGGTGAGAACCCCTGAGTACACAACAATATCTTCAAAACTGCCCCCCTTAAAGGGACCACAACTCAAATATTGATGGGATATACAGTACCTGCTCTCCAGGAAACATTCTCAGTGACCTGTACAGTAGGTTTTAATGGGAATTGCTCTTCTCCTTACACATGAGGAGAACATACATACCAGTATAAAACTACCTATTGCGTTTTCTCTTGAAGCTCACTGCTCATCCCAATGTCTAAGTTTTAAACCTATGCAATGTATCAGAATACATGCCTGCCATTTGAAAGCAACCCCGTCGTTAAACCCAGAGTTTAAAAGAAAGAAAAGGTCTGCCTCTAAAAACAGATTGTAATCTTTGGTTCTTAACTATGCATTCAACATGTATGTCCCTCTTTTCCTTTTAGGTGCAAGTGTACAAAACTCTCATCTACCACAACCCTTCCTTCTTTATTGGTGTGAAATGTGTGATTTTAATATTTTTTGACTTCTTGGATACATTCATGCCCCCCTGTCTTTTTGATTGGATAATAAAGGAATAGCACCACACTAATAAGCTCCCCCAATGTGCTTTCCCCTCATGTAAGTAGGCCCTGAAGTGTTACACTGATAACACTGTCTAGTATAATAGAGCTTTCAGGCACCCCACTTCTAGACTTTCCTCTCTCAGATGGTGTGACACGGTGTAACAGATAGCTGGATTTACAGGTGGATGTGAATAGTTGTTTCCACTCAGACTGTGCAAAATAATGACAGGCTGTCAGGGGACCCAGTTGTCTGCGGGTGTTCAAATGTAATTGCACATGGAGCAATTACCTGTGGTTAGGGACAGATCATCTGTCAGGGCATAGAAGGGAAACCAATGCTACTTTATAATCGAGGAAAAATGAGCTAAAGCCTTTATAATATTACAAAGCAGTAAAGTAGAAGGACATCCAAACACCTAACAGCTGTGGTCACTGACAGCCTGTCATTGTTTTGTGTAGGCTCAGCGGCCACAACTATCCACATCCACCTGTTAACCCAACTTCAGGAATATTCTGGATTCTTGATGCAGAAGCTGTGATAAAAATCCTAAGGCTCGAAGCTAGCAGACCAAGACAAGTATACTTATTTTTATTTTTCAAAGTAACAGTTTTTTTCTACTAAGGCCAATGAGATTTGAAAATTACAGTCATAAGGTTGAATTAGAGAGTCTATACTTTTTAAATTGAGCCTAAGGTATTATAGTAACAGTATATAAATGCATTTAATTAATGTATGTATATATTACACAAATTAATGAAAGGAGGTTTTCATCATTTCCTGGAATTTAAGTTAAAAGAAAAATGAAAAGAGTAGGTTAATTATCTGGTAGGTTAATTATTTATGCAAGAATAGTTGATTTATTTAAGAAAGAATAAATGACCCAAAGTTTTGAAAATTAAAACATTTCTGTACCAAAGTATAAAAGTAAAATTGAATGCCTGACAGATATGCAGAAGATAAGGAATAAATAGCTTTGATGCAGCCTCTTAGGAAAAGATTTTTACATTAACTTATTTGTGAAATTCTTACATGAACTCAATACTATTTTCAGTTTGTTCAAGTGTGAGAGTACTTTTAAAATCAATGCATACATCATTAAACTATTTTTTTTCTCTTCCATCTAAGATGCACTTATATATCTATTTAGGCAGTTTGTTTTTTTAAAAAATATAGCAGATAAAGAGGAGAGCAAGAAAAGGGGGAAGAAGAGACATGTATTTATTTTTTGTGCAGATTAAATAAAAAGTGAATATTCCAGTTTTGGATAGATGCTAATTGGTTGATTGTCCCACTGGTTCTATTATCTCATGAGGACTTTACAGCTAGCTAAGTTTTCACTTCTGTCTTTCTGCTAAAGATTTTTTTATTGGATTTTTACTTATTTTATCTTGCATAAAATGCAGTAGGAGTGGGATACCTTGCTTGACTTCATAGGCTGTAATGGAAAACTGAATGCATACACATACCCTAGTCACCTTTACAAATTAGAAATACTACAGGATTATTTCTACTCATGCTTTAAAGGCCCCATTAATAAACTAGTTTATGCATACTCTGATGGGGCAGCACATTGGCTTAGTGGTTAGCACTTCTGCCTTGAAACTACACTGGAGTCATCATCAGCTCAAATTCCTGCCATGACACAACCTACATAGAGTTTGCATGTTCTCCCTGTGCTTGCATGGGTTTCCTCCCTCAGTGATAATTTGGGGGGCCACGTCATCTGCTGGTCTTGGTCCGTTGTGTTTTATCAAGTCCAAAGTCAGCGTATCCCTCTACCAGAAGGTTCTAGAGCACTTCATGCTTCCCTCTGCTGACCAGCTTTAAGGAGATGCTGATTTTATGTTCCAGCAGGTCTTGACCCACTGCCAAAAGTACCAATACCTGGTTTATTGATCATGGTATCACTGTGCTTGATTGGCCAGCAAACTCGCCTGACCTAAACCCAATAGAGAATCTGTGGGGTATTGTTAAGAGAAAGATGAGAGACACCAGACCCAACAATGCAGACGAGCTAAAAGCCACTATCAAAAAAACCTGGGCTTCCATAACATCCCAGCAGCGCCACAGGCTGATCGCCTCCATGCCGAGCTGGATTGATGCAGTAATTAATGCAAAAGGAGCCCTGACCAAGTATTGATTGCATACTATACTGTACATGAACATACTTTTCAGTAAGCCAACATTTCTGTATTAAAAATTATTTTATTATTATTGGTCTTATGTAATATTAAAATTTCCTGAGATACTGAATTTTGGGTTTTCACTAGCTGTAAGCCATAATCATCAAAATTAAAAGAAAGAAATGCTTAAAATATATCACTTTGTGTGTAACACATTTATAAAAATATATTAGTATATATATATATATATATATATATATATATATACTGTACGTATATATATATATATACACAATATCTCACAAAAAAGAGTACACCCCTCACATTTTTGTAAATATTTTACTGCATCTTTTCATGTGACAACACTGAAGAAATGACACTTTGCTACAATGTAAAGTAGTGAGTGTACAGCTTGTATAACAGTGTACATTTGCTGTCCCCTCAAAATAACTCAACACACAGTCATGAATGTCTAAACCGCCAGCAAATAAATTGAGTACACCCCTAAGTGAAAATTTCCAAATGGGGCCCAATTAGCCGTTTTCTCTCCCCGGTGTCATGTGACTTGTTAGTGTTACAAGGTTTCAGACGTCAATAGGGAGCAGGTGTGTTAAATTTGGTGTTATTGCTCTCCCTCTCTCATACTGGTCACTGGAAGTTCAACATGGCACCTCATGGCAAAGAACTCTCTGAGGATCTGAAAAAAAGAATTGTTGCTCTACATAAAGATGGCCGAGGCTATAAGAAGATAGCCAAGACACTGAAAGTGAGCTGCAGCACGGTGGCCAAAACCATACAGCGGTTTAACAGGACTGGTTCCACTCAGAACAGGCCTCGCCATGGTCGACCAAAGTGGTTGAGGTCACGTGCTGAGCATCAGATCAAGGTTATCTTTGGGAAATAGACGTATGAGTGCTGCCAGCATTGCTGCAGAGGTTGAAGGGGTGAGGGGTCAGCCTGTCAGTGCTCAGACCATGCTGCATGTATGCGTCCATAGACGGCAGAGCTTTTTGTGATGAAAGCATGCTCCCAGCACAGTAACTAAGCTGTCAAATGCACCTCTCAGTCAATGCTAATGATTGACAGTCAGCAGGACTGGCTCCCAATCATGTGACCACTGTGCCAGTCAATCACAGTGGTCATGTGATCGGATGATCCTTCACATCCCCAGGGTATGTAAACCCTATTAAAGGGAAGTCGAGGCTAACACGCTAGCTCCGACATCCCTTTTATGCCTAGGGGAGCTCCAAGGACCAGTGAAAGGGTTAACACACTATGGCGAACTTACCTTGCAAGCGATCCCCTTCAGAGCTGCGGTGCCAGTGCTCCTATCTGTCGCAGATGCTTTAATCTTCTACTATAATTTGGCTTCTTCAGATAAGGCTTGCTCACTGTGGTACAAAAGTTTGTTATTTCCATCCAAAGTCTGCCAATGGGACTCCAGATTAGAATTTATCCAAAAAATCTCTAATCATGGTCCGAGTGCACTAAATTGTTGTCTCATTATTCAGACTGGCTCCCCAAGCCGTTGTTTACAAAATACAGAAAGCTTGCAGGGAAAATCAATTTTAGGCCCCGTTCACATACAAGCGACGCTACTTCGCACCGCGACCTCGGAGCGCCCGACACGGACTTCATAACATTGAAGTCTATGGCGGTCGCCTCCTGGTCGCCCCAAAGAAGCTCCAGACCCTTTTTCTAAGTCGGAGCGACTTGTGTCGCTCCTATTAGAACGGGTCCGCAGATTCCCTATGGGAGGCGACCTGTGAGGCGACCAGGTCGCCTCACAGGTCGCCTTAGTGTGAACGGGGACTAAATGTCATTTTTTTTTCTCTATTTATGTCAGTTTTGCTGCAGCAGGTTCTATACACAGTACAGATGCGCCACTTTACAGGCAGACTAAGGGGACCCCTTAGGCAGCCACTATATTTAAAGGAATTTTTCATTTTTATTGTTTTACTTTAAGCATCATTAATGTCACTGCTCCTTTAAAAAACTATTGTTTTAAAGAAAACATTGTATTGATTCAAATCCCCCAGGGTAGTATCCGGGTCCCCATACCCTTTTGTATGGCCATTACCTTTCATTTAAGCCTTCAAAATGGGCACTTTTGATTTTTTCAAGTTTCGGTCCTGTAGACTTTAAAAGGGCTCACAGTTTGGGTCTGAACTTTTTGCGATGTCCAAGAGTTCTGGTGTGAACAGAACTGGGGGTGTTTTACCCACCCGGTATCTGGCAACTGGATAATCAGAGGGAGACCCAAAATAGATCTACACTCAGCGGCCCCTATGGGGGTAGTGTTACATATGTATTTCAGTCATATATTTATTTATTTATTTTCCAGGTGTATCAGCTAAAAACAACCTGCAATGTCCTTGTCAACTTGACTTATTTTAGGTTTTTCAACACAGAGTACTAAATATTAAAGCTAAAATTCTACAGCTTTAGTTATATCATAAAACTGTAATTAAAGCAGAACTCCGAGCAAAACCTTTTTTCTGTGTAATATCTTGTGGTTCTATATTTTGAGCTAGCATGTTGTCCATTTGTTTTCCCAGTCCCTATTTCTGAGACAATGGATGTGCATTATTTAAATAATAGGCTTCCTTGCCTATGATATCCATTTTGCAAGACCAGTGGCCCCTATGCCATTTATTCCCCCAGACCACCGGTCGTGTCCTTGCCCTGTTGTAGTCCTTACAGCGTGTGGTGACAGAATTCCAGCCTCGCTCGCTGTAGCGAGCGGATGCTGATGTCTGAGATCACCGGTCTGAACCGCCAATTGATGCAACATCAATAGAATGACAGCCCAGGGACTCCTGGTTTGTCCTGCTTCCGGTGACGGGAGGCAGGACAGATTTGGAGTCTCCTCCACTCTCTCAGTTCCACATGCTTGCAATATGCAGGCTATGTAAATGGGCACTAGGCTCAGTGTAAGCGTGTCCCTGCTCACAGTCCCATGCTTTCATTGTACCCACCCACATGCTCTACAGTTTCCCTTGGCATGATGGGCACTGTAGTTGCTAAACACTGTAGTGTGACAGAGCAGGATCTGACATGACCTCTGCATTTCCACCTCCTCTTAGAGCCGGCAGAAGCTGCTGTTTTTTCTAAATACAGGTCCCTCTCAAAAAATTAGCATATTGTGATAAAGTTCATTATTTTCTGTAATGTACTGATAAACATTAGACTTTCATATATTTTAGATTCATTACACACAACTGAAGTAGAGCAAGCCTTTTATTGTTTTAATATTGATGATTTTGGCATACAGCTCATGAAAACCCAAAATTCCTATCTCAAAAAATTAGCATATTTTATCCGACCAATAAAAGAAAAGTGTTTTTAATACAAAAAAAGTCAACCTTCAAAAAATTATGTTCAGTTATGCACTCAATACTTGGTCGGGAATCCTTTTGCAGAAATGACTGCTTCAATGCGGCGTGGCATGGAGGCAATCAGCCTGTGGCACTGCTGAGGTGTTATGGAGGCCCAGGATGCTTTGATAGCAGCCTTGAGCTCATCCAGAGTGTTGGGTCTTGCGTCTCTCAACTTTCTCTTCACAACATCCCACAGATTCTCTATGGGGTTCAGGTCAGGAGAGTTGGCAGGCCAATTGAGCACAGTAATACCATGGTCAGTAAACCATTTACCAGTGGTTTTGGCACTGTGAGCAGGTGCCAGGTCGTGCTGAAAAATGAAATCTTCATCTCCATAAAGCTTTCCAGCAGATGGAAGCATGAAGTGCTCCAAAATCTCCTGATAGCTAGCTGCATTGACCCTGCCCTTGATAAAACACAGTGGACCAACACCAGCAGCTGACTGTGGGTACTTGACACTGGACTTCAGGCATTTTGGCATTTCCCTCTCCCCAGTCTTCTTTAGGGTTCGGTCACCTCTTCTCGTTGTGCAGCGTTTTCTGCCACACTTTTTCCTTCCCACAGACTTCCCACTGAGGTGCCTTGATACAGCACTTTGGGAACAGCCTATTCGTTCAGAAATTTCTTTCTGTGTCTTACCCTCTTGCTTGAGGGTGACAGCAGTCAGGTCGGCAGTCTTACCCATGATTGCGGTTTTGAGTAATGAACCAGGCTGGGAGTTTTTAAAAGCCTCAGGAATCTTTTGCAGGTGTTTAGAGTTAATTAGTTGATTCAGATGATTAGGTTAATAGCTCGTTTAGAGAACCTTTTCATGATATGCTAATTTTTTGAGATAGGAATTTTGGGTTTTCATGAGCTGTATGCCAAAATCATCAATATTAAAACAATAAAAGGCTTGCACTACTTCAGTTGTGTGTAATGAATCTAAAATATATGAAAGTCTAATGTTTATCAGTACATTACAGAAAATAATGAACTTTATCACAATATGCTAATTTTTTGAGAGGGACCTGTACAGCACTGACGTCATGAATATTGTATTATATTTTCTTCCTAAACTGTGAAAAATATATTTATAAACCTACCTGTTTATTGCTTTATATAGGTAGGTTTGCTGATAGTTGATTTTTGCTGGCATCTGGGAGTTCTTCTTTAGGTATGTCTTGCGATGTGCATGCAATTGGATTCTGTAGGAAACTTCACTGCAGGGCTGCCCGGTCCTTTTCCTGTTGCTGAACTTCTGGTGCTATGGGGGTAATAGCTTTAGGTCTCCGGACTTACGTGCACTAAAGATAATCTGACAGGACAATGCCCTTTCCTCCCTCCTTCATTGAGAAAAATGATTTCACTGATTACACTGTCTTTAACACTATCTGTACAGAGGGAGATAATCCTTTGACTGATCAGACTCTCCCCCAACCAATCACAGATTCTGTTACAGACAGTGTAATCAATGAAAGACCTTGGGGTCCCCCAAGGTTCTGTCCTGGGACCAATCCTGTTTAATTTATTCATAAATGATCCAGAGGAGAGGATATCCAGCACAATCTTGGTATTTGCGGGATGATACTAAACTAAGCAGGGCAATAACTTCTATGCAGGATGTGGAAACCTTACAAGCAGACCTGAACAAAATAATGGGGTGGGCAACTACATGGTTCATGAGGTTTAATGTTGAAAAATGTAAGGTAATGCACTTGGGCGTCAGAAATACGAACGCAAGGTACTCACTAAGGGGGAAACCTCTGGGGGAATCTAAGATAGAAAAGGACCTGGGGGTCCTAGTGGACAACAGGCTTAGCAGTGGTATGCAATGCCAAGCCGCTGCAAGCAAAGCCAACAGAATACTGGTATGTATAAAAAAGGGAATTCACTCAGGAAATAAAGAGATTATTCTCCCACTTTATAAGACTCTGGTCCGGCCACACCTGGAGTATGCCATCCAGCTCTGGGCACCGGTCCTCAGGAAGGGAGTGCTGGAACTGGAGAAGTCCAGAGAAAGGCGACAAAAATAATTAGGGGAATGGAGGATCTCAGTTATTATTATTATTATTATTATACAGGATTTATATAGCGCCAACAGTTTGTGCAGCACTTTACAATGTGAGGGAAGACAATACAGTTACAATACAATTCAAAACAGGAGGAACTAGAGGGCCTTGTTCGTTAGAGCTTACAATCTAGAAGGGAGGGTCAAGTGAAACAAAAGGCAATAACCATGGGGGATGGGCTGATGGAGAAAATTGAGGTATATTTGTTAAGTGTGGGTAGGATAGGCTTCTCTGAAAAGGAGGGTTTTCAGAGATCGCCTAAAAGCTAAGAGAGTAGGAGATAATGGGACAGATAAGGGTAAGGAGTTCCATAGGATTGGAGAGGCTCTGGAAAAGTCCTGGAGGTGAGCATGGGAGGAGGTGACGAGGGAGCTAGAGAGCAGGAGGTTTTGAGAGGAATGAAGAGAGCGATTAGGTTGGTATTTTGAGACTAGGCTAGTGATGTAGCCAGGGGCTAAGCTGTGGATTGCTTTGTAAGATGTTGTAAGTATTTTGAATTTCATTTGTTGGGTGAGCGGAAACCAGTGGAGGGCTTGACAGAGAGGAGCAGCGGACACTGAGCGATTGGTAAGGTGGATGAGTCTGGTGGCAGCATTCATGATGGATTGAAGGGGGCATAACCTGTGTAAAGGTATGCCAATGAGAAGGGAATTGCAGTAGTCGAGTCGCGAAATGACCAGTGAGTGAACTAAGAGCTTTGTTGTGTCTTTGGTTAGAAAAGGGCGTATTTTGGAGATGTTGCGGAGTCTGAGGTGGCAAGATTTGGACAGCGATTGGATGTGGGGTTTGAAGGAGAGTTCAGAGTCCAGGACAACACCTAAGACCTTGGCATGCGGGGAAGGGCTGATAGTAATGCCATCGATATTGACAGAGAAATCAGGGGAAGGGGCACGTGGTGGAGGAAAAATTATAAGCTCGGTTTTTGATGGATTGAGTTTGAGGAAGTGGTGAGATATCCAGACCGATATATCTGATAGTAAATTAGTGATACGTGAGGAGACTGAGGGAGAGAGCTGAAGGTTGGATAACTAGATTTGGGTATCGTCAGCGTAGAGATGGTATTGGAAGCCATGGGAGGCTATCAACTGACCCAGAGAGGAGGTGTAGATTGAAAATAGGAGGGGTCCAAGAACAGAGCCTTGGGGGACCCCAACGGAGAAGGGAAGAGGAGAGGAGGAAGTAGAATTGTACATAGTGCTAAAGGTGCGGTTGGATAAGTAGGAAGATAACCAGTGAAGAGTACAGTCACGGAGACCAAAGGCATGGAGTTTTTTGAGGAGGAGGGGATGGTCAACCGTATCAAAGGCAGCAGAAAGGTCCAGAAGTAGGAGTACAGAATAGTGTCCATTGGTTTTGGCCGTTAGTAGATCGTTTGTCAGTTTTAGGAGAGCAGTTTCAGTGGAGTGTTGAGGCCGAAATCCAGACTGAAGGGGATCAAGGAGGCTATTATCAGCAAGGTGGTTGCACAGTCGGTTGTAGACTAGATGTTCGAGGAGTTTGGATGAAAAGGGGAGCAAGGAAATAGGGCATAGGTTGTTCAGATCGGTTGGGTCCAGTGAGGGCTTTTTAAGTATGGGGCTGACTAGTGCATGTTTTAGAGAGTTGGGGAAGATGCCAGAAGAGAAGGAGAGATTGAAGATGTGGGTTAGAGAGGGTAGAATAGGGCCAGAGGGTGAACATAGCATTTGCGAGGGAACAGGATCCAAAGGGCAGGTGGTTAAGTGGACGTTAGCAAGTAGTTTAGCAACCTCATCTATAATGGTGGCATAGGCGTGCGCACGGGGTGTGCCGGGTGTGCCTAGGCACACCCTAATCACCCTGTGTCTGTTAGTGTTGGGCCGGCTGATCTCCATCTCTGCCACTGAGGGTAGTGAGATACTTGGTGGAGAGGCAGCTGTGCTGTTGGCTCCAGCAGATAGTGAGGCTTGTCAGAGCCGCTCAGTGTGTGACACTGTCAGGTAATGTTACTGCTTGCAGGGAGAAAGACCAGCTGTCAAAACTCAGGGGTGATGTCGGGGGTGGGCGGGACCGAACAGCTATCAAACACCAGCCAATAGGATGGGGTCTGGGCGGCCGCTTCGTTTATGTGGCTCCGCCCCTTTCTTAAGCAGCCCAATCATTGGCTGGTGTTTGACAGCTGCTTGATCCTGCCCACCCCCGACATCACCGTTTTTTTACAGCTGGGCTTTCTCCCTGAAAGCAGCTACATTACATGACAGTGTCACACACACAGTGGGGTACCAATGGGGAGGGGGGGCGGGGGGGCCACGCACTGGGGGGTGTCAGCCGGCATTCTCTGAGATCCCACATCGCAGTGTGAAGGCAGCTGCAGTGGCAGCTCCTTTAGTCCATGCTGCTAGCGGGGGGCAGAGCCGGGATGGGAAGAAGGGGGCGGAGCCTCGCAGGGAGGGGCGGAGCCTAGGCGGGAAGAAGGGGGCGGAGCCTCGGCGGGAAGAAGGTGAGTGCGTTCCCATTGCTCAAGTGTGTGTGCTGGATAGGAGGGGGATGGGGAAGCTGCATATAGAGGGATTCATCTTTCCCTATTCTTTCTGCAGCTGCTGAATAACTGATTGTCCTCCTTTCCCTCCTGCAGGAAGAATAGGGAAAGATCAATTCATCTATATGCAGCTGCCCCATCCCCCTCCTATACAACTTCTTTTGCTAGCCCCCCGGTGCTCGTAATCCCCCCCCTCTGCTCTTAGCCCCCCCCAAAGGCACTAGACCCCCCTGTTCTTAACCACCCCCCCATGCTCTTCAGCCCCCCACAGTGCTTTTCATCTCCCTCCCCCCAAGTGCTCCCTGTCCCCCCCAGTGCTCTCCACCCCCTGGTTTTCCTTGCCCGCCCCCTAAGTGCTCCCTGTCCCCCCCCCCCCCGTGCTCTCCACCACCCTGGTTTTCCTTGCCCACCACCCAAGTGCTCCCTGTCCCCCCCAGTGCTCTCCACCCCCCTGGTTTTCCCTGCCGCCCCCCAAGTGCTCTCCACCCCCTGCTTTTCCCTGCCCGCCCCCCAAGTGCTCTCCACCCCCCTGGTTTTCCCTGTCCGCCCCCCAAGTGCTCGCTGTCCCCCCCCCAGTGCTCTCCACCCCCCTGCGCCTTCCAACCCCCCCTACAATGCTTTCCAAAACCCCTCTTTATTCTCTCCAGCCCCCCCCCCCCCCACCGTGCCCTTCAGCTCCTCCAGTGCTCTCTGCTTGCCCTGTGCTCTCCGGCCCCCCTAGTGCTCTTCTATCTTCTATCATGTCCTCAGTCTCCGAGCATCTCCTGTATCACGTCTGTAGTCTCTGACCATCTCCTGTATCATGTCTGTAGTCTCTGACCATCTCCTGTATCATGTCCTCAGTCTCTGACCATCTTCTGTATCATGTCTGCAGTCTCTGAGCATCTCCTGTATCATGTCTGCTGTCTCTGAGCATCTCCTGTATCACGTCTGCAGTCTCTGAGCATCTCCTGTATCCTGTGTGCAGTCTCTGACCATCTCCTGTATCATGTCGTAGTCTCTGACCATCTCCTGTATCATGTCCTCAGTCTCTGACCATCTCCTGTATCATGTCTGCAGTCCCTGACCATCTCCTGTATCACGTCTGCAGTCTCTGACCATCTCTTGTATCACGTCTGCAGTCTCTGACCATCTCCTGTATCACGTCTGCAGTCTCTGACCATCTCCTGTATCACATCTGCAGTCTCTGACCATCTCCTGTATCACGTCTGCAGTATCTGACCATCTCCTGTATCACGTCTGCAGTCTCTGACCATCTCCTGTATCATGTCTGCAGTCTCTGACCATCTCCTGTATCATGTATGCAGTCTCTGACCATCTCCTGTATCACATCTGCAGTCTCTGACCATCTACTGTATAATGTTTGCAGTCTCTGACCATCTCCTGTATCACGTCTGCAGTCTCTGACCATCTCCTGTATCATGTCTGCAGTCTCTGACCATCTCCTGTATCACATCTGCAGTCTCTGACCATCTACTGTATAATGTTTGCAGTCTCTGACCATCTCCTGTATCACGTCTGCAGTCTCTGACCATCTCCTGTATCATGTCTGCAGTCTCTGACCATCTCCTGTATCACATCTGCAGTCTCTGACCATCTACTGTATAATGTTTGCAGTCTCTGACCATCTCCTGTATCACGTCTGCAGTCTCTGACCATCTCCTTTATCATGTCTGTAGTCTCTGACCATCTCCTGTATCACATCTGCAGTCTCTGACCATCTACTGTATAATGTTTGCAGTCTCTGACCATCTCCTGTATCACGTCTGCAGTCTCTGACCATCTCCTTTATCATGTCTGTAGTCTCTGACCATCTCCTGTATCACGTCTGCAGTCTCTGACCATCTACTGTATCATATCTGCAGTCTCTGACCATCTACTGTATCATGTCTGCAGTCTCTGACCATCTACTGTATCATGTCTGCAGTCTCTGACCATCTACTGTATCATGTCTGCAGTCTCTGACCATCTTCTGTATCCTGCCTGCAGTCTCTGAATATCTCCTTTAGCAAGTCTCCAATCTCTTACTCAAACTTAAACACATTGCTAATAATATTAGCTATCTATTTATGCTGAAGGTAGGACTGTGCAAGGGAGGCAGAGAGTGCAAAAGGGGGAACTGTGATTAGAGAGACAGGGGGCAGACTGCAAGGGGCACTGTGATGGGGGGAGGGCTGTGAATTTTGTGCAATAAATATTCCTGAAAACATTACAAATTTTTGTGGGTGTTTTTACATTTTAAAGTTGGGGGGGGGGGGGTGCCAGATATAGGATCCGCCCCGGGTGCCAAATGCTCTAGGTACGCCACTGCACACACACTGAGCGGCTCTTGCAAGTCTCACTGTCTGCTGAATGTGAAACTCCCCCTCTCCCCTGTTAGTGTCCATAAGTGGTGCCCAGTAGTGCCACCTATCAGTGCCCAGTAGTGCCACCTATCAGTGCCCACCAGTGCCACCTATCAGTGCCCACCAGTGCCACCTCATCAGTGCCCATCAGTGTTACCTAATAGTGCCTATCAGTGCCCAGCAGTGCCGCCTCATCAGTGCCACCTATCAGTGCCCACCAGTGCCGCCTCATCAGTGCCCATCAGACACATCTAACAGTGCCTATCAGTGCTTCCTATCAGTGCCACCAATCAGTGCCCACCAATGCCGCCTATCAGTAGCCATCAGTGATGCCTATTAGTGCCCAGCAGTGCTGCCAATCAGTGCTGCCTATCAGTGCCACCTATCAGTACCCATCAGTGCTGCCAATAAGTGCCACCTCTCAGTGCTGCCAATCAGTGCCCATCAGTGCAGCCTCATCAGTGCCAGTCAGTGCTGAGAACAAGTGCCTATTAGTGCTGCCTATCAGTCCATATCAGTGCCTCACATGTAATTTCACCTGTAATACACATCAAAAGGAAAATAAGGCATACATCTTTTTCAAAACTTAGCAGTGATGGTGGAACCCCTCTACAGATATTTGCCATACAATTTAACTTAAGTGCAAAAACCTTTTAGTGTCCCAATACTTTTGACAAGTGTTTATGTGTGTGTGTGTATATATATATATATATATATATATATATAGTGTGTGTATGTGTATATATATATATATATATACACGCATGTGTGTTTGAGCTTTGGGGTGCACACCCTAATGCAATAGGCTGCGCACGCCTATGAATGGTGGGGTTGAATGAGGGAAGTAATGATCGCACCTGTGGGCATGAAGCATAAGGCATGGAAGGTTTCTGAACAGCAACGATCTCCTTACGAATTGTATCAATCTTCTGTTTGAAGTGGTAGGCAATCTCCTGGGCAGTGAGTGAGTTGGTTGGAGGGGGTAGTGGAGGACGGAGTAGAGAATTAAAGGTAGCGAAGAGTTGCCGGGGGCATGATGACAGGCTGTTAATGAGAGTGATAAAATAAGTCTGTTTGGCAGTGTGGAGACTGGAATTGTATTTTTGGAGGGCAGATTTATATCGGTTGAAATCCTTCTGAGACCTCTGAGGAAAGACTGCAGGCATTGAACTTGTTCTCTCTGGAGAACAGACACTTGAGAGGAGATATGATATCAATGTACAAATATTGTACTGGTGACCTGAGCATAAGAAACAAACTTTTCAGAGAAAGGGAATACAATAAGACACGTGGCCACTCACTAAAACTAGAGGAAAAACGGTTTAACCTTTAAACACACAAGGGGGTTCTTTACTGTCAGAGTAGTGGGATGTGGAATTCTCTTACACAAGCAGTGGTATCAGCAGGGAGCATTGATAGTTTCAAAAAACTATTAGACGGGCACCTTAAAGACCACAACATACAGGGGTATACAATAAACGGTTAACATCAAACACACACACACATCATAGGTTGAACTGGATGGACTGATGTCTTTTTTCAATCTCACTAACTATGTAACTGTAACTTGTTCTCAATAGGAGAGGAATAAGGAGGGGGTGTGCTATTAAACCATACAGTGCTGGAAGTTCAGCGGGAAGAGGACCAGGTACCCTGAAGATTTCAAAAGAATACAGCAGCCTGCTCATTGAGGGTCATACTTCACTACAGCTAAATAATGTTTTTAAGTAAACTTCAACTTTAATAGCAGTTCCTTAGGGCAAACAGGATTTATTCTGCACTTACAAATAAGCACTCTTTATTGAGTGAGGCAAACAGGATGTGAACATTTTGTGCTTTGAATTTGTACTTGAGGCTTCGCTATTCCATGGAGAGATAGTTAAATGTGTTATTAATTAGTCATATTTAGTGATTTAAACAGTTGTATATTTAAAAAGAGTGCCTGTCTATTTAATTAGATTGATATTCTTCCGTAACAAGAGAACCAAATTACCTAAAAGCACTATTATAAATGACATGTTTTATTCATCTGTTAGAGGCAATTACAAAGGTGAAAGTTTTCTCTGTGCACCTGTGTATGTACTGAAATTCTAGTGTGTCTTTATGTTATTTCTGATTTCAAAATGTTCAAAATTTTCTTCTTTGCAGGATTCATAGATCGACATTATTTATATAATTTATCCACAAGGGAATAAATGGAAACACAGCTTATGTGATATTTTCACACAATACAAACTACTAAAACTGCCACATTCTAATGTATAATGTAACTCTACTTCCATTAGGAAAAAGAAACCTTGTCCATGTCAGTTCTATACATTGCATACACTGTATGTTAGCATTACGTTATAAACTCATACCGTCATTCCCCTTACTTCCTACTTCATGTGTGTTAAGTGAGAGCATCTGTCTGCCATGGTCACCTGATCATTGCCAGTGTTGTTGTAAGAGATACACTGGCAACAAGCCAGTCCCAAGAGCAGGAAATCACATTCCCTGGAGTGTTGTATACTCAAAATGTGTACAGAATGCTCCCATTTGCAACAACCACAAGGATCAAATATTTGAATTTTTGACAGCTTTAAAAAAAAAACAGGGTATGGAAAGGTAGGTTTATTCATATTGGTTTACATAATGATTTTTAGAAATCTTATGGGGTCTATTAACAGGTTTAACAAACATAGAGTTACACTAAAAAAAAAAAAAAAAAAAAAAAGGAACAATATTGTTATGGGAAGCTTGGTTCACCCATCACTGGCTGTTAATGACATTCCCTTTGCACTGACACCCTTATTTTCTCTATCTTTTAGGTTGTTCAAAAGGGAAATATGCACATTTTTTTGTAGGAAACACAAAGTTGAAATATATGCAATATATTGTCAAAAGTATTGGAACACCTGCCTTTACACACACATTAACTTTAGTGGCATCCCAGTCTCAGTCCGTAGGTTTCAATATTGAGTTGGCCCACCCTTTGCAGCTTTAACAGCTTCAACTCTTCTGGGAAAGCTGTCCACAAGGTTTAGGAGTGTGTCTAAGGGAATTTTTGACCTCCTGCTGGTGGCCCCCCTCCTCCTGTGGTTCCCAGGCTCTCCTGCTCTTACCAGAGCCTGGGAATACAACCACCAGCTAGATCGCTGTGAGACCGAGGCAAATCCATAATTCATTCTCAAATGCAAACAATGCAACCAGAAGTGATGCCACTTCGGGTTTCAGATGCACCCTTTCCTGGACAGTACACACTTTTAACCAAGCCAATCTGTGCCTGTAGAGAAGACCTGCCCAATACTATCACATAGGGGTTTATTCACATTGTGATTTCAGTCAAGTAAAAATAAATAAAAAAAATAAAATAAAAAAGTTTTTAAAAATGAAATTATAATAAAATATATTAAAATAAAAAAAAAAGTGCTGTAACCCCTGTTGCCCCAACACCTGCGCAAACGCAAACCTAGGGTGTGCAACCATGTTACATATCGCCACAAACGTCAGAGTGAGAACAACAATTGTAGCACAAGAGCTTCTAGTTAACTCTAAACAGATGAGCTGTATATTAGAACAGCTAATAATTTAAATGTCACACACTTGTCACTTAGAACACTTGACCAGCAGGTGGTGCTGTTACTTGCAGAGAGGAAGGTCGAAGTGCTGTCAGTAAGACAGCATGGTGTGGAGTGAGAGCTGCTTAGTGAGAGCTGCTGCTGACTGTACCCCCCACCCCCCAAGGGGGCCAAGAAGCAGATCATGAGAGGCAGCAGCGGCGGGAGACCAGGGGACCAGAAGCAGCAGCAGGCAACCCGGGGATCAAGTGCAGTGGGAGTGACAGCAGGACTGGGAGACCAAGAGGTGACAGGCTGACCGGGGCAGTGGGTAAGTGAAACTTCTGAGCGGGGGAGTGTGGGATTGTGACAGGCAAAGGCGGTGGAAGCAGAGAAGCAGGCTGACTGAGGGACAAGCCCTGCAAGTGTCAGTTTACAGGGGTGGCTGAGCAGGAGCACAGAGACACAAACTAGTAAAAAAGACTGAGACTGTGACTGTGATGACTGTGTGTAGTGGGGACGCTGGCTGAGGAGGGTGTAGTGTGAGTACCTGAGTATTGTGAGTAGTGTGAGTAACTGAGTATTGTGAGTACCTGAGTAGTGTGAGTATCTGAGTAGTGTGAGTACCTGAGTATTATGAATATCTGAGTAGTGTGAGTACCTGAATTGTGTGAGTACCTGAGTAGTGCAAGTACCTGAGTGTTGTGAGTAAAGTGACTGTGTAGTGCTGAATACTGCTGAGTAACTGTGTATGACTGAGGAGTAACTGTGTGCTGAGAAATTAGAGTCAGGAAGCTAGTATACAGCTAACCAGACAGAATTAAATTCCCAATCCACACCGGCAGGTGTGGAGATGTGACTCGGTGTACATCTTGTGGCGTGTATGTGTTCCTCGATTATCAAATTGAGGGACAAATACACCTGCGCAAAATGTAACCAACTGGCAACACTGAGAACACTCTCCAAACTTAAGGAGAGCTGGGACCGTACCAGGCAGGTGCCGACAGGAGTCAGCACAGATGCTGGTGGAGATAAAAGGGTGCAGGCACCAGAGCAATGTAGTTGGGTGACAGTTAGGAAGGGAAAGAGTCAAGGAGGCTGGTCCTTGCCTGGAACATCCTAATAAATTCGCCCTGTTGCATGATGTTGGGGAAACCATTCAGGGACCAGCATTGCTGGAACAGAGCAACGCCCCTAGCTGCCAGGGGAAGAACTCTTCCAGTGAGGGCATGAGCAAGGCTAAGGGTAAAGAAAGACAATTTCTAGTGGTAGGGGACTAAATTATTATAAGTACAGAGAGGGCAATCTGTTAAAAAGACCATAAGCGCCGAACTGTTTGTTTTTTACAGGGGGCGGTCGCATTTGGCACATCACGGATCTGATGGACAGATTATTGGGTGTGGCTGAGGAGGACTTAGCTGTCATGGTACACGTGGGTATCAATGACAAAGTTATAGAGAGAGGGAGAGTCCTAAAAAACTATTTCAGGGACTTAGGAGCTAAATTAAGGAGTAGGACCTCCAAGGTATTATTCTCAGAAATACTACCTGTACCTTAAGCCATGCCAGAGAGGCAGCAGAAGATTAGGGAAGTTAACAAGTGGCTGAGGAGCTGGTGTAGTAAAGAGGGGTTCAGGTTCCTGGAGAACTGGGCTGACTTCTCAGTCGGCTACCGGCTCTTTAGTAGGGATGGACTGCACCTAAATGGGGAGTATGCAGCCGTACTGGGAGAGAAGATGGCCAAAAATTTAGAGGGGCTTTTAAACTAGGTTATGGGGGGAGGGTCCACATGTAGAATTAGCCAGCGGGGAGCAAGATTCAGCAGGCATTATTGGGGGCATTAGCGGTAGGGTGACCCAAAATCCAAAACCTAGGTTAGGTAGGCTGATAAATCAAAAGTGCAGCCTCATAACATCTAACGAGGATATAGTATGCAACCGGACAAAGTTACGAGGTTTGTTTGCCAATGCTAGAAGTCTGGCCAACAAGATGGGTGAACTGCTACTAACTTAGCTACTAATGTATGAGGAGGATTTAGATTTTGTGGGAATTTTGGAGACTTGGTTTGACAGCACTCAGATTGGCTGGCAACCGTTCAGGGGTATTCCCTTCATCGCAGAGATAGAGAGGGTGGAAAAGGGGGATGGGTATGCCCATATATCAAGAACAATGCAAGTGAATATAAGGGACAAAATCACTAATGGAGCTAGGGAGGAGGTAGAATCCCTATGGGTAGAGCTTCAAAGGGACGGTACTATGGGGAAAGTAATGTTGGGCGTATGCTATAGGCCCCCCAATCAGAGGGAGGAGGAGGAGGCGGACCTCCCATCTTGGAGCGGCAGCAAGGATGGTAAATGTCATTATAATAGGGGATTTTAATTATCCAGATAAAGACTGGGCAGAAGGAACCGCGCATCCATCTAAGGCTCGCCATTTCCTAAATGTTTTGCAGGACAATTTCATGGGTCAGATTGTGAATGCACCGACAAGAAACAATGCGTTACTAGACCTACTGATTACTAGCAATACAGCCTGATCATGAAAGTAGAAACACGGGGCAACTTAGGAAACAGTGACCAAAGGTCAATTTGTTTCAGTATAAATCATAGAAATAGGAAACACAAGGGTAATACAAAGACACTGAATTTCAAAAGAGCCAAGTTCCCTAAACTGCGTTATTTGTTAGACAATATAAAATGGCATAAAATCCAAGGAATAAACAACACAGAGGAAAAATGGGAGTGCTTTAAGATCATACTAAATAAAGGTATTGGTCAGTGCATTCCAACTGGGAATACGTTTAAAAGAGCTAAAATAAACCCTGGGTGGCTAAACTCCAACATAAAAATGCATATAAAACTAAAGAAAAGGCCTTAAATAATACAAGGCTGAGGGGTAATTGGCAGCATTCCAACATTACAAAGAATGCAATAAGAAATGTAAGAGAGCAGTCAAGGCGGCTAAAATAGAACACAAAAGGCACATAGCGAAAGAGAGTAAAAAAAACCCCCCAAGAAATGATTTAGGTATATAAATAGTAAGAAAGTGAGGCCAGAACACATTGGCCCCATACAGGGCAATGGAGATAATCTGGCTACAAAGGTCAGAGAGAAGGCTGAGGTGCTAAATAAAGTCTTCCCCTCAGCCTTTACAAAAGAATTGGAGGGGATACAGTAGTCTAGACTGTAATGTTAAAGTTATTAACATGTTACAGGAAGCACCCTCATGGTTAACAGAACTACACTTGAAAAGCTTAACATAAATAAGTCACCAGGACCAGATGGCTTAAACCCGAGGGTCCTTAAAGAACTCAGCCAGGTGATAGTCAGACCATTGTTCTTAATTTTTATGGATAGTCTACAGACTAGAATGGTAACAGCTGATTGGAAAAAAGCCAACGTGGTACCAATATTTAAAAAAGGGCAGAGATATATCCCTAGGAACTACAGTCCGGTTAGCCTAACATCAATAGTCTGTAAATATTGGAGGAGATGATAAGGGACTATATACAAGACTTTAGTAATGAAAAAGGTATCATTAGTAGTAAACAGCATGGATTCATGAAAAATTGCTCTTGCCAGACCGATCTATTAACCTTCTATGAAGAAGTGAGTTGCCATCTAGATAAAGGAAGGCCTGTGGATGTGGTGTATCTGGATTTTGCATAGGCATTTGATACAGTTCCCCACAAACGTTTACTGCACAAACTATGGTATGTAGGTATGGACCATAGTGGGAGTACCTGGATTAAAAACTGGCTTCAGCGGCAAATCCAAAGGATGGTGATAAATGGCGAGTACTCGGAATGGTCTGCTGTGGAAAGTGGGGTCCCCCAAGGATCTGTCCTGGGACTATTCCTATTTAATTTATTCATAAACGACCTAGAGGATGGGATAAACAGCTCAATCTTCATGTTTGCTGACGATACTAAATTAAGCAGGGCAATAACATCTACGCAGGATGTAAAAACCTTCCAAGAAGACCTGAACAAAATAATGGGGTGGGCAAATACATGGCAAATGAGGTTTAATTTTGAAAAATATAAGGTAATGTACTTGGGTGCTAGAAATACGAACACAATTTACTCACTAGGTGGAGAGCCTTTGGGGGAATCTAAGATGGAAAAAGGCCTGGGGGTCCTAGTAGACAACAAGCTCAGCAATGGCATGCAATGTCAAGCTGCTGCAAGCAAAGCCAATAGAATAATGGCATGTATTAAAAAAAGGGGATTCACTCCAGAGATAAAACGATAATTCTCCCACTCTAAAAGATTCTGGTTCAGCTGCATTTTTAGTATGCCATCCAGTTCTGGGCACCAGTCCTCAGGAAGGATGTGCTGGAACTGGAGAGAGTCCAGAGAAGGGCAACAAAGCTAATAAAGGGACTGGAGGATCTCAGCTATGAGGAAAGACTACAAACATTGAACTTATTCTCTCTGGAGAAGAGACACTTGAGAGGGGATATGATATCCATGTACAAACACCGTACTAGCGACCCTAGCATAGGGAACAAACTATTCCGCGAAAAGGAATATAAAAGGACTCGCGGCCATTTGCTAAAATTAGAAAAAAAGTGGTTTAACCTTAAATTGCTTTAAATTGCGTTCTATACCATCAGAGCGGTAAGGATGTGGAATTCTCTTTCACAAGCAGTGGTGTCAGCGGGGAGCATCAACAGTTTAAAAAAACTATTGGATGGGCACCTTAATGATCACAACATACAAGGGTATACAATGTACTATTGACATAAACACTTATACACACACTCATCATAGGCTGGACTGGATGGACTGGTGTAATTTTTCAACTTCACTAACTATGTAACGGCTTTTAAATCATCACCTTTAGTGATTTTTAGGTATTATAATTTTTGGTGATATAGCAGGTGCACGCAAATTTTAAGACAGGCAATGTTTGGTATCTATTTACTCGATGCAACCTCATCCTTTATATTTTAACAAACCATGGGTATTATATTGTGTGTTTTTACACTAAAATTACTATTTTTTTTATATTTTTCCTGAAAATTTGCATTTAATACACAGTTACATAAAACTTTTCAATTATCACCTTTTGATTCTACAGGGCCTCTGCTTTGAGAAAATGTATAATGTTCTTGGGGTTTAAGTAATTTTATTGTCAAAAATTAAGATTTTTACATGTATGTGAAAAATAATAAAAATTGCTCTGGAGCCAAACTGGTTAAAAAGGACACAACTCTGACATATTCCCTTATAGGTATGTAGTGTCATCTATCATGCCTGTTCAAAAGAACTGACATGTCTAAGCAAGGCTTGTTATACAAAGTACCAGCTATTTCACCATCAAGCCTGTTTCAAAATCATTTCATTAAATATAATTTTAGCACTTCACTGTGGTTAGTTCCAGTATTTTCCTGCTAAGTGTTGAGTGATAACCTGTCAAGAGTGCACTGTTTTCTAATGTATATGACAAGGACCCTGGTGATGCCCTACTGTGACAGATTCATCCACAGTATGTGGCAACTCTAAAACCCTCTCTCCATTTGTCTGTACAAACATGTTTATCAAGCAAAATTTATTTAAACAATAAACATTTCAAAGTAATTTGTTCATACATATGTTAAAACTGTAAACTGTTGCCCTGCAAGTGTCTACCATATCACTCTAGAGATTCAATACAATTTTACATTTCTTAGCTTCAACTGGCTATTCTAAAACAATCCGCACTTTAGTAACAATTGGTAATTTAGAATTAAGAATTTAGATTCCCAAAGAGAACTTACAAAATAAATGTGGGTTTAGCAAAGATTTTTTTTATAATATAGAATGTTGTAACTATTTTTTCTCTATCAAAAGGAAACTAAAATAGATTTATGTATTTGTATAGTATATTATAAACTTAAAACTGTTTTATATCTTTTTTTACCACATATATAAAATTTTTGTTTCACAAGTAAGAAATGTATTAAAAGGTCCGCTTTTGACTCTGATATCACAAAGCACTATGGATTTTCCAAATAGAGAGCACAACCTTAGCTCTTTGCAGTTTGACCATTTGCATTAAACTGTAAAAAACAGGGAGAGGTAGGAGGATAAATTAACCACTTAAGCCCCGGAAGATTTTACCCCCATTCCGACCAGGGCCTATTTTGCGATTCGGCACTGCGTGACTTTAACGGACAATTGCGCGGTCATGCGACGCTGTACCTAAACGAATTTGACGTCCTTTTTTTTCCACAAACAGAGCTTTCTTTTGGTGGTATTTGATCACCTGTGCGATTTTTTGATCATGCGCTATAAACAAAAAAAGAGCGACAATTTGGCAAAAATAACAATATTTTTCACAATTTTTATATGAAATTCCCCCCCAAAAAATGTAAAAATCTAAATTTTTTAACATTTTCGGCCAATTTGTTTTATGCTACATATGTTTGGTAAAAAAAAAATCGCAAAAAGCGTATTTTGATTTGTTTGCGCAAAAGTTATCGCGTTTACTAACAAAGGGAAAGATTTTTGTCATTTTTGTTGTTTTTTTTAACGCGTAATGGCGGCGATCTGCGATTTTTTTTGCGGTACTGCGACATTGCGGCGGACAGATTGGACCCTTGACTGACATTTTTGACACTTTTGGGGTTACCAGTGACATTTCTACAGTAATCAGTGCTATAAATATGAACTATTACTGTAAAATTACACTGGCAGTGAAGGGGTTAACTTTTTTGAGAGGGAGGGGTGGTGTGTGTCCCTAAGGGCGTGATTCTAACTGTGATTGGATGTGGCTTGAGGTGTAGGAACAGTGATCAATGGTCCTACATAGTAGAACCGTATAATCACTGTTTCTACACCGGGGAGAATGACAGGCAGCTTGTTTACATCGGCCGCCTGCCTTTCTCCCTCTCCACCGACGATCGCCGAGTGACCGGCGGACATCGGGTCCACCGGTCACATGCGCGGGGGGGTCCGTGACTGCGCGCTCGCTCCCCAGAGCCCTCACAGGCTAGCGACGTAGTACTACGTCGCTCTGCCTGTGAGGGGCTGACTGCCGCAATAAATATACTGTGAGCAGTCGGCAAGTGGTTAACCTTCTGATTTAATCAGTTTTCTGTGTGTAAATTTGACCTTGAGCTATTGAGCTCCGTAAACATACTTTTAAGTCTGCAAAACAGGTAAAACCCAACAAAGCTTTCAGGTTTTTTTTTTTTTAAAGAAACTCAACAAACTTTATTGAATAAAGATTAAAAGCACAGGCTAAAACCTTCCATCTCATATGATTCATAAGCGTCAAGTCACACATATTATCTGAATACACATCTACATTATTTATAAACCCTTCTATTGTGAACAAACAAGAGGACCATGTCAGTATGTCAAAGGTGAGTCCAACTGTTCAACACATTTCAAGATTCATACTATTCCAAACTTTAAATCAGAGAAATACTGAACATTCCAGGTGCATTGAAAGAAAAAGTGTGCAAAGTCTTACAGTTCATTTTATTTAAAGAAGAAAAGCGTGTTTCCGGATAGCATGTTGCAGAGAATGGTCCTTGCTTTCTGTGTGGAAGCAGTGGTCTATCTGTAGAGCTGGGTCAAACCCTTCCCGAGTCAGACCTATGGCTCTGCAATTAGCAAAGCTTATTCTCCTTGCTGATTGGAGCTCTTGCTCTGACTCATCACAGGGTGAACCCCTATCGAAACACTTCTGCTTCCACTCAGAAAGGGGGGCGGGCTTTACTACCACTTGTTGGCAGGGGGCAGGCTTTTATACTCAGGTTTATGTGTGAGTGTAGGGAATAACGGTTTGCGCTAAACTTTTAGAGAAATGATGCTGGTTCAAAGTCTGTGATGATACTGCGCATGTGGAAATACCATTGAAAACTAAAAGTGGAACCACTGAGCACATATTCAATGCTAGTAGATGTTTTAGTATAGAAGTATTTTCAGCATTTAAGATAATAAAATAATTGCCCCTTGAATGGTCCCTAAGTCACAGAATTTTATACATCCATCTGAATTTCCTTCCTAAATAGCCCATACTAATAATGGACATGCAAGGACACCAAACTGCTTTTTCTAGGTCTATCTGTAATTTCTATACCATTTTATCTCATATTTTGTTACACAGCTTCTACAATATCTGTGTAGACTAGCTATGAGCATAAATGTCTGTTATATCTCAGGCTTCTTCTGCCTTATTAGAGAAACCACTGACATTTGTGCATTTTCCACATGTACAGTAATCCCACTTTGCTACTATTTACATGCCTGATAATGGAAATGATGCTACTGCTTCTACCATATACTGTATTTGTCTTAAACTGTTCTGTATTTGTGGTAACTCTGGCCACACTGGAGCAGACCCTGCATGTTCTGTCACATTCAACTTCTCCAAGATTTTAGTAATGGTCAGAAAAATAGCAATGTATGCTCATATAAAAGCTGGTGGAGATTACCAGAAGCTTCTACCGTACCTTTGTTACTTGAGTTCCCAATGGCTTCTCTAATGTTGCAGAAGTAGCCAGAAGTATATGGAGGAAGAGGCCTGCAGGATAAAATGGTAATTCATAATAATGGAAAGTCAGTTGCCTAATCTTTCACACAAGCTTGAGCTTAAAGCGGAGTTCCAGCCATTCACTCACCTGTCCAACGGTCCAGCGATGCGGCCGCCCGAATCCTCGATCCTCTCCCTCGGCGCCGGCATCACTGCTGTGGGCACCCGGCTGTGATAGTTTACAGCTTCATAGCCGGGTACCCACTGCGCATTCGCGAGCCGCGCTGCGCGTCTTGATTGGCCGGCAATCTTCTGGGACCTCTGACGTGTCCCAGAAGATTGCAGGGAGGGAGGGGGAGAGGAGAACTTCCGTTCAGGGCGCCGCGGCACTCCGAGCGGAAGTGGGAGCGGGTACCTGTCAAAACTAGGTACCCGCTTCCCCCCCCCAAAAAAATGACATGCCAAATGTGGCATGTCAGGGGGTCAGGACTCCCTAAAGCGGAAGTTCCATTTTTGGGTGGAACTCCGCTTTAATGCATATCTAAACACAAAGATGTAATATATTGCAGCTATGCAGTCTTTAGATGTTATGACTGTATTCATTTTCTTTTTTTCGTGGATTTTTTTTTACATTATTTTTACCTAATGATGCTGTCAGTAATAGGGATGATCGAACGGTTCGGGTCCACCATCGGTTCGGCCCGAACATTGGGTGTTCGAGGTTCGGCCGAATTTAGAACTTTTTGCCCAAAAAGTTCGGAATTCGGCAACCAGAACCGCCCAAAATGCAATGCTTCAGGAAATGGGCTTTAAAAGCCCGTGATTGGACCAGAACCATTAGCAAAAGCCAATTGAGGGGGCAGGAGAATGCTAGGAATGTGATTGGAGTGACTAGGGGGTCCCTAGACCAATCATTAGTGAATACGCCCCCCAGTATATAAGATCGCCCCCGCCATATTCCCAGCATTGTTATACTGGACATGGAAGAGAGTGGAAGCAGTTCTGTTAATTTTACTTTAAAAGTGTCATTTAGCTATTTTTAGTGTGAGGAAAGGGATATCTAGTGTAGTTAGAGTGCTCCTTTACACTTAAGTTAGCTTCAAAAATTTAGTTTCTATAGGGAAAGTGTTAAGTGTCAGGGGACCGTAGTGTATTGTAGGGTTAACTGGCAGTGACTGCTATGGCAGGGTGACAAAACCCTTCCATAGCAGGGTGACCGCTATAGAGAAATTATCATTTCTCTGAGTTGCTTCGGGACAGGATTATGGCTTCTCACCAGCAAGCATTTTTTTATGCTGCAGGGGCTGCCACTGCCAGTGCTTTTTTGAGGACATGTTTGATGTCAGACATGACATCTGAACATGTGTATAGGGGGTATATATAGACATATATGTCTGAATATATACCCCTAGACATATATAGGTGTGATAGTAGCAGAAATAAATGCTTGCGCTAATGAAATCATTTACAGTAATATATTTCTGCTACTATCACACCTATATATGTCTAGGGGTATATATTCAGACATATATGCCTATATATACCCCCTATACACATGTTCAGATGTTTTGCCTGCCTCAAAAGAACCCCAAAAAATGCCAAAAAAACGCTAGCGTCAAAAAAAAAAAATATATGCTTGCGCTAATGAAATCATTTACAGTAATATATTTCTGCTACTATCACACTTATATATGTCTAGGTGTGTATATAAATATATGTATGTGTGTATATATACCACTATACACAAGTTCAGATGTTTTGCCTGCCTCAAAAGAACCCAAAAAAATGCCAAAAAAAACGCTAGCGTCAAAAAAAAATGCCCAGGTGTGTTTTTGCTGGCATTTTTTGGGGGGTTTTGGAGGCAGGCAAAACATCAGAACTTGTGCACAGTACCACTATACACAAGTTCAGATGTTTTGCCTGCCTCAAAAGAACCCCAAAAAATGCCAAAAAAAACGCTAGCGTCAAAAAAAAAATGCCCAGTTGTGTTTTTGCCGGCATTTTTTGGGGGGTTTTGGAGGCAGGAAAAACATCAGAACTTGGGCACAGTACCACTATACACAAGTTCAGATGTTTTTCCTGACTGCAAAGAACCCAAAAAAATGCCTTCTATTAAACCGGCAAGGTGTTACAGCAGAGAAGCCATATTCCTGTGCTTAAAGTTTTCTAATACAAACGATCTTTTTTTTATGGTTCTGGACATGCTACAGAGCTGAAACTTCACATGTACACTTTTTAGACCCCCCAGATCTGAAATCCAAAGTAAAAATCATTTTTTTTTTTTTTTAATTTTTCAATAATTGGCTTTTTTATCAAAAATGACAATTTTTAAGAACTTTTTTTGTGTGATTTTGTGTCTGGGGGGTCTAAAAGTTGTACCTGTGAAGTTTCAGCTCTGTAACATGTCCAGAACCCCAAAAAAAAGATCATATAAGTGTAAAAGAGGGGTCACACCATCCCTGCTCTACTGAAAAATGATCTTTTTTCTGGTTCTGGACATGCTACAGAGCTGAAACTTCACAGGTACACTTTTTAGACCCCCCAGACACTAAATCCAAAAAAAGTCATGCCTGCCTCCAAAAATGCCTGATAAATGCAAGAAAATGCGCCGTAGAGAAGCTGTATTCCTGTTCTAATAAAAATTATAAGAAAATGCTAATTTTTGGGGGGTTCTGGACATGTTACAGAGCTGAAACTTCACATGTACACTTTTTAGACCCCCCAGATACTAAATCGAAAGTAAAAATCAAAAAATCTCTTTTTTTTTTCTTTTTTTTTTAATTTTTCAATAATTGGCTTTTTTATCAAAAATGACAATTTTTAAGAACTTTTTTTTTGTGTGATTTTGTGTCTGGGGGGTCTAAAAGGTGTACCTGTGAAGTTTCAGCTCTGTAGCATGTCCAGAACCAGAAAAAAAGATCATATAGGTGTTAAAGTTAAAGGAGGCTCCCGAACCACATCCCTGTTCTACTGAAAAATTATCTTTTTTTTTTCATGGTTCTGGACAAGCTACAGAGTAAAAATCAAAAAATCTCTTTTTCTTTTTACATTTTTCAATAATTGGCTTTTTTATCAAAAATGACAATTTTTAAGAACTTTTTTTGTGTGATTATTAGTTAATGGGGCATGACCCAGAACCCTAGGCACTTTTTAGGGGCATTAATTGGGTTTTGGGGCTTCAAAATGTTTTTTTTTTATTACCGAAGTTCGGGTCCCATTGATTTCAATGGGGTTCTGAAATCCGGGCCGAACTTTCGGGAAGTTCGGATGTTCTGGCCGAACCGAACTTTTCAAAAGTTCGATCATCCTTAGTCAGTAACACACTTCCTGTTCTAGGGTGACAACACTCACTGTACTATAGTATATTTATGGACAAGCAGCACTGTACACCTAGGACAGGTTGACAGAGCTCCTCCCTTTCTCCCTGTGATGATAATGAGGTCAGATAAAAAAGGTGTCATATTAAATGCAGTGCCATCCTTATTGCTCAAACGATTCTCAATTCAGTGGCAGAATCAGTTTGAACAGCCATTTATTTTTTAGACACAAGCAGATAATCATAAATCCCATCAAAGCAGCTTAAGCTGGAGTTGGGGGGGGGGGGGGGGGTCACATAAATTCCTCCTAGCCAGGGTCTGCACAATCTCAAAAGACTTCTAATTAAGCCCTGTTTTAAATAGTATTTAGCAGAGCCTGCTAAGTCAGAATGCCAATAGCAGTCATAAAGCTCTAATAAACCAGGGACATGTAGGTTGGTATTGTAAAGCTGTTCAGAAGCAATACATATTTAAGTCTGGCTCCACCTGATCTGAAACTGCCATTTTCATGCATCTCTAGCTATGAAACTATAGACAGAATCCTTAATCCTAGTTTAAATACAATTTCATTCATAACAAGCCTCTTTCAATCAGTTACAATCAGTTACAAATGACAAAAAAAACAACATTATGAGGTGCGGAAAGCTGATGGAACACATTACCTCTTTCTAAGGAAGTCATACATAAGATCTATATCATGGCTGATGCTTAGAAAAATTGGATTTGAGGAAGCATCAGCTTAAATATATTGAAACACTTCAGCACTCAGACCTCTTAATTGGATGTGGTTGGCTAAATGATACCCTCTGAAGGATCAACAAAAAAGCTACTACAGTTGGCAGCTGGAGATCAAATTTTACATCAAGACCATGCCAGGAAGCTAAGTGCAATGCCTGAGGGCCAAAGACTTAGCAAGCACCTTTTATTTTTAATTCTGTTTATTTTACTGTCTATCTTTTTTTCTGTAATTATTGTCTTATGCCGATTTTTGCTTTTGTCTCATTAAAATTATGTTTAAAATCATGAGAATGAAACTCTAAATGCTGCATCTGGGAATAAAAGAAAAATTGCCTCTATGAGAGCTACCATATTTTAAACTGTGTATATTTTTTCTGGATGTGACAGCAAGTATCACAGATGTTTCCTAAAGTTCGGAACCACTACAGCAGGTACTGCATATGATAAGTATTTCCATTAAAAGATGTGGTGGCAGCTACTGTTTGTGTGCATAAAGGGTTACTTGTGGAGCTAACTGGCCCCTGTGATGGTTGTTCTCTAGTCTGCTAGTGCTTAGATTATTATCTATCAGGATGGAAGCCCTCTGCAAAAACTTAGTGGGGTGTTTCAAAGTAGGAAACTTAAATCCGAAATTCCTCTGGTTCCCCATGATTAAAGTGGAGTTCCACCCTAAAATTATACTTACCTCCATCTTCTTGCTCCAGGTCACCTGAAAAACAAATGGATAATCGCAATTTTTTTTTTTTTTGCTTACCTTGTTTAGAAGAAAATATACTCACCTTACTTCCTCTTCCTCCCCTCAGCGGCCATGGCGATTCGTCACTTCCTGGCTTGCAATGATTCCCGGGAGCTGAACGTCATCGCTCCCAGGAATCAATGCGCCTGCACTGGCCCCGACGTCAGTTCCGGTGCAGGCGCCGTCATACCTTGCTAAACAGCTTCTGGGCATGCCCAGAAGCTGTGCAGGGATGACGCTGCGGCACCGGAAGTGATGGCGGGGCCGGTACAGTGCATCGTGGGACCGAAGAAGACGGAAGAGGACGCAGAAGAGGATCGTGCTGGCTTCAAGCTGCCCACACCTGAGATGGCAGCACTGGACAATACATTTTCAAGGTAAGTATTTCTTCCAAAAGGTAAGTGCAACCCGGGACAGATCAGAGGCTATCCATTGTGGAATGCACTAGCCCTGACTGTCCCGGGGGGTATTTTTATTAAAAAAAACATTCCCAGGGTGGAACTCCACTTTAAGCTCTGGGGTTGGAGTAAAATGCATTGGGGGGCATGGCCTGGTAGGAGCCCGGGCTGAGGCTGTCACACTATTCCTTACAGGGTTTTGCTGTGATGTGTGACTTTTAGGACTTCCTTTGCTTATTAGATGGTTTGAGCTGGGACAAGCTCTGTCCTTGTCAGCACTCATAGCAGTTAGTCATGTAAGATGACCTAGTGGAGCCTTGAGTGGCACCAGTCATTTTTGTTGGGTCACGGGGTGTTTCATAGTTTTATCATTGATAAGGTTGAATAAAAACATCTTTCTATCCAGTTGAACTTGTTTGAGTGTATGACTGTGTACAGTGTGTATTTATGTCTCTACTGATCCCCATATCCCTGCATATTGCATTCACTAAGATGCCCATCTAAGAGCGTATTGACGCTCTCCCCTGACACTAATAATTGTGGAAGGGAGTTCCTCATCCTTTCTGCTACAGTAAAGAATCCACTACACATGTGATTAAACCACTTGTTAGTCCAACTTCAATGAAAGGCTCTGTGTCTTCCTAAGTGGCCTGAGACTGAATAGTCCTTTCCCTATGTTTGGATCACCATTCAGATATTTGTATATTGCAATCATCTCTCCTCTTAAGCGTCTCTTTTCCAGGGAGAATATGTTTTATGTATGTAGTCGTTCCTTATAACTGAGGTCCTACAGTCCCCTTATCAGTTTTGTCCAGCACATCTGTCCTGAGGACTGGCGACCAGAACTGGAAGGCATACTTAAGATGCCGCCAAACCAGAGTCATGAAAAGTGGTAGAATTATCGTTTTGTCTAATAGATACCCTTCTTAATAGATGCTAATTTTCTGCTAGCTTTACATTACAGCAGTTTGACATTGCATGCTACTGCAGAGCCTGTGATCTACTAGAACCACCAGATGCTTTTTCATTCTGGATTCCCCCAGAGGTTCTCCCCCAAGCGTGTAGCTCCCTTTGGTATTTGTAGTCTCCAAATGCATGACTTTACATTTATCAATATTAAACCTTGATATCCTTTATTTTCTGTAAGGTTGCTATATCCTGTTGTGAGGTTTTTGTCTTTGTATCATTGGCAAAAACTGAAACTAAACTAATTATTCCAATCTCTATAATTATTCCAACCTCTATATATCTTGCATTTATGTACAAGTTAAACAGAATTGGTCCAAAGACATAGCCTTTTGGTACACCACTTACAACTCCAGTCTATTCAGAACATACACCATTTCACACCACCCATGGACGCATTCCTGTAACCAGTTTTCTATCCAGGTACACACACAATCGTCAATGCCAACTGACCTCAATTTGTAAATTAAACATTTATGGGGTATTGCGTCAAAGCCCAGATACACCACATTCACTGGCCTTCCGCTATCCAGATTATACTTTACCTCCTCATAGAATGTTAAAAAGTTGGTGTTTTGCAGTCCACAGAGATAACTAGGAACAATGGTAACTGATAACAGTAAGCACAGGCAGAGCACACAGGAAATTAGAAGCTGATAAGATTTCTGCCACTCATTGAACAGATATACAAAATGCTTTAAATATTACTATCAGTGGGTAAGTACAAGACATCACATGAGGTGTCAGTATTACAGCAAATGCTTGTTCAGTAATATGATGGTGTTGGTCCCTTCAATATTAAGCAGGGAGAAAAAAGTGGAGCAGAAGGAAGGTAGGAATGATGTGTAATAAAAAAGTATGTCAGAACTAAAATCATCATGTTTTAGATTAGCTTAATTTTCTTGTACAGGCCCAAAACCCTAAATGACATATTGGTTTCCCTTACACTGCAACTAAAAACAAAGAAAGCAGGCTGAGGTGTATGGTACATAATCCATTAGTACATTTTCAGCATACTTAGCAGAGTTTGCTTGTTTAAAAAAAAAAAAAAAAATTGTAATAAATGTTACCTGTGCTTTAAGAAAATCAGAGTCATGGCAGGAGTCAGAAGATGGAAGTGTTTATTCACGGAAAATGTTTTTTCCTCACAATTTAGTAAAATTTAATATAAAATACAACTCACTGTGACCCCCCCCCCCCCCAGCCCCCCTTCAAAAATAAATAAATAAACAGAGAAAACAAATTGTAACTTTGTGCTATCCTTGTAGTATTGTTTATTTCCGAACTCTGCAGCTGGCTTGCTTCACCAGACAGGCCAGGCAATTTACCTCAAGTATGAAAGTTAAATTTTTAATAAGCCTGCTCTGCTAGAAGATAAAACATTTTACTTCTGCTTCCAACAAAGTGCAAGCAGAACAATGTTTCTGTGATCTCTGCTTGACTGTTTCTATTTCATTGTTTATTTCATAAAGGTCTGTATTGCTGTCCAAGAAAGCAAACCTGAACTTGCTTTCCTCTAAATTTGAAATACAGAAGCTTTTATTTTCTTTGAATAAAAGAAAATATCAGGATGATTTTAAGATTTCATTTTTTTATCCTTCAGAAGGGATATTAATGTACTTTGTGTCTTTGTCATTCAGTGCGTCAGTGTCTAAATAATTTTACTTGCAATTATGTACAATGTGTTAGAGCAGCCTTTATCAACCCTTTTACGCCTGAGGAACAATTAAAATAATTTTCAGGTCTCAGGGAACCCCTGCTAAAATCATTATGCTTACAATTTATGGTACATTAGCATGCTCAGTAAGTTGAAGACAATTTTAAATTAAAGTAAAACCAATGTGAGATATTTGACACACAGGACATATAATATTTAAAGCGATATTAAACCCCAAACCAAAAATATAATGCAGCCTACCAATCATTAGATGTGTTGGCAGCGTTACTTTTCTTTTTTCCTTCTGTTTTCACCTGGTGATCTGGCAAATAACACACCTCCTGTTTTAGAGAGACATTCCTCTGGAGGAATGCGAATAGGAGACAGAGCAGACAGTCCCATTTTAGTCTGGGGGAAGGCAGTGTTAAATATATTAGCAGATTTAGAACCACTAACAAAATGAAGCCCAACTCCAGGTCACGATTTAAAAGCAGTTACAGAAAACCGTTTTTTTTTTTCCTTTCGGGATAAAGGTTTTGCATGAACAAATAAAAGCTGATCATTTTAATCAACACTGTCAGTGTTAAGTGGTTTGTAAACTGATACATTCTGCTGGAGAGTAGGGATGATCGAACGGTTCGGGTCGACCATCGGTTCGATCCGAACATTGGGTGTTCGAAATTCGGCCGAATTCCGATATTTTTGCTGAAAAAGTTCAGAATTCAGCCACCAGAACCGCCCAAAATGCAATGGGACAGGAACTGGGCTTTAAAAGCCAGTGATTGGCCCAGAAACATTAGTAAAAGCCAATTGAGGAGGCAGGAGTCTGCTAGAAATGTGATTGAAGTGACTAAGGGGTCCAGAGGCCAATCAGGAGTGAAAACACCTCCCATACGCCCCCCAGTATAAAACATAGCCCCGCCAAACCTCTAGCACTGTAATACAGAGGCTGTAGAATAGAATGGAAGCATTTCTGTTACTCCTGCTGCTTGTAAAGCTCCAGTGTCATTTTGCAATTATTAGTGTGAGGAAAGGGATATGCAGTGTAGTTAGGGTACTATATACCACTATAGTTAGATTAAAAAATCTAGTTTTTGTAGGGATAGCTTTAAGGGTCAGGGTCACCGTAGTGTCATTTAGGGTGACCTGACTCTGCCATGTCAGGGTGACCGTAGTGTAGTTTAGGGTGATCTAACTCTGCCATGTCAGGGTGACCGTAGTGTAGTTTATGGTGATCTGACTCTGCCATGTCAGGGTGACTGTAGTGTAGTTTAGGCTGATCTGACTCTGCAATGTCAGGGTGACCGTAGTGTAGTTTATGGTGATCTGACTCTGCCATGTCAGGGTGACCGTAGTGTAGTTTATGGTGATCTGACTCTGCCATGTCAGGGTGAACGTAGTGTAGTTTATGGTGATCTGACTCTGCCATGTCAGGGTGACCCCACTATGCAGATTCTGGGTTAGGGGTATACATATATATATATATATATATATATATATATATATATATATATATACACATATATTTATAATATATATATATATATATATATATGTATACCCCTATACAGAAGTTAAAAAAAAATGCCTGAAACAAAAACGCCCAGGTGTGAAAGGAGGGTAACACCATCCCTGCGCTGCTGAAATTCTAAGAAAAAGTATCTGTTTTTTCTGGTTCTGGACATGCTAAAAAGCTGAAACTTCACAGGTACACTTTTTACACCCCCCAGACACTAAATCCAAAGAAATCTCTTTTTTTTTCAATAATTTTTTCAATAATTGGCCCCCTTAAAAAACGACAATTTTTAAGAACTTTTTTTGCCTGATTCATAGTCCCTGGGGCATGACCCAGAACCCTAGGCACTTTTTAGGGGCATTTATTGGGTTTTAGGGCTTCAAAATTGTGTTTTTTGATTCCAGAAGTTCGGGTCCCATTGATTTCAATGTGGTTCTGGAATCCGAACCGAACTTTCGGGAAATTCGGGTGTTCTGGTCAAACTGAACTTTTCAAAAGTTCGATCATCCCTACTGGAGAGTTGGTGCTTTTGAAAAACAACACAGTTGCTTACTGGAATAGTCAGTGAAAATAGAAACCAATTCAGGAAATCACATCTAAGAATTGGTAAGCTGCAAAATAATAACGGTTTAAAATTGGAAAGATGGAGAAAAGAGACTTTTAAGGTGCTGAATAATAGAAAATAATCAAAAATCTATAAAAATATTATTTTTTATTTCATAACAAAACATACAATAAAAACACCACATTTGCAAAGAGTAATCCTCTGTACAGATAGTCACTCAACATGTTTCGTCAATTCAAATGGCTTCTTCAAGAGACTTACATAAACTTGTACAGGATTATATTCTTGAGCAAATCAAAAATGACTAGAGACCGGTCCAAGAGTTAACAAATGGATCCTCAGAAACTTCAGTGTGTCACAGAGGGGATAAGTCCCTGAATCTAGAGACCCCTTCTAAGGCAGGAAACATCCAATGTCCGCCTACCCAATGGCAATAGCCCACAGAAAACACCCAAGCAAAATAGAAAAATGGAAACAGTTCCAATCCTCTATAGGCTGGAAATCTGGATATACGGAGGTCTAAAAATCAGATTATCACTAGGTGATTTCCATTTAATCACCCAGATAGAATAAAACAGTTAACCAGGATAGACTAACCAGTTGGAATAGGATTGATATTCTGCTTTGGCAGTCTTAGGTATTTCACTGGGACTTCAATCCTAATCAGTGTTGCTGCTCTGCCTTGGCGGACAGCCACAAACAATAAATGTTTACTTTTGGGTTTATAACTTCTTCATTACCCACCTGCTGTATACAACAAATCTAATTAGAATAAATAAAAATAAAGACAATGAGAAATAAAAACAGAAAATAAATGCATATAGTGAAAACTGTTAGTCCTTTAACACTAAGGTGCTTGTGACAATAATAAAGTCCTTTGAACCCCAAATTGAGTAAAGAGAACAGAGATCATACTGAACACAGTGCACCCTCATTGTGCCAAAATGCACAACTCAATGACAGATGATTGTATTTAAAATCTTGTGTGCAAAATACAATGTCTAACACACACACTCTAGCCAACCAGCTCCAGCAGAAAATGTTGAATGAACAAAACCTCAATCAGGATCATACATTTTGCTTAAAGCGGTAGTAAACCGCTGACAAAAAAAAAAACCCGCAGGACAATAGCATAATGTGCTAATAGCATAAAGCTAGGCCTGCCTGGTCAGGAAGGAGGTAAAAGTAGCCAGTAGGCAAGTGGTTAATGTCTAGCAGCTGCATATATGCATCTATGCAGCCCTATTAGTGATGGGTGAATGGTTCGACCCGAGTATGCGTTTGGGCCAAACATTGGCTGTTCCCCCATTCAACAAACACCTGAATTATCGGGGCGTTCAAGCGTTTATTCAGCCTGCCGAATGACCACAATGCACTGCGCTGCCGCAATTAAGCTTTGCCCAATCAAGGCACAGAGCACTGTCAGAGCCATGATTGGAGAAAGTAATGATGACTCTATCCAATCATGGCTCATTGCTCCTAGTCCCACCCCCACACTATAGAAGCATTCTTTCAACAGTGGCCACTTATAGTGTGATATTACTGTGAAAAGAGGTAGAACAGGGCTCTGTTCAGTGCTACTAGAAAGTTAGTGTGCTATATTGTGCTATTCTGATTCTATTGTTAGTGTACAATATCAGTTTAGTGTGAATCTAGTGATAGTTCAGTCAGTGTGAGTGTATTGCGACCATTCATTTTTACTTTAGTGTCACTTTAGTGTGAATTTAGTTATAGTGCAGTCAGTGTGAGTGTAATAAACGTTCATTTTTACTTTAGTGTGAATCTAGTGATAGTTCAGTGAGTGTAGTGAGTTACCATTAGTGTCAGTTTTACTTTAGTGTTAGTTTGTTTTGTCAGGGCAGGATTACTGTATTATAGTTCAGTGCATTAGTGCACATTTAACGGAGTATATTTCTGTGCATTACTGCACGTTTGTCTGTGCGTTACGTGCCATTTAAGGACCGAAGTTGAGAACCACTGCTCTAAATGCAAGCTTGTCAAAGCTGCTGGCTTTAAAACTTCTGCCTTTCCGTCTGGTGTCTTCTGCCCCCTTCCGTGAATTTACAATGGCAGGTTCCCAGTCACTTTTTCTTTTCACGTAAGGTCATTCCAGCTCTGTACCATCACGTGGAAGGCAATGTTGTAGCATAGTTGGGCAAGGCAGTCAGCCACAAAGTCCACGTTACAGGTTGGTTTTTGCAATTCAGCAAGCATGGTCAGGGACGCTATATTTCTTACAGCACACTGGGTAACTCTGCTTGCAATTCGGAAGGATGCAGGACAGGGCTAAGTGCTGCAGCTTGTTGTGCCGCCATGTGTCCATACAGCTAGTGGTGATGATGCAAGATTTGTCCGCTCTACCCCCTCCTCCTCCTCCTCCTCATGCCCTCATCTGCTGAATTGTCCTACGAACAACAACCCCCTAAGCGTTTAAGGGGCTATTCAATGAGTCAGGCTAAAAGGTGCAATCCAGTGTTTCAGTTGGTTTGTCTAGGGGACAGGAATCACACCAAGGAGAGATTCTTGCAGCTCTGCAGGGGCAGGCCCAGAGCTGGTTCATGCCACACCAGCCGGAGCGAGGAATGGTGGTGTGCCATAATGGCACAAACTTCCTGTCCGCCCTTAGACAGGGAAATTTGACACATGTGCCATGCCTGGCATATCTCCTCAATTTGGTGGTACAACATTTCTTAAATAGGTACCCAGGGTTGGAAGATCTGCTAAAGCAGGCCAGAAGAGTCTGTAGCCATTTCAGCTGGTCATACACAGCCAGTGCTCGGTTGGCTGAAATTTAGCGGGAATTCCATCTGCCAGTAAACCATCTGATTTGTGATATGTCCACCAGAATAAACTTGACTTTGGCAAAGCTGCAGTGGCTGCACATGCAGCGGAGGGCCGTCAATGAGTACCCATGTGAGTATGGCACAACGACAGCCCCGGGTCGGCTCCGTTTTTTCCCCCACACCAATGGCTGCTGATAAAGGATTCATACACTGTACTGTCACCATTTGAGGAGGCCACAAGGATGGTGAGTCATGACAATACATGCATCAGTGACACAATCCCTGTTGTGTTCCTGCTGGAGCAGACTCTGCATAGCATTATGGACACACACTCGAGGCAGACGCTGGAGGAAGAGGAGGACTTCCTTTCCTCTCAAGGCCCACTTTATGCAGACAACATTCTTCCTACGCTACAGAATGCACAAGAGCAGAGAGGGAGAAGAATTCTGGCAGTTTTGGAGGCATTGAAGCAGAGGAAGACATATGTCAACCCTAAACAGATGGTTTTTCCATCCCTGGAAACCTTGGGAGTAGTATGTGACTGGGAGGAGGCAGTCACAGATGCTGTAATACTCAGTGACAGTAAGCAGTCTGCTTCTCACTGTCCACAAACTTGTGGTGCATGGGCTTCCTCATGCTTCAAAGCTTGCAAAAGGACCCAAGAATAAGTAGCATCAAGGAGAAGGATCACTATTGGTTGCCAACCTTCCTTGACCACCGTTACAAGGGGAAACTCTCAGAATTCATCCCGTCCCCACAGAGGGTGTAGAAGATGAAATCTCTTGAGGAAACTTTAAAGAGGAGTTTATCACACTGTAACTGTAACGGTTACAGTGTCATGGAAAACATCGTTTTGAGGCTTCTGTTGGTCAAGAGAGGAGTGGTGGAGAAGGGGGCCACATCCAGTGTGCTTTCCGAATGGGCATTAGTGCTGGAGGTTTTTTTTTTACTGATAAATAATGCGTCTCTCCAGACTCTGTGAACCGTCTGACATTTATCAAAATGAAACACTCCTGGATTACCAGCAGCTATGAAGTCCATGATGCCAATGTCACTGATTAAATCTTTTTGGGATGTGGATTCTCTGCAAGATTTCTAGGCTGCTTAGTATTTTTGGGTGTTGATTTCACCTGGAAGAATTTTTTTGGTGTAGGCTTCATGGGCACAATTAACACACAAAGACCAATTTGTCCGCACCTGTTTGACAGCTGCAAATCATTAAAATTTTTGACAGCAAGGCCAATTCTTGCTTTCATCAAAGAGTACCTCTATAGGGTTATGGTGTGAAGGCATCACAGAAACCAAAAGACCAATTTTTCGCACCTGTTTGACAGGTGCATATCATTTCAATTTTGACAGCAGGGCAATTCTTGCTTTCATCAAGAGTATCTCTATAGGGTTATGGTGTGAAGGAGCCACAGACACCCAAAGACCATTTTTTACTCACCTGTTTGACAGGTGCAAATCATTTCAATTTTTGACAGCAAGGCAAATCTTGCTTTCAGCAAGAGCACCTCTATAGAGTTACGGCATGAAGGCACCTTTGTCACCCAAAGACCAATTTTTCCACACCTGTTACTTCTATCCAAAGCCATAGTTACATAATTATATAGTTAATCAAGTTGAAAAAAGGCACAAGTCCATCTAGCTAAACCAATAAAAAAAGAAAACATAACCATACAATCCCATATTCACAATCCTATAACCGCAGTTGATCCAGAGGAACGCAAAAAATCCGAGCAAAGCATAATCCAATTTGCTACAGCAGGGGAAAGAATTCCTTCCTTATCCCCTGAGAGGCAATCAGATATTCCCTGGATCAACTTTACCTGTAAATATTAGTGCCCAGTTATATCATGTACACCTAGGAAATAATCCAGGCCTTTTTTAAAGCAATCTACTGAGCTGGTCAGAACCTCCTCTGGAGGGAGTCTATTCCATATTTTCACAGCTCTTATTGTGAAAAATCCTTTCTGTATTTGGAGACAAACTCTCTTTTCCTCTAGATGTAAAGAGTGCCCCCTTGTCCTCTGTGATGGCCTTAAATTGAATAACTGGATATCAAGTTCACTATATGGACCCCTTATTTATTTGTACATGTTGATCATATCCTCTCTTAATCCTCTTCTGAATAATAAATAATAAATTCAGTTAACCTAAACTTTGCTCATCAGTTTGCTTGCTCTTCTCTGCACTTTCTCCAGTTCCCCGATATCCTTTTTGAGAACTGGTGCCCAAAACTGAACTGCATATTGCAGATGAGGTCTTACCAATGATTTTTACAGGGGCAAAATAATATATCTCTCTCTGGAGTCCATGCCTCTCTTAATATAAGAAAGGACTTTGCTTGCTTTGGAAACCGCAGCTTGGCATTGCATGCTATTATTAAATTTATAAACTACCAGAACACCTAGATCTTTCTCCACTATGGATTCCCCCGGTTGTTCTCCCCCCTAGTATTTATGATGCATGCATTTTCTTAGCCCCCAAGTGCATAACTTTACATTTATCAACATTAAACCTCACATGCCACATATTTGCCTAACGAAACAGTGCATTGAGGTCAGCTTGTAAATTGGAGACATCCTGTAAGGAAGTTATTCCACTGCATAGCTTGGTGTCATTTGCAAAGACTGAAATAGTACTTTTAATTTAAGACCCTATATCATTTATAAAGGTATTAAAAAGAAAGGGCCCCAACACTGAACCTTGGGGTACACCACTGATAACCTTAGACCATTCAGAGTGAGAATCATTAACTACTTCTCTCTGAATACTATCTTTTAGCCAGTTTTCTATCCATTTACAAACTGATCTTTCCAAGCCTGTAGACTTTACCTTACACATTAGCCGTGTGTGGGGAACTGTGTCAAACGCTTTTGCGAAATCCAAATATACTACATCTACAGCCACCCCTTTGTCCAAGGTTTTACTTACCTCCTCATAAAAAGAAATTAGGTTTGTTTGACAACTTTTGTCTTTCTTGAATCCATGCTGTCTGTTGCTTAAAATATCCATGTGGTCTTTTATTAAACTCTCCATAGAAGTTAAACTAACAGGTCTATAGTTACTTGGCAAAGACTCTGATTCCTTTTTAAATAAAGTCACCACATTGGCCCTATGCCAATCTAGCGGTACTATTCCAGTCCTTAATGAGTCCCTAAAAATTAGAACCAAAGGCTTTGAAATAACAGAGCTCAATTCTTTTAGGATGCGGTGGTGGATGCCACCCGGTCTAGGTGCTTTATCCACCTTTATTCCATCTAAATATTTCTGGACTATATCACTTTTGAGCCATTGTGGATCATTTGGGGCTATATCAATGCCATCCCCATTATGAGCTCTCCCATGCTCCTTTGTATACACAGAGCTGAAGAAAGTATTCAATAAATTTGCCTTCTCTTTGTCCCCAGTCACCTATTCCAGATTATTTTGTAAAGGGCCTACATGCTCAGACCTGACCTTTTTGCTATTAATATATTTGAAGAATTTTTGGGGGTTTGTCCTACTATCTTTTGCAATCTGTCTTTCATTTTGAATGTTTACGTCCCTGATTTCCATTTTACCTAATCTGTTATATTCTTTGTAACAATTAAACCATGATAGTGTTCCTTCATTTTTACATTTTTTAAAAGCACTTTTCTTATTGTTTATACCTTTTTTAACTTTGACCATGAGCCACATAGGTTTTATTTAGAGCCTTTTAAACTTATTTCCCATGGAAATATACTTTGCAGTGAGTTCACATACAGTTTTTTTGAAGAATTCCCATTTCTGTTCTGTGTTCATCAATGCCAATATTTCCTCCCAGTCTAAGTCTTGGAGAGCAGCCCTCATCCTTGGGAAATTTGCTCTCTTAAAGTTAGGTGTTTTTATATTTCCTGTATGAGTTTGTTGATTACAGTTAACATTAAATGAAATCATATTATGGTCACTGCTACCCAGATGTTCTTTTATATGAATATTGGTAATAAGCTCTGCATGGTTTGAGATTACCAGGTCCAGTAGAGCATCATTTCTAGACGGGCTCCAATAAACTGAACCCTAAAATTATCTTGTAATGGATTTATACATTTTTGCCCTTTAACCACTTGCCGACCGCCGCCCGACTATATACGGCGGTGGTCAGCCCCTCCCAGGCAAAGTGACGTACCGGTACGTCACTAGCCTGGGAGCGAATAGGGGGCGAGCGCGCGCCGCCGGAGGCGCGCTCCCGCCCCCGTTCATACCCAACGAAGCCGGCGCGTGTGACCGGCGGACCCGATGTCCGCCGGTCACTCGCGATCGTCGGGCAGAGAGGGAGAAAGGCAGGGGCTAGTGTAAACAAAGCCGCCTGTCATTCTCCCCTGTGTAAAAACACAGATCACTCAGTCCTGCAATGTAGGACCATTGATCTGTGCTATTACACCACTAGCCACATCGAATGACAGTTAGAAACACGCCCCTAGGGACACACTTAACCCCTCCCTCTCCAATAAAGTTAACCCCTTCCCTCCCAGTGTCATTTTTACAGTAACAGTGCATATGTATAGCACTGATTACTGTAGTAATGTCACTGGTACCCCCAAAAGTGTCAAAAATGTCAGTCAAGGGTCCGATCTGTCCGCCGCAATGTCACAGTACCGCAAAAAAAATCGCAGATCGCCGCCATTACGAGTTAAAAAAAAAACAACAAAAATGACAAAAATCTTTCCCTTAGTTAGTAAACGCAATAACTTTTGCGCAAACCAATCAAAATATGCTTATTGTGATTTTTTTTAACTAAACATATGTAGCAGAAAACAAATTGGCCAAAAATGTAAAAAAATTTTGATTTTTACATTTTTTTGGGGGGAATTTCATATAAAAAAATGTGAAAAATATTGTTATTTTTGCAAAATTGTCGCTCTTTTTTTGTTTATAGCGCATGATCAAAAAATCGCACAGGTGATCAAATACCACCAAAAGAAAGCTCTGTTTGTGGGGAAAAAAAGGACATCAAATTTGTTTTGGTACAGTGTCGCACGACCGCGCAATTGTCTGTTAAAATCACGCAGTGCCGAATCACAAAATACCCCCTGGTCAGGAAGGGGGTAAAATCTTCCGGGGCTTAAGTGGTTAACTGTTCAAGCAGTGCCATTACTCCAGTCAATGTCTGGGTAGTTAAAATCCCCCATTGGTATTGGTGAACAAACACTTTAATGCATTAAACACATTTTGCACACCTATTTTGCACATTTTTTTAATTTAGTACAAATAGTACCATTTCCAAAGGTTGTTTGTAACATGGGAACCTTCTTAACCTCTGCCATAGCTCTCCCCCCATCGTTCCCCATTCCAACCACCAATAGGGGCTGACCTCTGTCTGACCAATCTGCCCCATTATAATCTAATTCACCCTCCCCCCTCAATCCTAGTTTAAAAACTCCTTCAGCCTTCCCATAAACCTCCCCCCTAGGACAGCAGATCCCCTTCCATTTAGGTGCAAACTATCTCCAGCATATAGGTTGTAACCCGAAGAAAAGTCAGCACAGTGCTCTAAAAAACAAAATTGCTCCTTCTTACACCAGGTCTTTAGCCATGCATGCATATCACCTTGGAGGTCTTTCCTTTCAACTTGCAGCCTGGTTCATTAAATTGGTTCTAAAGGAGCCTCTACCTTCCATATATTCTGTCATTGGTTCAAACGTGGAGTCAAGTCAAGTCAAGTCAAGTCTGCGGAAGAGATACCAGAATTTATCCAGAAAAGTCAATGTTTACAAAATAAAGAAAGCTTGCAGGGAAAATGTCCTTTTTTTGGCTTTATAGATGCAATTATTTCTGCAGCATCTTCTATACACAGTGCAGATGTGCCACTTTACAGGTAGACTAAGAGGACCCCCCAGGCACTGTATTGAAAGGAATTATTATATGCCCAATAACTTGCATATAAGCCTTCAAAATGGACACTTTTGATTGGTTTGGGTCATATAGACTTTAATGGGGTTCATTATTCGGATCCGAACTTTTGCGATGTTCAAAAGTTCTGGTGTGAACCGAATAGGGGTCGTTCGCCCCATCCCTATGTAAACACTTTACTGTGCTGAGAGCGTGCTCCCTGTGCGTTCACAACACAGTAACCAGCGGGTACTAGAAAGCTCCAGATGCATACTTGAGAACGGGAACTTTCTGATCATGTGACCGCGGTGACTGCCAATCACAGCAGTCACATGATCAGAATGCCCGCATCTGCCTACCAGCATTAAGAACCTGTTAAGGGGCCAGGAGGTGGCAGTGGAAAGAGATTAAACAAGCCTAAGTGCATGTAAATGCATGTAAGTGTGTCTAAACATGTTTAAACACAACAGACATCTAAACATGTGCAAATTAATTTAACCACTTAAGCCCCGGAAGATTTTACCCCCTTCCTGACCAGGCCCTATTTTGTGATTCAGCACTGCGTGACTTTAACAGACAATTGCGCGGTCGTGTGGCGCTGCATCCAAATGAAATTAACGTCCTTTTTTTCCCACAAACAGAGCTTTCTTTTGGTGGTATTTGATCACCTGTGTGATTTTTTGATCATGCGCTATAAACAAAAAAAAAGCGTCAATTTTGCAAAAATAACAATATTTTTCACATTTTTATATATGAAATTCCCCCCAAAAATATTGTAAAAATCTAAATTTTTTAACATTTTAGGCCAATTTGTTTTCTGCTACATATGTTTGGTAAAAAAAATCGCAATAAGCGTATTTTGATTGGTTTGCACAAAAGTTATTGCGTTTACTAACTAAGGGAAAGATTTTTGTCATTTTTATTTTTTTAATGAGTAATGGCGGCGATCTGCGATTATTTTTGCGGGACTGCGACATTGCGGCGGACAGATCGGACCCTTGACTGACATTTTTGACACTTTTGGGAGTACCAGTGACATTACTACAGTAATCAGTGCTAAAAATATGCACTGTTACTGTAAAAATGACACTGGCAGGGAAGGGGTTAACTTTATTGGATAAGGAGGGGTTAAGTGTGTCCCTAGGGGCGTGCTTCTAACTGTTATGGGATGTGGCTATTTGTGTAACAACAGAGAAATACTATCCTGCATAGCAGGACGGAGTGATCTCTGTTCTTACACAGGGGAGAATGACAGGCGGCTTTGTTTACATTAGCCGCCTTCCTTTTTCCCTCTGCAGCGGGAGATCGCGAGTGACCGGTGGACATCGGGTCCGCCGGTCACACGCGCGGACTGCTTAGGGAACGAGCGGGGGCGGGAGCGCTCCTCCGGCGGCGTGCGCTCGCCCCCTAGAGCCTCACAGGCTAGCGACGTAGTACTACGTCACTTTGCCTGTGAGGGGCTGACCGCCGCCGTAAATAGTGGTGTGGCGGTTGGCAAGTGGTTAAATACCTTAAATGTACCAGATATAAATGCATCTAAATGGTTGTGTTTTTCTGCCAGTGGGAACTTGCGTGCCCTTCGAAAAATGCACCTGCAGTGTAGTGCACCACAATGCACATGCTATGCATTGCACTTGGGTGAACTGTATTTAAAAAATATGCACATTTGATATTTAGTGTGCTAACGTGCTCTACCAGTCTATTTAAAATGAATGGGCTGATTTAGCATATGGTAACAAGTTGGTGCATTAAAACATTATGTAATGTAAAGGTGGCCTAATCGTATATATGATCTAACATCATGCTAAGGGGAACTGTATTAACCGTATGCCTTTCCCTCTAACTGATTTTGAGAGGCAAACACTTATATACACAAACACACATATACAGTATATACATAAACAATATCCCATGAGTTCCACAGAGTTATTTTGCAGAAAAACTAGAAAAACAGCACAACAATAGAAGTGTTTTCCTAGATCAAAATACTGACAGCACACTTCAGTTTATTATTGCTCGAAAACCAATGACCCTGCAAGAGTTTCATTAGGTCTCTTAACAGAAAATAATCACTTGGGGCTAGGTCTGCACTGAATGTGTAGATGGTACAATTCTTCAAAGCAACAGTCTGTCGCTGAAGCTATGAGCTTTTGTGACTCATGTACAGCAGGATTGCTATGAAGAAACAGCATATATCAATGTACTTTCCCTTCTCTCCTTTATGGAGTCAATTCAATTCTCAAAAGTAGCAGCATATGGTTGTTAGAGCTGTTGATGTGAATAGCATCAGGTGGCAAGCACTTGTAGGTTACTGAGAGAATTTTTAAATTAGTATTTTTTTTAGAAAAAACAACTAAAGTATAAAAAAGTGCAGTTATCTAGTCTGCCACTAAGTGGCTCTGTCCTAGAATAGTGTGTGGTAACAGCCAATAATGTAGTCAGGCCCCTTTTAGCTAAAGCCCTATTGCAGTAATGTCATGGGTGAATCACTGTCTATATTTAGGCCAAGTTGGGGGGGGGGGGGCCTTGGAACAGAATACCCCCACACTGTGTGGATATAGTCACCTAATGCAGGGACCCTGGACAGGGCTAAAGGATGGGAAGAAATAGTTCTGCACACAGAAGAGCAAGCTGTAGTCATCCTGTCTCTTATGGTGTTGGAGTCTACAACTGGTTGCTAAAAGCCTTTTAGACCAGTCTAAGTGTTCCCTGAAGTGAGTCTATCCCCTAGAGGACCTTGGGGAAGTGTACTCGACGTAGAGGTGCAGCTGCAGTGATCTTGTCTGTGGAATAACAAGCAGAGAGTCATGAACTGGACACATATAGCCTAAGGCAAGACAGAACCCTCTGAGCGAGTACTAATGACCCTGGGAAGGAGAGACACTGTGTAAAAGGAAGGGCTTAAGGGTGGAGTGCTGTATGTTGCTTTCACATGTGACTGCTGCTGCTGATCATCCACTTTATGTGACAAAGTACTGTCAAGTGACCCCGGATGTGATGTGGCTGTAAATGCCATGTTTTGAAGTAACACCAGTAAAGTGCAGCAACTAAACGTCTTTGTGTGCAAATTCCTTTTTTTCAGAATATAAAGACTAATGGCTGGGAATGTAGTGGGAAGGCAATGAGTTGGGCACAATATGGCAGAGGTTTAGAACTTCAAGCAGGAGGGTTGTTGCTCTAGCAAGAAGAAGCGAGACATGGACTTTAACCAATCCTGTACCAAAAGGAGGAAACCTGTACCAAAAGGCATATTGTGGCTACTATTGCTGAATTCCTGTTGGAAATGTTAGTTGCCTGGCTGTCTCTGGCTTAAAATCTTTCAGAGTCACTAACTCAGAACTCCTTTGTAATACACAACAGTCAAAGTAAACTCAGAGCTCCTGTACTGCACATTTCAGGTCAGTAGTGATTTAGAAAGTACTGACATCATTGAAGAAAGAAAATACTGAAGCATTTCAGAAGGGCATGTCAGCTGTCAACTACTTTCTACTTGAAGATTACAGATTTGCTTTAGAGCCAGTTCACACCATAGAACCGTAGTCCGAATGCATTTTTTCATGCGTGTTTTTTACGTGTTTTTAAATCATTCTGGTGCATTTTTGATGCGTTTTTGATGTGTTCTGGTGAATTTTTCCCCCTCTTTTTTATTCACCTTAAATAAGGACATGTGTGTTCCAGTGTTTTTTTGGTGCATTTAAAGCGGGGTTCCAGCTGTTTCTGTGTTTATTAAAAGTCAGCAGCTACAGAAAATGTAACTGCTGACTTTAAATAAACACACACTCACCTGTCCCATTGTCCAGCAATGCGGCTGCCTGAAGCCTTGCTCCTCTCCATCTCCTCTCGGCAGCGCCGGCATCACTAGTGTGGGCACCCGGCTGTGACTTCCCAGCCGAGTGCGCACTGCATATTTGAAAGTCGAGCTTCGCTTCCTCAGTGGCCAGACAATCTTCTGGGACCTGTGATGTGTCCCAGAAGATTGCAGGCAGGGACGGGGAGAGGAGAACTTCCACTTGGGGCGCTGCGGCGCTTTGAGCAGAAGTGAGAGCGGGTACCTGTCAAAACTAGGTACCCACTCTCTCCCCATGTCTTATAGAATATCCGTTGGAATGTTTGCTTTCCAAATAGAGTCATTTTGTGGGCATTTTATTGTCCTGGTGCTCCAGGGCCTTCAAAAATGTGGTAGGTTGTCAAGAAATTAGATGTGTAATTTATGCTCCTAAAACGCCTGAAGGTGCTACCTAAATGTTGGGCCTCTCCTTGTGGTCAGGCTGTGTAAAAGTCTCACACATGTGGTATCGCCATACTTAGGAGTAGTAGCAGAATTTATTTTTGGGTGTAATTGAAAGTATTCAAATGCTGTGTGTTAGTTAATATAACAACTTTGTGTAACAAAAAAAAGAATTCTTAATTTTCCCAAGAATTGAGGGAAAAAATTACAGCTTTGAAAAAACTAATCATGCCTCTTACTAAATACCTTGGACTGTCTACTTCCCAAAAATGGGTAATTTGGGGGCTATTTGTACTGTCATGGCATGTCAGGGACCCAAGAAATGAGGTATAGTACATCAGGTGTGATCAATTTTTAATGATTGGCACAGTACATCAGGTGTGATCAATTTTCAATGATTGGAACCATAGCTTGTAGACTCTATAAATTTCACACAGACTAAATATTATCCACTAATTTTGGGTTATTTTTACCAAAGATATGTAGCAGTATAAATATTGCCCCAAATTTATGAACAGCAATTACCTATTTGTAAAATGTAATAATAGAAACTAAAAAAAAAAAAAAAATTATCAAACTTTTTTACTTATATCACAAAATAAAAACCCAGTGGTGATTAAATACCACCAAAGGAAAGCTCTATTTGTGAGGAAAAAAATGATGAAAATTTTGTATGGGTACAGTGTTGGATGACTGAGTAATTGTCATTCAAAGCGTGAGAGCACTAAAAGCTGAAAATTGGTCTGGGCAGGAAGGGGGTAAAAGGGCCCTGTATTGAAGTGGTTAAATACGTTCAGCTAGCAGTACATTAATTTCAAGCTTCCTCCACATTGACGGGTGGCTCTTAGTCATGGCTTCTGATTGGGATGAAAGCCAATCATAGCAGTCACGTGATTCAGAATTCCTCCCAGGAGGCCGCATTGCTAAGAAGCAAGCTGAATACCCTTCAGGTCTTCCTTTATTCAGTAGTATGAAACCCTGTGAAATTTTGCTTTCTCATACAAACAATACTGCTTGTTTTTTGCAAATTCCCACATAAGCATCTATAATTGATTATCTCTTATATATTCTACTGTATTCCTCCCTAGAGGAGATTACTTAAAGAAACATGTATTACTTTCATACATATATTTTCTCCTCCATTACAAGATTCAATCATCAGATTTATACAGGGAATTTAAATCATACTAACTGTAGGTATGTTATTACACCTCATCAATCATTTTGTCATTTGATGGATATCATAAAAGCAAAATTATGTTTATTTCACTCAGCAACGCAGTTTAATATCCTCAGAATATTTTGTGCAGGTGCTAGCTCAAATTCTCATTTGAAATTTATCGTTCCTCTCTGCTATAATGTCCACACGTATAAATCAAAAATGATGTTATTTATTTTCGTATTTACAGCTGCAAGCCATCCAAAGTCTTTGACGGCTTTTCTAAGAATACTTACAACAGTTAATTGGCAAACCAGCTTCCAAAATCAAACTATATTTATAGCATAAGCAAGAAAAATACAATGCTAATTATATGTTTTCAAGTCCATCAGCGTATAAATAATTAAGATGCAAATGTTATGCAAAGTTGCAAAGTTACCATGCCTTCCCTGTAAAAGAAATATATATTCTATTTTAAGTCAGGCGCATTTACTCATTAATTGGACTACATAATTTAGAAACATTTTAATTAGGGACATGAAAAACAAAGTTGAGCTATTGAGCCACTATTTGTTGTTCAACTGTAACTATTATTATATTAGGGAGCACAGATGAGCAAATCAATTTCTAAAGTGGGAAGTCCAACCTGGATTAAGTCTATTTACAGACAGCAATTATCCATGAATTTCAGCTAAAAAGCTGGACCCAGTACAATGTCTTCAACTTTTTCCTTTTTTAAAAAGGTTACAATTTAAAAATTAAAAAATACATTCCTGTTCATCCTGCATGGTCAAATTAGGCATTCAACCAGGTGGTTGACAGTGATATACCAGTGATTGGCCAGACTAAGCTCAAGTGTCAGGCATGCATGCTTCTTTGCTACTTCTTCCTTTTAGTCTGAATTCCTATACATAGCAGTAAGATTGGCAAATGTGTTGGGGAAACGAAACAGAAAAATCTTATGTTGATACTCTATTGCTGTGTGGATCCTAATGACCAGTATGAACGAAAATGGAAACAGAAAGAACTGGAGGGGAACAAAGGGAATTTTGTTCTCTTGTAGCAGCCTGGGAGGAGGCCTTTTCCTTGTCTCTCACGCATGCTGGTGGGACATAGATTTGATAAATGAAATATATGTCAAGACTATGCGCTCAATGGTGAAGAATATCATGAATGAATAAGCTTTGACCTTCTGCCACCCATCGGTGATGTCATGGAGTGGATACACCAATAGCTCACTGCCATCTATATTTGCATTTTGGTATTAGAGAAATTGTGTCTTCATCAACATCCCTGCTTACTGCTGGCCTTGTATTTACTAACTGTTCTAAATGCTGCTGTTGATAACATTCTGTAGCAACAAGAAAGAAATCAGTTTAGTACATGAATACTGCACCCAAATATTGGTGTGCCATCACAATTTTGTTTTTAACAATTGAAGATTGGTGAGCTAGATCAAAAGAATGAAAATCAGGATTCCTCTATAGGAAATTGTTCTTACCCTCATTATTACTCATTCCTCTTTCCTTCGTTTCCCCTTATAAATGCATATTTTCATCCCCAGTAATTCTAAAAATGCCCAGTTTCTCTGTCTAGAGGGAAAAAAAAACTTAGCAATGTGAATTTGCAAAGGAAAAGTTGTGACTTTATTCTGTGGCATCTTTATTCTAAACATTGCTAAATGGGAATGTTTTCAAGTCAAAATAGGGTGTAAAATGATGGGGAAAGGAACATTAGCCAGCAGTCTTCCCACCCAATACAATATACTATCAAAAACACCTAAAATACCACATTTTTTTGATCTGACAACTCCTAAAAACATATATTTTCAGACAGGGTGAGCTTTGTGTCCAATTCAAGCAAATTGGTAGTAATTTTGTATGGTTTGCTCATGGCTAATTATTATGACATTAATCTATAGATAGTCTGGTAAACATGAAGAGGATAAACAGAACTGAATAAAACAGAATCTTGTGAATGCAAATTTTATCTTTTAATTAGGAAAGATATAATAACTGTCCTTGTTTAAAATGAAATCCGCAAAAAGTATATTTTCTACACTGTGTACTATTTCTCTTTAAAGAGTGCATTTGGCTAATAAGTACAGGATTATGTTTATCCTTTAATATATTTACAAAAGTGGGTAAAGATCAAAGAGCTGTGCTCAACACATCATTTGACAAAGCAAACAGTAGATTTTAAAAAGAATACTAGAAGATCTTTAATTCTAAGTACTAGTACCTCACAAATGAAGTGTTTATGCCATTAGTCGAATATGAAACTAATTAGTACATCATCTTTTGTAACATAAATCCCTGATAGAGTGCATATAATGAGATATGCTTCTTGTGCTGAGTTGAATTTAGAAATTTTAGATATGATAAAAAAAAAAAAAAATTTTTTAAAAAGCGGATTTTGTATCTGTTTAGAAACGTTAATCCTTTTTATTGATTTCTGCAAAAAGACAAGGAAATAAAATGCCTTATTTTAAGAGTATTATTGACTAATGCTGATTTTTCTGGAGCAGAAGTATTGACATTTTTTGAATCTAGACAAGCAAATGAAAAGGGTCTGTTATCAGTTTGTATTAAAACCTACTTTAACAGTATGCTAGGGCAACATGCAAGTAGTGAATATGATATGGTTGCTATAGTCTATTTATGTTTGATAATGGGCTCATATTTTACTTAGATTCTTCATTATATTTAGAAAAGAGGTTTACTGCTTTGATGTGATTCAGCAAAGATAAGCATGATATGTCTAGCATCTCTCTAGCTCTAAGCTACTGTATGTGCATAATTGCAAAGGTCTCATAGGCCTTCAAGTGGGACACCAGTACAAAACAAACTTGCATGCTTGTAAAAAAGTAAAAACTTAAGAAAAAAAAGTGAACAGTAAATCACACAGCATTTCATTACACACATTTTTATATGTCTTCTGCTTTTGTGTTCAGAACCCCTGGAAATGTCCCTGTGTCTCTATTCCTTAACAACTTCAATACAGTGCCCTTTCACCCCCTTCCTGCCCAGGCCAATTTTCAGCTTTCAGCGCTGTCACACTTTGAATGACAATTGCGCGGTCATGCTACACTGTATGCATATGACATTTTTATCCTTATTTTCACACAAATAGAGCTTTCTTTTAGTGGTATTTAATCACTGCTGGGTTTTTTATTTCTTACTAAAAAAAAAAAAAAAGAGAAACAATTTTGAAAAAAAAAGTTTTTCTTATTTTCTGTTAGTAAATTTTGAAAATAAGTAATTTTTCTCCTTCACTGATGTGCGCTGATGAGGCTGCACTGATGGGCACTGATGAGGTCGGACTTACGGGCACTGATGAGGAGGTACTATTATGCTGCACTGATGGGCACTGATAGGTGCTACTGATAGGCGGCACTGATGAGCACTGATGGGCAGCACTGATGAGCATTGACGCACACTGATGGGCAGCACAGATGAGCAGGCACTGATGGGCACTGACTGGCAGCACTATGGGCACTGATTTTGGGCACTGATATTGGGCACTGTTTTTTAACTTTTCTGTAATCAGGGCACTGATTATCAGTGCCCTAATTACCTGTCCTAGACTACCCTTTGAGGAGGAGCCACTGATCGGCTCTCCTTGCCACACACTCTGACAGTGTGAGGCAAGGAGAGCCAATAAATGGCACTTCCTCATCTACATGTGCCTGCCGTGATTGGACACAGCCGAACACATCCATAAAGAGCCACGTCATTGGCTCTTTACCAAGATCAGGGTCACGCCATATCCTAGCAACATGGTGCGGCCACGATCGTCCCACTGCGCGCCCCCTGCGGGCACGCGAGAGAGGCCGTTCTGGGGCACCGTCATATGACGTCGTCCCTGACAAGAGCCGCACTGCTTCACCGTCATTTGACGGTGGGCGGGCGCTAAGTGGTTAATCAGTAGCACAATGCACTTGGCAGTCTCCATGTCTTTGATCCTTGACAATCCCCTTGTTGTAGTGTACATGGGAATAACATTCCTTCTTATCCCCTGGAGGTTACATGGGGGATGGGTCTCCATCAGGTGGAGAACAGGTTCTTGAAGCAGACTTCCTTCATAGGTTCAGTACATCTGATTCATTCATTATTTAGAAACGACAATACAATGTCGGATTGTGGTTGTAGGGTGATATACAGTGCTGTACTTGATTATAATGATTGGGAATTGCAATATGAAGGGCTACATATTGTTGTGTACCCCCACCCCTGGGTTCACAATGCAAAGTTTCAACAGTCCTTTTTGGCACTACCTTTTCTGTGTGTCATAACAACCTGAATTACTTTTTAGCTTACATATATTTTTTGCACTTTACTTGAGTTGTTTATTTGCTTTAGTTTTGGGTTTGAGTGTCTAATGTTTAGTTTTTGGTTGAAGTACATTTTATTTTATTTTGCTAGGGCATTTTTTCTGGGGTCCACAGTGGGAACTTGTTACTGACATAAGCAAAGCTGCTCTTGTGCACTTGTGCAGTAATGTATTGTGTGTTACATCCAAAGGTGGCAGAGGTTCTGCACACAGAGGTAGTGACGGGCAAGCAGGTTCTTTAGGACAAAGTTATGCTCAGGCTGCACCATCAAGAGACAGGGGACATCTGCTTTTCTTTCTGCGATTGGCCATGCTATACAACCAGAGCAGAAGGAAGATGTAATTAAATGAGTGACAATGTCTTTCTCTTCTTCTCTTCCCATGTTTAGTGCAAGTTGTCTGTAACTGCTGCAAATGCACTCTCTTTTTCATTCTCCTTCTCTTCTGCTAATTCTGTTATAGCACTGAAAACTGGCATAGAAGAGTCAGCAGAATTATTTTAGCACATGAGTCCCTAGCTGCAAGAGGAGGATCTTGTGCAAGTATTCCTTATTTTAGATGTTGAGAATTAGGAAAAAATCAGCAGGACCATAGAGATAGGAGAAATCAGGAAGGAAGCACAAAAAGGCAGTGATGTTTCTCCAATAGTAGCTTACTGGCAAGTGAGCTCCAGAAATGAGAACAGTGTGAATGACCAGACCATATGTTGGTACCAGAGTTTAAAGAAGATTGAGGAGAGGCAAAACAGGTGTGTGTGTGTAGAGTACTGGAGGGAGCAGTTGTCCTAATAAGCACCATTGTGGTTTGTAGCCTCAGCGTGCAGTGTATTAGCCATTGCAAAACCACCAGCCATTCTGAATTTAAAAAGGAGACACATGAATTTGCACCAGAAAACTCAGTGGGGGACAGCACCTCGATGATACCAGACAGCAACACCCACATTTCTTATCTTTATGTTACTTTCCACCTCTCTCCCTAACCTAGGTGCTTACATATTGTCTAGCCACTGTACAATAAAGGTGGCTATTATCTCTGAAATAATACACTATGTTAATGTTAAGATAACATCTGCTCTGACTCTCTCTTACATTGTGGTCTAACCAAGCTCCTAACATACTGTCCAGCTACTGTACAATATTTGTGGCTATTGTGTCTGATACAAAACACTAAAGTTTCTTTGGGAAAAACAAGCCTAATCTCTCCATATTACATTGCATTCTTGCCAAGCTACTTGCATACTGCCTATCCTCTGTACAAAATGTGTGTCTATTGTCACTAAAATAAAACATATTATAAAAGTGTTTCTTTAAGGCGGAGTTCTAGGCTAAAATGAAACTAGATCTAGAACAATCGAGCACCCCCTCATTTTTGGATACCCTTTTTTTTTTTAGACCTTTTGTACCTTTTTTGTTGATTTCCAGCTGGACTTCCATCCTATTTAGCTGTGGCGAGGTACGTCATTTCTAAATTTGCATCAGCCCCTCCTCCTTCTCCCCCACTGCCTTCTGGGACCAGTGTGTGTTCCAGAAGATGACGGGACCATTTAGATAGAACAATGCGATTCACGCATGCACAGTAGGAAAGTGGCTGTGAAGCCTGAAGGCTTCACTGCCGGTTTGCCTTAGTTGCAATGTCAGCACCTTCACCCGAATCGATGGACGAATCGGCTTCAGGGGGCCAACATTGCAGCATCCCTGGACAGGTTAGTGTCCTTATATTAAAAGTCAGCAGCTACATTATTTGTAGCTGCTGACTTACATTTTTTTTTAGAGCAGGAACACTGCTTTAAGGATAAAACCTGCCTTGTCTTCTCCTCTTATATTTTGGCCTATGCAAAGTGCTTACACAAAGTTCAGCCACTGTACAAAATGCAAATATATTTTCTCTGAAATAATACACTCTGTTTATTTCAAGATAAAACTTGATTTGTTTTCTTCCTACATTGCATTGAAACCAAGCTCTTCACATGCTGTCCAGGCTCTGTAAAATTGCTGGGCTATTGTTTCTGAGACAATACACTAAAAAGCATTCATAATTTAAATTACACGCTTGGGTGAAGCCTTTAAGGTGAATGTGGTGTTATACAACAGCACAATTTCCAACAACATTGTCAATGACACTGTATCCTGGTATCATAAATTTTGGATGTTTAATTGAATTTCTAACTTTTACATTATTGTTTATTTTAAATACAGCAACCCAATCTGATTCACTACAACTTTTAAAAAAGGTAATTTTGGCTGTGACACCTGATTTTATTTTTTTTATCCAGTGTTAGGCTGGCTATACACATGTACATTTTTTTGTTCAACCAGTGGGTTGAATGAACGAATATGCCTCGATTCCCTCATCCACAGTAGCAGTCACAAAAGCTGAAAATAAAAGTGTATTCTTAAAACAAAAATAACCTAAAGCCAACAGCTTAGTATGAATTGGCCAGTGGCATCATTATTTCTAGGAATGATCGAACTTTTCAAAAGTTCGGTTCGACCAGAAAACCCGAACTTCCCGAAAGTTCGGCCCAGATTTCAGAACCCCATTGAAATCAATGGGACCCGAACTTCGGTAATCAAAAAACACCATTTTGAAGCCCTAAAACCCAAATAAATGCCCCTAAAATTGCCTAGGGTTCTGGGTCATGCCCTAGGGAATATTAATCACGCAAAAAAAGTTCTTAAAAATTGTCATTTTTGATAGAGAGCCAATTATTGAAAAAATAATTGAAAAAAAAATGAGATTTCTTTGGATTTAGTGTCTGGGGGGTCTAAAAAGTGTACCTGTGAAGTTTCAGCTCTGTAGCATGTCCAGAACCAGAAAAAAAAAAGTTTGTTTGTATTAGAATTGCAATAGAACAGGATAGTGGCTCCGCTATTTTCATACCTTGCCGGTTTTGTAGCAGGCGTTTTTTTGGGCATTTTTTGGGGGTCTTTGGAGGCAGGCATAACATCAGAACTTCTGTGTAGGGGTATATATACACACACACGTATGTATATATACACATACACATATATAGGTGTGAAAGTAGCAGAAACCTATGCTTGCGCTAATGAAATAATTAACACCCATATGGCTTCTCTGCTATAACACCTATATGTGTGCATGTGTATAAATACATATAAGTGTGTGTGTATATATACCCCTATACAGAATTTCAGATGTTTTGCCTGCCTCCAAAGACCCCCAAAAAATGCCCAAAAAAAAAACTCCTGCTGCAAAAACACACCTATAAACGCCTGCAACAAAAAGCAGGGTGACAGGGGAGAAACCACCATCCTGTTCTAAGAGAAACAATCTTTTCTCTATAGCGGTCACCCTGACATGGAAGGGTTTTGTCACCCTGCCAAAGCAGTCAGAGTCAGTTAACCCTACACTATACTACGGTCCCCTTACACTTAACACTTTCCCTACAGGAACTAGATTATTAAATCTAACTATAGTGGAAAATAGTACCCTAACTACACTAGATATCCCTTTCCTCACACTAATAATTGCTAAATGACACTTTGAAGCAGAAGTAACAGAACTGCTTTCACTCTCTTCCACAGCCCTGTATTAAAATGGTAGAGTTTTGTTGGGGCTATCTAATATACTGGGGGGCGTATTCACTAATGATTGGCCTCTGGACCCCCTAGTCACTCCAATCACATTCCTAGCATTCTACTGCCCCCTCAATTGGCTTTTACTGATGGTTCTGGTCCAATCATGGGCTTTTAAAGCCCAGTTCCTGTCCCATTGCATTTGGTCGGTTCTGGTTCCCGAATTCCAAACTTTTTCAGCAAAAAGTTCGGAATTCGGCCGAACCTCGAACAGTCAATGTTCGGACCGAACCGATGATCGAACCGAACCGTTCGATCATCCCTAATTATTTCATAGTATAGTTTGAACTCTTTTTTTGCAGTAACACATTACATTGTCTTAAAAGTTTAATAAAATGTAACTAAAGAGTGTGCAAAAACTTCAAAATCACAACCTCACTGTTACAGTCTGGAGTCAGATTTGGAGGCCAGTGGTTTTAGCAATTGAGAGATTCACAGGTAGTCAGCTGGATTAATACACAAACAGACCTCTTTAGTGGATGATGCAGGCTCACCTGAAGCACAGGGTCTAAGCACTAGCTGGTCTTCACCAGAGCTCCTGATGCTGGAGATGGGTTACACTGCATACTAATGGTAGGGGGCAGTCCAGGCCCAGCAGGAAGACAGCAAATAAGGGTCAGGTAGCATATGAAGCAGATAAAGAATAATCATTAGTGTAGTCAATGAACAAGCCAAAAGGTCAATAATGAGTTGTAGCTGCATTGGATCAGACAGAAGCATAGTCGATGAACAAGCCAAGGGTGGACAGTATGTTAGGCTGCAAAATAAGAGGAAGGGACAAGGCAGGTTTAATCTTAAAAAAAAAAAACACTGGAGTGTACTTTTGTAAGACAATAGATACAAATATTGAACAGTGACTAGAAAGTATGTAAGCAGGGGGATAAAGTCACAATGTAAAAGGAAGAGATGAGGTAGGTTTTATCTTGAAATAGAAATTACAAGAGTACAAAAGCTTCAAAACATTTTTGAGTGGCTGGACAGTATGTAATCAGCTTGGCTGCAATACATGAAGGATAAACAAATATTATCTTGAATATACATTAGAGTGTATTATCTGAGGGACAATAGCCACAAATATTTGAGCATTTTTGAGGATTTAGACCGCAGCAAACATTAGAAAATTCTAAGCTGAGCTGTAGCTGCAGAAACATTGTGTGGCACTTTTTTAGTGCTGGAGCACTAGAATGGGCTTTAATCTTTAACCACTTGCCGACTGCTCACTGAGCTGGTACTGCGGCAAAGTGGCTAGTTCCCGTTCAGCGACGTAGACCTATGTCGCTGGACTCCTCCCCTTGTGGGCGGCGCGCGCGCGCCGCCGGAGGCTCGCTCCCGCTGTATTCAGTCACAGCAGGAGTCAGGCCAGGGGAGGAGTGGCGGTGATCACCGCCGCTCTTCCCCGATCGTCAGGGAATCGAGTTTGGAGATCCGCCCACTTGTGTAAACTGTCCTAAGTGACAGACAGTGACAGATTGCAGGGTTCAGCATAGCTGAACCTGCGATCTGTCCCTGTTTCACTCAGTCACCTCCCCCCCACACGTTAGTAAGCACCAGGCATACATTAACCCCTCCCTCTCCAATAAAATTAACCCCTTCCCTGCCAGTGTCATTTTTACAGTAACAGTGCATATGTATAGCACTGATTACTGTAGTAATGTCACTGGTACCCCCAAAAGTGTCAAAAATGTCAGTCAAGGGTCCGATCTGTCCACCACAATGTCGCAGTCCCGCAAAAAAAATCGCAGATCGCCGCCATTACTCGTTAAAAAAAACCCAGCAAAAATGACAGAAATCTTTCCCTTAGTTAGTAAACGCAATAACTTTTGCGCAAACCAATCAAAATACGCTTATTGTGATTTTTTTACCAAACATAGGTAGCAGAAAACAAATTGGCCAAAAATTAAAAAAACATTAGATTTTTAAATTTTTTTTTTGGGGGGGGGGGGGATTTCATATAAAAAAAATGTGAAAAATATTGTTATTTTTTCAAAATATACGCTCTTTTTTTGTTTATAGCGCAACAAGTAAAAATTTCACAGGTGATCAAATACCACCAAAAGAAAGCTCTGTTTGTGGGAAAAAAAGGACGTAAATTTCGTTTGGGTACGGCGTCGCACGACCGCGCAATTGTCAGTTAAAGTCGCACAGTGCCGAATCGCAAAAAGTGGCCTGGACGTAAGACAGCAAAATCCTCCGGTGGTAAAGTGTTTAAAGTACAAGGGAAGATTTACCCTGCAGAAGACATTAGAAATTTGGCACCTGAGGTCCAATTGTTGAAATTTTATGTGGCATATTTACAGTACCAAATGACTGGAATAGGCAAGGCAAGATAGAAGTAGCTACTGATTATGGCAGGATATTTTATTTTTTTTCAGGGTGGCAAGATCACATTTAAAAGTTTAGTATGTGGCATTAGTAGCAAGAATTGTGAGGTAATCGGTAATCCAAGACTGGTTTCTTTAATGAATTTAAGTCAATTCATACTGTCATGTGACAGGTGGATTCACCTCTCCATAACAAACCTCTTACTGTGCTAATGGCCCTCTCGGACTGCGAGGCAAACCAGAAGCTTTAGGCCTGTCTGTCATATTGAATGAAGGGAATTGCCTAAATGTAGTGATAATTTGGCAATGAGGGAAAAAATATGTGGTGTTTGGTGTAAACTACTTTACTGCATAAGTATGCCGTAAACAAGGGCAGCTTTACCTGTGTCAGCAAGTGTATACTGCAGATATTAAATAAAGGGCCTTTGAAAAATAAAAAATAATATACCTTCTGTGACAGGAAGTCAGGTAAATCTGTGAATGTAGTCACAGACAGGAGCTACACTTCCACCTGGGTTAGACAAATCACCAATTACTATAGGGTGTCGGCTGCAGAGGTAGCCAGAACTGTCTAAGGAAGTTGAAAGGCCTTCAGCTGTTCAGAATGAGGTAATGAAGGCCTCTATAATTTATCCAAAGGAAGTCTGTTTTTATATTTCTTTATTAAATTTTCCAGGTAAAAAATTATTTACAACACTCCAATCACTGGAGAATTTTTTCATATACATTTTACACATATTACCTTTTATCCCTTTTTTTTCCCCCCCTCCCTTCCTTATCCCTCCCCCCCCCCCGTCTCTTCTTATCATTCGACTCCTATTATTTCTCTGTATTCCCTTGTGTCCTTAAACTCTTGCCACTCATCCCAAATCTCCTCTTCATTCCCCTGTTCTTCCTCCTCCCAGGTCCTCAGCTGCTCCAACTTTCTTATTTTCTCTACTTTTAACAGCCATTCTTTCCTGGAGGGGGCCTCTTCTTTTTGCCAATTAAAGGGAATCAAGCTCTTAGCTGAGTTTAATAAGTGAGGGAGTAATGTTTTTTTATATTGTTTCACTGACATATGGGTTCCATGAAACATGCATTTCCAAGGATCCAAGGGAATATCTATTTTAGTAATTTTACTTATTAATTCTATAACTTCACTCCAGAATACTTTAATTTTTGGGCACTCCCACCATATATGGGCTATAGTCCCTACCATCTGACATCCCCTCCAGCAAAGTCTTGAACTCTCTACCTGAATTCTTCCCATCTTATCAGGAGTGTTGTACCACCTTGTGATCAATTTATAGTTCATCTCCTCCGTGTTGGTGTCTATCGCGGATTTATGTACTAATTGAAGGCTCTTATCCCACTGTTTGTTGTTACTACACGGGCCGAGGTCTCTTTCCCATTTTTCTTTTAATGTTATTCCTCTCTCTTTTGTTATTGTTAATAGTATTTTATACACATTCGAAATATTGTTTATTATCTTATCTTTAAGACATAATTGCTCAAGAGGGCGGAGGTCGTTTTTATCTCTCAATGGCTGCGGTAGTGACAATGTGAAGTGCTTTAGTTGGATATACCTCCACTCATTTATCTTCCAGTTTTCTTTCCTTTGTTTCAGCTCCGCCAAGGTTATAATTTTCCCCTTCTCTACTATATCCCCTAATTGTGCTTCTCCTTCTTCTATCCATTTACCCAATTCCTTCTCTTCCCCTGGTGCAAAAAATGTTGTGCCCTGTAACGGGATCAGTGGTGAATTGTGTTTCCAATTTTCTTTTTTATGTATATTATCCCAAACCTTAATAGCATGTCTTGTGATTATATGCGTGTTAGTGTCCAGATTTCTAAACCTCTCAGGTATCCATATAACTTTTGCTAGGTGTGTACCACTCATCGTGCTTTCTATTACCACCCAATTTCTATCATTATTTTTTTTTGTCCATTCTATCACCCTTGTGAGTATTGCTGCAAAATAATAATTTTTAAAGTCGGGTAGGGCTAGTCCCCCTTGTCCCTTACCTTTACATAGTGTAGTGTACTTTACCCTTGGCTTTTTGTATTTCCAAATAAAGCGGGATATTAATCTTTTCAGTGTTTTAAAAAATACTTGAGGTAATGAAATCGGAATCATCTGGAATTTATATATAATTTTTGGCAGGATTATCATTTTTATCGTATTTATTCTCCCTATCCAGGAAAAAATTCTCGGAGATAATCTATTTAATTCTGATCTTACTTCATTCAGAAGTTCTAGAAAATTTGTTTTGTAGAGTTTTTCTGGAGTTGGGGTTAGTTTTATCCCTAAGTATTTAATCTCATCTTTTCTCCAGTTGAACTGAAATTCTTTTTTTAACATCTCCTCTTCTTGTTTAGGGATATTAATATTTAATATTTCTGATTTTTTTTGATTAATTTTTAAATTGGATAGTTCTCCATATTGTTTCATTATTTTAATTATGTTGGGCAAAGTAATCCTCGGATTACTTATGTAAAGCAGGATATCATCTGCAAAGGCAGATACCTTATGCTCCACTTGTCCCACCTTTATGCCCCCGATGTCCACACTATTTCTAATAGTTGCCAGTAGTGATTCCAAAGATAAGACAAATAACATCGGAGACAAGGGACATCCTTGTCTTGTTCCATTGAGCATTTTAAACGAGTCTGACAAAGTTCCATTGACCTTTACCTTTGCAGTTGGTTGATTATACAAAGTTTTGATCCAGGCTAACATTCTAGGTTTTATTCCCAACTCCACTAGGGTGTTTATCATGAACTCCCAGTCTACCCTGTCAAATGCTTTTTCCGCATCTATTGACAGAAGTAGACTGGGAGCTCTGCTTTTTACCATATGGTCTATCAACAGTATAGTTTTTATCCCATTGTCCCGTCCCTGTCTCCCCGGGATGAATCCTACTTGATCATTGTGTATCCACTCCCCCATTAGGTTCTTCATTCTAGTGGCCAAAATTTTTGTGAATAATTTAGTATCAACATTAAGTAGGGAGATGGGTCTAAAACTAGAACATAGTACCGGGTCTTTTCCCTCTTTCCGTATAACTGTGATTGATGCTGACAGGGCCTCTCTACTCATCTCGTACTGAGTCCCTATTCCGTTTATATATTCTTTAAATCTTGGGATTAAAATGTCCTTAAATTTTTTATAATAACCTATGGTAAACCCATCCGGTCCTGGGCTTTTACCTAGACTCGTTTCTTTAATAGCTCTCTCTATTTCTTGTTCTGAGATTGGTCTTTCTAGGAATGTTAACTTTTCCTCATCTATCTTTGTCAATCCTGCGTCTACAAGGTATTTTTTGATTTTCTCCCTCCTTTCTGTTTCATTCCCCTGTATCTCACCTTTCTTTACTGCATACAGATTTGCGTAGTAGTTTTGGAATTCTTTGGCTATTCCTGTCGTTGTTTGAATTATTTCCCCATTTTTATTTTTAATTTTATCTACAAAATTTTTTCCTTTCTTCTTTTTCAGGATTTTTGCTAGGTTTTTCCCAACCTTATTACTTTCAATGTATTTTTCTTTTATGCATCTTTTCATTTCCTGCTTTATTTCCTGTTCTAGTAGATCTTTCAATTCTTCTCTCTTCACCTCAAGTAAATTATTTATTAATATATCTTTATTTTTATGTTTTTGCTCTAATTGATGTACTTCTGTCATTAGCCTAATCTTATCTTTTATTCTTTCTTTTTTCCTTTGGGTCCCCTTTGAGATAAATATGCCCCTCATATAAGCCTTATGAGCTTCCCATACCATGTCTTTTGGTGCATCTTTTGTATCGTTTATTTGAAAATAGAATTCCAACTCTTTCACTATTTCTTTTTCCCACTTTTTATCTCCAAAAGTCTCCTCATTTATTTTCCAAGCATCCATCCTAGGCCGCTCTTTCGCCATTTTTATTTTTACCATAATGGGGGTATGGTCCGACCAAGTCTTGACCCCAATCTCAGCCTCGCTTACCCTTTCGATCCACCTATGTTCGATTAGTATATAATCCAATCTTGAGTATGTTCCATGTACACTTGAGTAACATGTATAATCTCTATCTTTCGGATGGAGAATTCTCCAAATATCTGCCAGTTGATTTGTAAATAATTTTTCCTTTATTTTCTTTGCCTGTACTTTATTTATCCGTAGGGTTTTTGATGTGGTATCTACTTTAGGGTCGAGGCAGAGATTGAGGTCCCCTGCCAGTATGACTCCTCCTTTTTTAAACTCCATTAATTTTCCCAGTACTTTACCTAGGAAGTCTACTTGTCTCTCATTAGGGCTATATATATTTACTAGGGTCAAATCTTCATCTCCTATTTTTCCTCTTAGAAAGAGGTATCTTCCCTCTGGGTCTACCATTCTCGACTCGAGAGCAAATCCAAGGTCCCTAGAGATGCCAATGGCTACTCCCTTGGACTTCCTCCCGGGTGAGTCCGCGTAATACCAGGTAGGATGGCTCTTAGAATATAATCTAATATTAGTTGCATGAGATAAATGAGTCTCCTGTAAGAATGTCAGATCTGCCTTCAAATAACTAATTTCTTTTAAAATTTTTTTCCTTTTTTCTGGAGAGTTTAAACCTCGGACATTGTAAGATAATATGTTAACTATAACCATTGTTTCTTAATCTTCATTACTGTCTTTCTCTATCATCTCTTCAACTCTAAGGTGGCCATAAAAACTGTTCAACCAACACCAGGGATCCCTAAGAGATGGCATTAATCCCTCTGATTTTTCTTGTCTTTTGGGTTCTCTTAATTCTTGTATTTTCTTATAGGAGACGTTTTGATCTATTGACTTCTTTTTCCCTCTTTCTTCCCCTTTCCTCTTCCCACCCCTACCCTCCCCTCCCCCAACTATTCCCGGTCCCTCCATCAGGGTTGTCGATTCTCCTTCCTCCCTTTCCAATCGACTTGTGGCCGAGGTCGAGCTCTGCTAGTGGTCACCGTTCCCTCCCATCTTCCCTACCGTAGGGTCTAATGGTGACGGCCCGCTGATCTCCATAGGGCCACCTGTTTTTTATTCTTACTTGCTCCTCCTCCCCTCCTCCCCTTCTTCCGCCAGCCCTCCCCCCCTCCCCCAATCCCCCCGGTCCCCCCAGTCCCTTTTCATCCTTTTGTTTTCATCTTTTTCTTCTGTTTCCACTGATTCAATTCTCCTTCATCAACTTCTTCCTCTGGGCACTCCTGGTCTGTCCAGCCTGGAATATCTATGAGTGGGATTTTTACTGCTTCACAAAAGTCTTTGGTTTCCTCTGGGTATCTAAGTAGTACTGTCCTCCCATCTCTTCTCACTCCTAAGCCTGCAGGGAAGTTCCAAAAGTATTGTATATCTTTTTTCTTTAATATTTCTACCATTGGTCTAAGAATGCGTTTTCTGTTAATTGTCTCTTTTGCCAGGTCTGGGAAAATCTGAATGTCCTCCCCGTCATATTTTAATTCCGGTCTACTTCTCATTTTCTCCCAGATCTGGGCCCTTGTCTCGTATTTATGGAATCTTGCAATCACATCTCTTGTTTTCTCTTTTGGTAGATTGGTTGGTTTACGCAACCTATGAATTCTCTCAAACTCAATTTTATCTGTGGTCGCCTTTCCCAGCAGAGGGTTAAATAACTTCTCCAGGGTTTCTTCTAATTTTTCTGTTGGCCCTTTCTCTGGTAATCCTCTTATTCTCAGATTTTTTCTACGATTTCTATTCTCCTGATCTTCGATTTTGTATAACATATTTCTCTGCTCCATTTTCATTTTTCTCATTTGTTCTTTTAGATTTTTTAGTTCTTTTCCTTGGGACTCCACCTTCTCTTCTATTTCTTCTACTCTGCCCAGAATATGCCCAAAGTCGACGTGTAAGGTAGCCATCTCGGCTTTGATGGATCTTTCAAGGCTGGCAAACATTTCCCGCATTTCTGATTTTGATGGTGGATAATCTTTTTCATTAAATTTCTCTTCTCTATTCATGTCTCCATCCTCTATTATTATACTGCTTTCTCTTGACACTTGTAGGCTTTCTTCTCCACTTACTCCTATATGCTTTTGATTCTTAATTTTCTTGGTTCCCTCTGTATTTTGTTTGGGTCTAACAACCGGTTGATCCTCTTGCTGTGTGTTTTGATCTTTTCCCTCAGATGTCATGTATTTTTTAATTGTTCCTGGGCTTGCTGTAGTTTTTGGAGGTTTCCCTGCCACTTCCTTTGCCGGTTTACCTCTCATTGTGGATTCGGCTCTGGGGAATAAGCCCTCAGTATAGCTTCCTCTTATGTCTCAGTATGAACTAAATATCATATATATCATTCAGTGATTCAGGTAAGAGAGGTCCCACACTTTTTGCACGACAGTCTCCCTAGTTCTTAAGCTATAGACTCACGCATGATAATATAGCTGTGCTACCAGGGGAAGCAGTTTGTTGAAATCAAACGTATGAAAACCCTGGTGGTTTCCCCTCTCACTCAAGCACTCAGACTCCCGCACATCTCTCAATGCGCGCAAGCAAGATCTGAGGGGCCTCCGCACTCACCCAAGTGAGTAGAGTCTCGCACTTTTTCCAGGGCCGTTCAACTGGCTCCTAAGCATACACTCGTAAATAAATACTGTAGCAGTGCTTTCTAAGAAAGCTAGTATTTGAGATTGGTCATATAGGAATTCTGGGGGGTTTCCCCTCTCATTCAAACAGGCAGAGTCCCGAACCTTTTCAACACAAACCCACCTTCTCTTAAGCCTTATACTCATAGATGACAATATGTCTTTGCTTTCAGAGAGGGCCGGTATATTATATCCAATGAAGGAGGATTCTAGGGGGTTTCCCCCCTCCCTAAGTAAGCAGAGTCCCACACATTTTTTCCAAACAGTCCCGACAATTCTTAAGCTATACACTCATGAAAGATAATCTAGCAGTACTTCCAAGGAGGGCTGATATTGAAATCCTGTGCAATAAGTCCTGGGGGGTTTCCCCTCTACAATAAGTAAGCAGTGTCCCGCACAATTTTCAGAACCATCCCCCTGAATCATTAAACTGTAAACTCATAGATGAAAATATACAGATGCTTTCACAAAGGTCTGGGAATGAGATCAGGTGTAGTGCAATTCTATAGGGGTTTCCCCTCATACTTTGGTAAACAGATTCCCGCACATTTTTTCTCAACAGTCTCGTTGACTCTTAAGCTATATACTCCTGGGTGATAATTTAACAGTGCTTCAAGGAAGGCTGATTTTAGGATCCAACGCAGGGGGGTTCTAGGGGATTTCCCCTCTCGCTTAAATAAGCATAGTCCCGCACTATTTTCAGATAAGTCCCTCTGTTCTATTAAACTGCATGCTCATAGATGATAATAAGACAGTGCTTTTTAAGAAGAGCTAATGTTGAGAAATAAACGTACAACCTCTCTGGGGGGTTTCCCTCGCACTCAAGCAAGCAGGGTCCCACACCACTTTTCCATTACAGTCACATTAGCTCTTAAGTTATATAAGTAAGCAGAGTCCCACACATTTTTTCCAAACAGTCCCGACAATTCTTAAGCTATACACTCATGAAAGATAATCCAGCAGTACTTTCAAGGAGGGCTGATATTGAGATCATGTGGAATAGAATCCTGGGGGGTTTCCCCTCTACCATAAGTATGCAGCGTCCCGCACAATTTTCAGAACCATCCCTCTGACTCATTAACCTATAAACTCATAGATGAAAATATACTGATACTTTCACGAAGGACTAGGAATGAGATCAAATGTAGTGCAATTCTATAGGGGTTTCCCCTCATACTTTGGTAAACAGAGTCCCGCACATTTTTTCTCAACAGTCTCATTGACTCTTTAAGCTATATACTCCTGGGTGATAATTTAACAGTGCTTCAAGGAAGGTTGATTTTATGATCCAACGCAGGGGGGTTCTAGGGGATTTCCCCTCTCGCTTAAATAAGCATAGTCCCGCACTTTTTTCAGATTAGTCCCTCTGTTCTATTAAGCTACATACTCATAGATGATAATAAGACAGTGCTTTTTAAGAAGAGCTGATGTTAAAAAATAAACGTACAACCTCTCTGGGGGTTTCTCTCGCACTCAAGCAAGCAGGGTCCCACACCATTTTTCCATCACAGTCACATTAGCTCTTAATTTATACACTCCAAAATGATGATAGTATTTTTAAGAAAGACTGTTTTGATATCGTTCATATGAAAATTCTGGGGGGTTTCCCCTCTCACCAGTCCCCTTCGGCTAATCTGTGGCGTCCCTTGTAGAGTGGTATGGTGGGGATGATTACGATATCCAATGTTGCTGGGTCTCTCCAGACTGGATCCCTCCAGCACTGGCCCCTCGACGGTGTTCACTCCAATCAAACCTTCTCTCCTGATCCTGGACGCTGGCTCTCCCAGCTTCTCAGCAGCTCCTGCACTCGGCGGCCCCCTCTCCAATACACAGCCGATTCCAGTCTCCCGGAGGGACCCAGGGTGCTCGTTCTCCCTCCTCCAAGCCTCAGGGGGGGTCGGCAACCAGGACCGGGTCGGGGTCTCCGGGTAGCGGGGTGGGTGGGGGGGCAGCGGGATCCAGCTAGGCAGGCATCGAGGCTAGGTGAGAGAGCATTCCCTCACGTCTCTCTGGGCGGTGGCTCAGAGACTCAGCAGGCCGTCGGGATCAGCTCCATTAGCAGGCTCCTCCCTCCATCCTCGCAAAGGAAGTCTAATGGATTGCTGCCTCCTGTCGCCGTGTGGGCTGGGAGAGGAGGACAGACATACGTGTGCCTCCCGACGCCGTGTGGGCATGGGAGAAGGACTGCTGCCTCCTGTCGCCGTGTGGGCTGGGAGAGGAGGACAGACAGATGAGTGCCTCCCGACAAGCTGGTGAGCATGGGAGAAGACCCCCTGAAGTGATGTGCGCTAAGGAGGGTAAACAAGTGTGAAGACTACTCAAAGTGAGGTCTTGGATCGTCTCAAGGTGAGAAGAGAAACTATTTCTATGTGGAAAGAAATAAATGCACTGCTTGCTATGTGGAGAGACAAGCAAATGAACTGTGTTCAATGAGAAGAGTGTGAAGAAACAAAGGGACATGTTCCATATGAAGAGGAAAAGGGACATGTTCAATGAACTGTTTGCTGTGTGAAGAGATTATAAATGGACTATTGATGGTCTACTGTAGGATCAGCAAAGTCTGCCCAACAGTAGGTTGGGGACAGACTTCATTAGATAGGTTCCAGTGTGTGAGAAGGTAGCCGCCCACAGTGGCAAGGATTTATTTTGTTTTATTTTATTTTGGCTGTTTTGAGGCTTGCAATTGTGTGAAGTAAATTGCATGAATAAATCAAAGTGTTGTTTGCAACCACTTCTCGGCTATCTCTCTGTGAAAACGCACCCCCAAAGGGGTCATCCACGCCTATCACCGAGCTAATCCCTCACACTTCCCAAAAAAATTAACACTTGAAATGCTAAAACCCAACACAAAAAAAAAGACAGATGAACAAGAAATAAAATAAAATAAACCCAATAAAACAACAAAAGAATACTGCAAGTGATTGCAGCAGCTAAACATCAACTGCAGTTGGTTCTGACACACAAAACGGTAATCCTAAAAAGGACTGTTGGGTCTCTGAACTGTGAATATGGATGGGGAGTGAGATTTGATGTCATTACTGTGCTACTTGCTGAAAAAAAAGATACATTTTGACCAAATAATTGTGACTATTTCCCTAGCTTTATTTGCAAAAGGATGCTGGTGCCTTGAATTCATTATGTATTGCAAGTCAAATCTGGGAATAAATTAATAAACCAAAATTAGGAATAAATCCAGTTGAAACTTCCCTATATGGACACAATAGCCTTACCACTTACAATGTTTTCAGAATGCCTTTTGCCAGTATCCGATTATCGCAACACAAGGGAATCAGTACCCAGCTGGATGCCTTTTCTTAAAAAGTGCTTCAAAAAAACAAAAGAAAAGAAAACATATTTTTAGTCATTTTAAAAATGGCACATCCCCAGCACAGGTTCTTTCTTTGTATAAAATTAGAAAATAATTAAATTCAGGTTTGCTTGAATCACTAATAAAAAGCAATGTCATTTATTTTGTATTAATTCTGTGCACTTCTTTTTAGCAATTAGACATTTGGGACCAAATGCAAGGAGCTCTTAGGCATTTTAAATTATAAAAGACTGCCATAAAAAAGCAATAAAAGCATTTCACTCTTGTATTCATAATATATGGATACAGGTAGCACGCTTTCTTTACTGTGGCTTTTAATTTTCATAGTCTATTAGTAAATGTACTCTAGTTTAATTAAAGTATTTATTATTAAAATGTATATATTCATTATTTAAAATGTGGAAGATAGACAAAAGCCTTACCCAGTGTAGGAATGTAGCCATGGATTTGAGCCCATAGTCTGTGTAGGGAAAAGATAGTAATATGGATTTTCCATGAGAGATGATTATACAGTATCTCACAAAAGTGAGTACACCCCTCATATTTTTGTAAATATTTTACTATTTTACTATATCTTTTCATGTGACAACACTGAAGATATTACACTTTGCTACAATGTAAAGTAGTGAGTGTACAGCTTGTGTAACAGTGTAAATTTTCTGTCCCCTCAAAATAATTCAACACACAGCCATTCACGTCAAAACCACTGGCAACAAAAGTGAGTACACCCCTAAGTGAAAATGTCCAAATTATTATTTATTCATTAGTAATGATTAAGCACACAGTCAGTGTATGAAACGCGTCTACCTTGTCACGATTGTCATATTTGGATGTCCAGTCAATAAATCTGGATTTTGACTCAACCTGGAGTGCTGCCAATTCCTTTTCTTTTATCAAGTTTTCACGGAGGCGAGCCAGGGCATGCACCTGTGTGAGTCATCAGGCAATTACACCACCTTGAGCAGTGAGTCCTTGTCTGTTCAATGGCACCTCATGGCACAGAACTCTCTGAGGATCTGAAAAAAAGAATTGTTGCTCTACATAAAGATGGCCTAGGCTATAAGAAGATTGCCAAGACCCATAAACTAAGCTGCAGCATGGTGGCCCAGACCATACAGCACTTTAACAGGTCAGGTTCTACTGAAGGGGTGGGTGGTCAGCCTGCCAGTGCTTAGACCATATGCCGCACACTGCTTTAAATTTGTCTGCGTGGCTGTCGTCCCAGAAGGAGGCCCCTTCTAAAGATAATGCACAAGAAAGCCTGCAAACAGTTTGCTGAAGACAAGCAGGCTAAGGACATGGATTACGGAACCATATCCTGTGGTCTGATGAGACCAAGATAAACTTATTTGGTTCAGATGGTGTCAAGTGTGTGTAGCAGCAACCAGGTGAGGAGAACAAAGACAAGTGTGTCTTGCCTACAGTCAAGCAGGGTGGTGGGAGTGTCATGGTCTGGGGCTACATGAGTGCTGCCAGCACTGAGGAGCTACATTTCCCTGAGGGAACCATGAATGCCAACATGTACTGTGACATGGTCTCCTCCCTTTGGAGACTAGGCCACAGGGCAGTATTCCAACATGATAACGACCCCAAACACACCTCCAAGATGACCACTGCCTTGCTAAAGAAGCTAAGGGTAAAGGTGATGGACTGGCCAAGCATTTCTTCAGACCTAACCCCTATTGAGCATCTGTGGGGCATCCTCAAATGGAAGGTGGAGGAACGCAAGGTCCCTAACTTCCACCAGCTTTGTGATGTCATCATGAAGGAGTGGAAGAGGACTCCAGTGGCAACTTGTGAAGCTCTGGTGAACTCCATGCCCAAGAGGGTTAAGGCAGTGCTGGAAAATTATGTTGGCCACACAAACTATTGACACTTTGGGTCCAATTTGGACATTTTCACTTAGGGGTGTACTCACTTTTTTTGCCAGCGGTTTAGACATTACCGTCTGTTTGTTGAGCTATTTTGAGGGGACAGCAAATTTACACTGTTATACAAGCTGTACACTCACTACTTTACATTGTATCAAAGTGTCATTTCTTCAGTGTTGTCACATGAAAAGATATAAAAAAATATTTATAAAAATGTGAGGGGTGTACTCACTTTTGTGAGATACTGTAAGTCAGTGGGTTATAATTCCCTACATTTTATTGGGTCATGTGTGGCCTCAAAACCACAGATTACATTTTAGTTTAGTTAAAGAATGAAGGAACATGTATGAATAAAATGTACCTTTTTTATTTAAAGGTGTATTTTGGGGATGATTATATAGCCTATGAAACCACTTTCTCTGCAAATGCATCCCAAAAAAGAGACAATATCAACATCAAGGGAACATGTGGTTTTTCATTAAAAAAGGGAGGGGGCATTACAGAGCAAGCAAGTCTAACAGAAATGTTTCCAACCCTCACATGATCCAATTATTTGCTTCCTTTCCCCCATTAGCCAAAATAGGAAACAAAATGGCTAAATGTTTACATTATAACCACTTTACCACCGGAGGATTTTGCTGTCTTACGCCCAGGCCACTTTTTGCGATTCGGCACTGTGCGAATTTAACTGACAATTGCACGGTCGTGCGACACCGTACCCAAACGAAATTTACGTCCTTTTTTTCCTACAAACAGAGCTTTATTTTGGTGGTATTTGATCACCTGTGCGATTTTTTCTTTTTGCGCTATAAACAAAAAAAGAGCGTAAACTTTGAAAAAATAACAATATTTTTCACATTTTTTTTTATATGAAACCCCCCCCCCCCCCAAAAAAAATGTAAAAATCAAAAATTTTTTAAATTTTTGGCCAATTTGTTTTTTGCTACCTATGTTTGGTTTTTGGTGTTTTTTTTTTAACGAGTAATGGCGGCGATCTGCGATTTTTTTGCGGGACTGCGACATTGCGGCGGACAGATCGGACCCTTGACTGACATTTATGACACTTTTGGGGGTACCAGTGACATTACTACAGTAATCAGTGCTATAAATATGCACTGTTACTGTAAAAATGACACTGGCAGGTAAGGGGTTAATTTTATTGGAGAGGGAGGGGTTAATGTATGCCTGGTGCTTACTGAGGTGTGTGGGGGGGGGAGGTGACTGAGCGACACAGGGACAGATCGCAGGTTCAGCTATGCTGAACCCTGCAATCTGACCCTGTCTGTCACTTAGGAGATCCGCCCGCTTTGTTTACACAAGCGGGCTTATCTCCAGACTCGATTCCCCAACGATCGGGGAAGAGCAGCGGCGATCGCCGCCACTCCTCCCCTGGCCCGACTCCCGCTGTGACTGAATACAGCGGGAGCGAGCCTCCGGCGGTGCGCGCGCTCCGCCCACAGGGGGAGGAGTTCAGCGACGTAGGTCTACGTCGCTGGACGGGAACGAGCCACTTTGCCGCAGTATGGTCAACGTGACCGGTCGGCAAGTGGTTAATATGGGTTAGAATTGTTAACACAAAGATTACACAATTGGGCTATTGGGCTGTAATCTTTCTAGAGGTAAATCCCAAAGGAAATCCTCTGTTTTATTGGTTGAACAGATGGACACCAGTCAATTTTTGCAATTGTAAGTGCACTTTCAGAACATGTATCAATTCCTTTAAAATCACAATAGGGCCCTCCAGGTGCAACCCACATTTAAACTAGGGTAACTCACTTCCCTGGTAAACATGCAGTGAAGAATAACAAAAAATGCCACGCTAATTCCCATTAGTTAACACCCAAAAATGTGTGTAGCTCTTAAAATGAATATATGTGTGATTAATCAAATAGTAAAAAATATCAGTAGACCATATACAAAAAAAAATATGATATTTAAGCTCTGTGCATCAAACTCGTTTATTAGTGAAAGTCCCATAAAAATATGTGAATAATAAATGTCCACAAAATGTGTGACGAAAAGATGACCACATCTACCAAAAATATTCTTGGCTTCTTTCTCAATCCACAGAACACACAGAGTTTAATATTCGTAACGGAGTTTAATATTCGATCCACTCGAATCATGTGAACCTTGAATCTCCTTAATCATCAGTCAATGACCATAGCTCACAAAACAAATACCAGGAAAAAGCCCCATATAGCTTAAAAACCATCCAAGAAATTGTATTAAGAAGTTGAAATACACTCACAGTTAAAATTCCATAATAGTGGTTGTACATAAAAAACTTTCTACTCAGCAATAACAAGACTTCCAGAGTATTTACGGTTACGTAATGACGTCAATAGTGGGCTTTTCCCTACATGTTTCGTTATACCTGACATCTTCCAGGGCACGGAAACATGCAGTGAAGGTAAATCAGGAGTTTCCTACACCCAGTACTGATGTACTGAGGGTTTCTATGTCTTCATTAATTTTTTGAGTTAGTTTAGCCACACCTAAGCTAAGAGCAGTTGTTGAAAGTGTCTTCTGCTTTATGGTTGGTCTAATACCTTTTCAGCCTTTAAAGGGTTAGTTCCCCTTTGCTTACTTTTGCCACAAACCTCCCTATGTATGATCTCATGGCCATATTTGGGCATATTTGGTAACTGGCGTCAGTACATACTAGTAATACTGGACTATGCCATGCAGAATCCTGAAGCCATTCCCTTGTGTAATACCTCAGCTAATGCTGTTGCCAAAGAACTCATTGAGGTGTTTAGTTGCATGTGTATTCTGAAAGAGATATTACCATATCAGGGCACACCATTGATGTCCAGAGTTACCAAGGAGTTGTGTAAGTTGTTCAAAATCTTCCATCTCCATACTTCTGTCTACAACCCCCAAAATGATGGTCTTGTTTAGAGATTTAATAAGATACTCAAGAAAATGTTAAAAAAGGTGGTGGACAAAGATGAAAGAAATAAGGATTTTTTTATTGCCAAACCTTATGTTCGCAATGCAAGAGGTGTCTCGGGCATCTACAGGTTACTCACCTTTTGAACTTCTTTACAATAAACATCCCTGGGAAATGATAGATGTTGCAAAAGAAACAAGGAAAGGACAGACCATACCCTATAGAAACAGCATCAACCATATCCCATTATTCTCTATGGTGCTCATTTCCATCAATGCAACATAGTGCAGTGCGATTTTTGAAAAGGTGCAGGTGCTCCTTTTTGTTTGCGGCATAATGTGTTTTTGGCCCCATAGACTTTAATGGGAGTGTATAAAAAAAGCATATACATGCATTTTTGGCATGTTTTCTATTTTCCAGTCTCCTCCTCCTACACAAAATGGATGAAGCATGAAAAAACATCAGAGACGTGTGTGAAAATATGCAAAAAAAGTACACTGCAAAACGCACTATTGTGAACCTAACCTAAGTAGGTATTATACAGTATATCTCCAATAAATGTTGTTTTCTGTCCCTAAGAGAAGGGACCTCAACGAGTATTCAATTGATAGCAGTCTGTGGCTCTAAAAATAAATTTTGGGACATAAATAAATGTCCATAATATAATCTGCATCACCTCTAATTTGATCACTGGAAATTAATAGGACTAAGCTATTAGGTATTTACCACCACAAGTGTTTTACTATTGCGCGATTCAACTGCAAATAGCTTGGTATATTTTTCAGACCAAAAACATGCCCTGAAGCAAGCCATCAAGTATGGCTTTGCTGCAGCTGTAAACCTGTAATGGCATCAGTAATAAGATCACAAAAATGTCACCATTTAATCAAAAAGCAAATGTCCTAAGAAAATCTGTGTGTGCATATTTTTGTAAAATCATAGATAATCATGTTTAAATCTTTTCTAATTTCAACTTGCTATTAAATCAATATGTACCTACAATGCATTACACAGAAGTATCTGCATTTATAGTGGAATTCCACAAAAAATCTAACTAGACCTAAATCTGCTCCCGCCCCATTCAAAGTCTATTCGATCTACCCTGTACAAGACAAGATATGTATACTTACCTGTTCTGAAGCCACTCCAGACTAGTTACATGACCAGGTTCAGGGCAGAGGAGCCCCCCATCCCCCAAAAGGGGGACTATTTCAGTATTGTATTCAGCTAAGTATCTGGTGTTCAGCTTGCATGGACTCTTATATTTGCAACCTTTTTTAAAACTTTTTTTGTCCTTCAATTTTCAGGCTCATTCAGAAAGGTTACATATATACAAAAGCCTGTCATATTGATAACACTTAACCATGGCAAAAATGAACTAGAACTAGACTAGACTCATAAAAGGTATGTAAATGACCATAACAGGTATACCTATAGGGGGAAGTCAATGCCATTATATTTGAACCAATGTTCTATCACTATGTGGTAATATTTACATCTCCCAACGTAACTTGGTGAAAATTCTCTTGATATACACATATAGACAATATGAGAATTATTGTCTCCTTTTACATTCAATATAAGGGCTCCAAGCTGTTTGGAGGATTTATAAACACAAGGTCTACTCACCAACATCAACTGGTATAAAGAGATGGGGTATATTTATCTCCCCTCCCATCTATTGGCCACATATATAAATTAGATGAATATAAAAAGAGAAAATATACTAGTAAATACTGTCTTACTGAAGGTGTGGGATATCTGTCTTCTGCCCTATGAAAATATCGATCTCACAGATATGTAATATGGGTACACACATCCATGTGGACAAAAAACTACTGATTGACGAGCCCCAAATATCGCCATATCCACGAAAAAGCTTCTCTAATAATCAAGACTGCTTTGACACAAGGCATATCTCACCCCACAAAAATGAAAAAGGAGGGGAAAGAACGTGTCAGGACAAAAATTAAATCATGTGAACCTAAATGAAAATAAAGTCATAAGGTGCTCCCAAAATAAAAAATCACTCAAGCCTAACATATTTTACTCTTCAAATAGAGCTTTGTCGGAAAAAAAAGTTAAAGAAAGTGAAGAAAATTAGCAACCAAGAGTAGCTGATTGTCACACGGTAAAAAGAAAATGGTGTCTTTTGTTTGTAGTCCCTCTATTTATAACCTGACCATCTAAGATGGTAGTCACACAAGCTCATTGCTGAGGGGAATCCTATCACTATCTATGAAAATCAGAACTAAAAGGCAATCTCTTATTGATTGATCCTATCCCATATATCATTGTCCTGTACATATATACAATTCCTTTTGTGCAAAAAGGGATCAGAAGTAAATTAAGATTCTGTTTCTTTCCTAGATACCAATATCCACACAAATATTAATATTAAACACGGCTATTAGACAATAACTCCAAAGATTTTTAATCATGTACGAAAGGTAGAAATGTAAAGCCTTCATTAGGGCCAGATGGGACTCGAGAATTAAGACGAAAGATCCATCTCGCTTCGAACTTCAATAGATGTTTATCTAGGTCACCTTTCTTTGGGCCCAATTTAAATTGTTCTATGGGCCAAAATTTTATTACCTAAGGTTTACTGCCATGTTTTTAATGACCATGTCTAGAAATTGGTCTTTTTTGTGCAATGTCATTTACATGCTCAAATACTCTGCTTCTAAATTGACGAGTTGTCTTTCCCGCATACAAAAATACCATTAACGATTCCCTCTGTACTACAATTGAAGAATGATTATATTTTAATAATTTCTAAACTTTTTGGGGTTCTCAAATTCTTTAATAGTGGGAATATAAGGGCATGCCTTACAATGTCCAAATCTGTGGCTACCTATTGTTTTTTTTTTTTCGGTAGCCATGTGGGAATTTACTTTTTTTTGGACAGTTCCTACATATCTATGTACTAGCATGTCTCTAAGATTTCTACCTCTTCTGTATGTGATCATGGGGCTTTTTCAAAAGACTAACACATAGAGATAGAACGTTGGTTCATATAAAATGGCATTGACCTAACCCTATAGGTATACCTGTTATGGTAATTTACATACCGCTTATGATTTACAATAAAGGTTATGTTTTAGATTAGTGGCCTTTGGTGCATAGGGAAGCGCACCCTCATCTAGTTCTAGTTCATTCAGAAAGGTGGTGCAAAACAATTGTGTGCGTAGTGAACTGTTATAGTTGATTTCTATTTAACATTATGAGAGATTCATTTTATTTCAGATACGATGCTTTGGCAACAGCACTTGCACATTACATTTGTGCTTTTTTAAAAACACACACACATTAGGTCCTGGTAATAGTATGGGAAGAGCATAAAACTGTTATTAGAGGCATCTTGATAAAACACGGTTCCCACAATAAACGGGAAAGAGAAGAAAAACTTTCTGCCTTACTGACTGAAATCCATAAGTTGGAACTGCAACAAGAAAACATTTCTCAATTCTAACAGCAAATTGATAAAACATTCATTACAGTTTTATAATGCTGTTTTACACAATGACTTGTTGTATTACAGTTATTATTATTAGAGATGGCCTTGCGGTTCGCCCGGCGAATTCGCTGCGAATTTTGCTTGTTTGCAAATTTGCAAAAAGTTTGACTTTTGCCGATGTCACGCGCCGCCATTTTCTTTTTCATTCAGAAGAACTTTGACCCATGACACAGCCGTCAGGCGGAACAGGACAACCAATTTAAACATTTCAGCACATGGACATGCCCCTTACCCTATAAATAGACCTGAGCTGTCGGCCATTTCACATTCCGCATTTTGCCAGCATAGGGAGAGGTTGCCTGTGCTCATGAGGGAGAGATTGCCAGACACAAATAGCTCTGTGAAGATCCACAAAAGTCCTTTTCAGTGCTGGTATTTCGGTATAGGTCTACTAGTATCTTTTCAGGTTAGGGCCAGGTATTCAGTCGGTGCTTTAGGGGCAGTTAGAGATCGACAGCAGTCACACAAATCGCTCTGTTAATGTACACAAAAGTCCTTTTCAGGGCTGGTATTTCAGTATAGGTCCAGTCTCTCTTCAGTACAGGGACAGGTATCCAGTCTGTGCTTTAGGGGCAGTTAGAAATCGGCATCTGCAGTGACACAAATCGTTCTGTTAATGTCCACAAAAGTAATTTAAAGGGCTGCAATTATTTTGGTATTGCTGTGCAGTGCACTATATAGGGGGGAGGGGGGTAATCCATGGTATAATATACTTTGTAGAAAGCATATTATAGTGGATTAGTAGTATTATTGTGCACTGTGCAGCATTGTGACAGGTGTGGTGACTGAGCGTTGCTGCAGCTCTGACGGGAATATTAAAGGAGCACTCTGACCGCAATATTAAAGGGGCACTCTGACCGCAATATTAAAGGGGCATTCTGACCGCAATATTAAAGGGGAACTCTGACCGCAATATTAAAGGGGAACTCTGACCGCAATATTAAAGGGGCACTCTGACGGGAATAATAAAGGGACACTCTGACCGCAATATTAAAGGGGAACTCTGACCACAATATTAAAGGGGCACTCTGATGGGAATAATAAAGGGGCACTCTGACTGGAATAATAAAGGGGAACTCTGAGCGGGACACATAAAGGGGCACTCTGATGGGGACACACTGGATGTAAAGGGGCACTCTGATGGGGACACACTGGATGTAAAGGGGCACTCTGATGGGGACATGGATGTAAGGGAGGGACTCTGACAGGGACACACTGGATGTAAAGGAGGACTCTAATGGGGACACGGACAGAGGCTGAATGATGGCGGGGGACACGGGCTGCATGACAGCAGTGACATGGGCTGAATGATGGGGGAATACAGACTGGTTGAGTGGGGACACAGGCTGGATGAGGGGGGACACTGGCTGGATGAGGGGGGACACAGGCTGACGGTGTGTCCCTGTCAGAGTGCCCCTTTATATACAGTGTGTCCCCGTCAGAGTGCCCCTTTATGTGGGCTAATTTTTGGGGCCTATACAGGCCGACACTTACTTCTGTATCCTGTGAATGTGTAATGTACCTCCAGCCACCAAATATTACGTTCTTAGCTGTCAGGTAAACCCATGTGGGCTATTTTTTGGGGCCTATACTGGCCGACACTTACTTCTTTATCCTGTGAATTGAAAGTGGATAGTAATGCGCTTCAATAGTAAACCAACAATATTAATGTGTAAAACCATCAAATCTTGTAGGTGCAAAAATAGTGCACAAAATTGGAGGACTTCAGAATCATGTGTAAACAAAATACAGTTTATCAATTAAAGTCCATAATCAAACATGTGCAAATAATATGTTCAGTGGCGAGTCCACATTTAGATGGTGACTGTGTTCAAATTCCAACGTAGTGAATGGCCTCTTACCATGTGTTAGACAAAACAGAGCCTCCAAATAAACTTGACAATGTGATAATAAAATAACGCCCAGTGATAAAGATGGACTCTTACCAGAGATGATGGAGGTAAAAACTTCAAGCAAAGTAGGTAGATGATCCCGTGTTAGCAGGACTGAAGAGGTGGAGCACTCTCCTTGAGGATCCTCCAGATCACATCCACCAACAGCATCCAGAAAAAAACTTGGTGCGGCTCAAGATGAAATGGCCCAAAGATGCATTCCCAAAAGAAAGAAAAGGACTAATAGTGAATTATCCTTTAAAACCAAATTTAATAAAGGCAAATACACTTACAGCAATCCAAGTTAAAAAGATGCAACAAGCTGAAGAACGTCACGGCCGTCTGCAGAACGGTATCGTGACAAAATGACAGCGTGACCAGCTCCTTCCGACGCGTTTCCACACAAGGGGTCGTCTACTGGGACTGGAGCTCCCAGTAATTGATAAACTGTATTTTGTTTACACATGATTCTGAAGTCCTCCAATTTTGTGCACTATTTTTGCACCTACCCCAGATTTGATGGTTTTACACATTAATATTGTTGGTTTACTATTGAAGCGCATTACTATCCACTTTCACTTCATTTACATATTTTTCTAGTGCTGCTTCTACTTATTGATTTGCGCACCTTTTTTTGACTTTTCATCACTTTATCCTGTGAATGCCTAATGTACCTTCAGCCACAAAATACTACATTCTTAGCTGTCAGGTAAACGCATGTGGGCTAATTTTTTGGGCCTGGAATGGCAGACACTTACTTCTTTATCCTGTGAATGCCTAATTTTTCAGACTGGAATTGAAAATCAATGGGTCTGAAAAGGTTCCGCCAAATTGTATAATGGATGCGGACCCAGATGTGTGATTACAGATGTGTGAATGGACCCTATATGTATTAGACACGTATTTACTTGCTGCTGTCAGTTCTGGCTGATTTACGGAAAAAAAAAAAAAAAATTGCTGTAAAAAAATAAATAATAATTTTTAGGGCAACTTTTCCAATTGCAATACTTCTGTTATGACATTGTCCATGTGCTGGGACTATTTGTGCACAGCTAGTACGTCTTTTGTGGCTGCAAATATGACCTAAAGGTTTTTAAAGTTCACCTCCCATTAAAGTCAATGGGGCCCGCCGCGAACTGGCGGTTCGCGGACTTTTGAGAAAATTTGCGGTTGACGTTTGCGAACCGCCCGCCCGATGTTCGTCCATCACTAATTATTATTTGTACTTATTTGAACTCTATATAATGTACACTGTTGTACAATGTTTTCGTTTTTCGATAAAAGTTTTATGTTAAAAAAAAACACTACACAAGGTGGCTAAAATTGTCCTTGGAGCCTCTGATCTTTGGAATTTTATGGAATATTTCTGTCCTTTAATAATCCAATTGATACATGAACAGGCATGTTTTGAAGCTTTGCACTCATTTTTCTATGCTTAGTTTAATTACCTTAATCTCTACCTCTATACTGTATATACACTCACTTCTGTGCCAAATCCCCAAATAGCCATGTAAATGCACAATGTGAGTATTTAATGTAAATTCCAATGTTAGATGATACTATGTCCTCCAGTTTTTATCTGTACTGGAAACAAAGAGAAACGGTTCTGATTTTAAACATGCAACTCACTTAAAATAGTGGTGAATACACAAAATAGGGTTGGAGTTTAGGTTTTAGTGGGTTTAAATAGATTTTGTCACCTGATCATTAATTTCAACAAAAACATTGCTAAAAGATAACACTGTATGCTCATTTTTCCTAGAAAGCCCTCCACTGTGCAGATATTCACTACATGGCACTGTGTGATACCTTAACCACTTGCTTACTGGGCACTTATACCCTCTTCCTGACTAGGCCAATTTTCAGCTTTCAGCGCTGTTGCACTTTGAATGACAATTGGGCAATCATGCAACACTGTACCCATATGAAAGTTTTAGCATTTTGTTTTCACACAAATAGAGCATGCTTTTGGTGGTATTTAATCACCACTGGGTTTTTTTTTTTTGAAAATTTTGAAAAAACTAAATTAAAAAATGTTCAAATTTTGTTAGAAAAGTTTGCAAACCGGTAACTTTGGCACTGATAGGCTCTGATGAGATGGCACTGGAGGGCACTGACCAGGAGGTTGCCCTGATGGGTCATAGGCCAAATGAGAAACTGTAACTTGCAGTTTACAAAACAATTACAAAATTGGAATCAATTATAAAAACAGGTTCAGGATGGTAAAGAACCTTCATAAAATGCAGAGTAATACAAATTAGATTATGAAGGCTGCACGCACATGGACTGTTGACAGCAATGTCTCAGTGGCTCACTCAATCTGGGTAACATGTCACAGCATAGCATAGTCTATATAAGACTTTATAAAACTTTTTACAGAGACTAAAGAAGAAGCATTATTATAGTAAAACAGTATAGAACACACACAGATATATGTGATTACTATTATAAACTGTGTCCTTCACAGTGAAGTGCATGATAGCATTGGTAATATATGTGAACAGCTGGAGGGATCTAAGGCTCCAGGAAAAATAGCCACTCTACTAGAACTGCAATACTTGTAGTGTGGGGGGGGGCTCCCCATGGTGGCTGGAACTCCTAGAGAAGCTAGGACCCAGCTGCCCACAAGCTGGTTCTGACAGTAGAGGGCCTCTCACCTGCTACAGATCTTTTGTCTAGTTACCTCTGCCTCAACAGGTGTGGCTTTTCTGAACTGCTGAGGGAGAGAAGTTGGGAAAATGAAGTTTCTCTGGGCATGCCCAGGAACCCAGGGAATTTTGAGGGATGAAGTTAATGGGGTATGTGCCTGCATCTGAGCATGGTGAGTGAATGGGCACTCCACTACAATATTCTATAGTTTTCCTCTATTTATTTAGGAAGGTAAGATGATGGGCGGAGAAGCTGGGGCAGCACAGAGAGTAATTAGAAAACCCCAAAAGAGGAGAGGGCTATAATTGTGCAAGAAGGGAGAGGACAGTGCCGGGGAACTGATTCTTCCTGGAGTTGTAACATTTTCTAGTAAGTTCAAAGGGCAATTGCAATTGAGTAAATATCTTATTAAATGGAAAACACTGCATTTAAGCATTCAAATACTTATTGTCCTATGATTTTACCTGCAATTTTAGGGTTGGTCACCTTGTCTCATTGAAAGATTTTATTATCTTTATGTTGTCTTCTTATAGATTGTTTACTTTAATTTTCTCAGGTGAGCAATTATCATTTCTATAAAAGGAAGTGTTCAGATAAGGTTGGGAAATTAAAAACCTAATGTGATGCAATTCTTAATGGCATTTTCACACTAATCTTTTGGACAACAATAAAAATTCCATTAATGAGCACACAAAAAAAAGTCCTATGTCTTTCATTAAGGCATTGCTGTAGTGCATAAAGCTGGATACACACTATACAACTTTTGTTGTTCGATTTCCTTTAGATTTACCTTCAACCATGTAGTGCAAGGGCCTGCCTGATTGCATATAAATTGAAAGTGTTTAGGTTTGACCTCATATAATATGGTTTTGGTAAATCTAAAGGAAACAATATAAAGACAATTTTATAGTGTATATGCAGCTTTAGGTTGCCCTGCTAAAATCTCTTTGTTATCCTGTAACCTTGTATTCTAAGAGAAGTTGCTAAAGCATTTGAATTTTTTAATCAGAGTTTTTTTTCCCCAACTCCTCAGAATGTAGTGTTCTCTGCTCTTGAAAGGTCATAAAGTATGTTTTTACAGTCCCATCATGTGTCACTTTGTTGTAATTCAAGCGTGCTCCATCAGTTTCTCTTCTGTCTGCTAAAACTACAGCTACTAACATGCCCCATGTGGTTTCCCTTCCATCTTTGTAGAACTAACAGTCTCAGCATATTCCAATGACATCCCCTGTCTCTTCACTACTACCAGACCTGGCGATTCCCAGAATGCCCTGGATACTTTTTTTCCCCTGTCTTTGTAGAACTGAATGCTCATTATGTTTCTTTAGAGCTACAGCACAAGTCCCAGCATGTGTACTACCCCCCAATTCAGGTAAATACAACTTTACTACACTACAGCCTATACTAGTCATTTTTTTTGTCTATGTTTTCTCTGATAGTTATACTATTGTGCTGTAAAAAGGAAATCCCAAAATTCTTATTGTTGTATTAGTTATGGGTTTGACATTTTGCATGTTCCACTTTTGGAGCACTAGGCAAAACCACTACCACTAGGACTAATAATACCTTTTTTCCGTTTTCCGAGAAAAAGAAAGGGAAGCATTCACATATTTAATTGATGGCAAAGGCAATATTGTCTGCAGATGGAATAATAACAGTGTTGTCACTGTTGCCTCATCTGGTGCTGGTATCGATCACCTGTGTCTTGTCAATCATTATTCCCAGAAACTGAAAAAGAAGATCCAAGTTCAGCAGCCTAATGTGTTCAAAGTGTATAAGCATTTTATGGCAGGTGTAGACAGAGCGGATGAAAACATTGATAAGTATTGGGCATCAATCTGTAGAAAGAAATGGTAAGCCCTTTTTTGTTCTGTTTCAAATTAGTCCTTCAAAATGCTTGGCAACTGTATAAAACATATGATAAGAAGCCAATCGATTTTCTGGATTTTCATCGGCATGTGATATGCCATTATCTGGAGACTTATGGTCATCCTGGCTGAAGAGGAAGACCTTCTCAGAAGTGTAACATTGACTTACATTATGATGGCATGAATCATGTGATAGGCAAGCAGAAAAGCAAATGTGGTGTGTTGCACTTTTCGATGTGAAAAAGATGTTGTCTTAGGCCTCTTTCACACGGCCGCTCCGGTGTTTGGCTCCGCTGTGGGACTTTTTTTTTTTTTTTTCACGGAGCGGATGACATTTGTGTCATCCGCTCCGTATGTCCGCATATCATGATATGCATATGATATGCAGACATAATGTAAGTCTATGGGCATTGCGGATGTCAGCGGATGACACCGCTGACATCCGATTTTCCTTCCTTTCCGTTTTTTGAACGGAGAAAAAATAGGGTTCTGTTCCGTTCCAAAAAATGGAACAGAACTGAAAGGAAGAAAATCGGATGTCAGCGGATGGTATTCCGCTGACATCCGCAATGCCATTGACTTACATTATGTCCGTAAATCATCCGCAAAAAAATAGGATGATTTGCAGACATACGGAGTGCCCGTGTGAAAGGGCCCTTACAGGTTAAGTGTTCTGTTGAATATTACACTGAATAGCAGTTGTCACCACCTCCTGAGATAAGAAACATGATTTTATACATTATGAACAATGTAGCAGTGGTTTTGCCTAGTGTTCTATTTTTGGAACTCCACATAACTTAAAGCGGAGTTCCGGCCTCAGAAACATTTTTTTCAATAAAAATACCTCCGGGACAATCAGGGCTAGTACATTTCATAATGGATAGCCTCTGAACTGTCCCAGGTCGCACTTACCTTTTAGAAGAAATACTTACCTTGAAAATTTCTTGTCCAGCGCTGCCATCTCAGGTGTGGGCAGCTGAAGCCAGGGCATGCCCAGAAGCTGTTTAGCAGGGAATGACGCGCTTGCACCGGAACTGACGTCGGGGCCGGTGCAGGCGCATGGACTCCTGGGAGCGATGACGTTCAGCTCCCAGGAGTCAATGCAAGCAGGAAGTGGCAGCACGGGCCGCGGCCATAGAGGGAGGAAATAGAAGGAAGGTAAGTATACTTTCTTATAAAAAAAAGGTAAGTGAAGAAAAAAAAAATCGGGAGTATCTATTTGTTTTTTAGGGGATTTAAAGCAAGCGGATGGCCCAAAGTTGTTTTTGAGGACGGAACTCCACTTTAACAATGAAATATAATAAAAAAAAAATCTCTCTTCAAATTCTTGTTCCTTGCATTTGTCTAGGTAACATACACTATATTACCAAAAGTATCGGGAAATAAACTTTAATGCCATCCCAGTCTTAGTCCGTGGGGTTCAATATTCAGTTGGCCCACCCTTTGCAGCTATAAAAGCTTCAACTCTTCTGGGAAGACTGTCCACAAGGTTTTGGAGTGTGTCTATGGGAATGTTTGACCATTCTTTCGGAAGGGCATTTGTGAGGTCAGGCACTGATGTTGGATGAGAAGACCTGACTCGCAGTCTCCACTCTAATTCATCCCAAAGGTGATCTATCGGGTTGAAGTCTGGACTCAGGCCAGACAAGTTCCTCCACCAAAAACCCACTCATCCATGTCATTATGGACCTTGTTTGTGCATTGGTGTGCAGTCATGTTGGAACAGGAAGGGACAATCCCCAAACTGTTCCCACAAAGTTGGGAGCACAAAATTGTCCAGAATGTCTTGGTATGTTGGGCGTCTTTGGTGTCTTTGGACGTTTTTGGCTATAGAAAGAACCATTAAACCAAAAATAGTTCCGCGATAAGCAGAATTCCAAAGCCTGCCTGAGAAACCTCTTCTGGGGGTCCAGGAGGTCCGATCTTCTACTAAAAGCCCAATTGAGGGACAATAATGCGTCCTCATGCTGTATTATCGTATACAGAGAGGATACGTCAGCTGTTACAAGAAAGGTCTCCTTTGTATTCGATATCTGAATGTCCTTGAGGGAATTTAACAGATGTTTGGTATCTCTCAAATAGGATCTCAAACTGACCACACTACTCTGTAGGAAGTGATCCAAGTACTCCCCCATACGTGAAGTGACGGAGTTAATTCCGTTAACTATAGGTCTAGTCGGGGGGTTATGGAGGTCCTTATGAATTTTAGGTAAGGTGTATATCGTAGGGATACGGTTAAAGCTGGGCATGAGATACATTTGTTCTTTTTTTGTTAGGATTCTCTCATAATACCCATGGGTAACCAAATCACTCAATTCCCTACGATATGCAGCTGTGGGATCACCTCCCAATACCGTATAGGTCTCAGTATCCGATAACATGGTGTTAAGTTGATCCAAATAAAAACCTTTATCTAATATAACAACTCCCCCACCTTTATCGGCCGGTCTTATAATTTTCTCCTTCCTTTTTTCCAGGGTTTCCAAACCCTGTTGGATATGGCGAGGATTAACCGATTTTTTTGGGACCAAATTTCCCTCAACTTTCAACACCAAATTTTTAAATACCTCAACATACTGGTTCGAGGGTTGGGGGGGATTGAACAAAGATTTGTTCTTTAGGCCGCTATCCACACCTATAGTTCCTGTACTATCTGGAATAGGTTGCCTATTTAAAGCCCTATTTGGGTTTAAAAAATGCCTCTTTAGGTTTACCTTACGTATGTATCTATGTATGTCCACATATACATCTAATTTATTAAGAGGTCTGTGTTTTGCACATTTCAAACCTGCGTTCAAAATGTTAACCTCTTTTTGGGACAACGGTACATTAGCTAAATTGTAAATTCCAGTTATTCCCCTGTTCTCCTTCTTTTTCCGATACTTTCTTCCAGCACGGCAGCCCCTTGTGCGGGCTCTGTTCTGGAAGGGTAATGTTGTTGTGGGCCTGTTTGTGGGAATTGGCTGGTTGCAGACTCCCATTGAGGATTGTTCCTGCCCGAGGGTCTGCCTCTCCAAGGCCTGGCACCCCTCCTCCCTCCTCTGCCCCTGCCTCCTCTCCATAAAAAAGGGCACGGTGGTTGTGAGGGGGTGGAAGGCACCTCATACTCCTCTAGGGGATCATACCTGTTATACAATGGCACAGGTCCTAAAGTATTAGGTCTCTGCCCTCTCTGTGGGGTATTGTACTCCCCCTTATTGTTTTTTCTAGAATTGTTATAGGGCACCTGTTGCCATTGGGTATTATTACCATAGTTATTGGTTTGGGGAATCCTCAATGGTTGTTTATTTATTTGTTTAGGTCCCTGTAGTGTAACCTGTTTACTACTTGGTTTTCCCTTAGATGCCCCACGCCCCACCTGGGGAGTAGGGTGGGGTAGTGAATATTGGTTACCACTTTCACCTTCAGTAACCTGATTCACGGGGCATTGCCAAGCAAAAACTTGATTATTTTTAAAATCCATTAAATCCCTATGGAACTTTTTTAATTTCTTTTTATGCGTCTCCTTGTCTATTTTTTCGAAATGAGTTCTAGTCACACTGCAACTGGCTGTCAGTTGGACTGTTACCATCTGGATTACCCTAACAAATCTGGTGTTGGACTCACTTTTGTATTTACTCACATACAGTATATGGTGAACATATACTTGTAGCGCCGCTAGTGGACTCTGGAGGAGTTATATTATTTTATTATCATTCTAATATTATTTTAATACTTTTAAGGAGTGCACCTGATTTTTTATGTTAATATATTTATAGTGGCAGCTATTTGATACAGTTTTAACATTTATTCATTGTCTTAGAGTACATTTGAGTGTGCTGTTTTAGTGTATGTACCCAGTGACAACATTTTTTTCGGTTTTGATTCTTTGTGCGCTGGGTGAGCAGAATTTTTATTCTTCTCCTAGTTATATATTAGTTAAGAAACTACTTTAATTCAAATTGCTAGCTCTTAGGATAGTCAATCCATTTGCTGATTTTTATGTTCCTATTATTAGGGATTCTTTTGTTTTTTTTTTTTAATAAAGACTTTTCATAAAAAGCTTTTGTTTCAGAGGGTGCCTTTTTTTTATTCTGGACATATTGTTATGTTTTTTTGTTAATAAGGCTTTTTGACAGTTCAAGCAGAGCATTCATTGACTATCTATTTTTGTAGCTGCCCTTTGTTTGCAGCATACTGCTGCCACAAACCCTATCCCCACTGATAAATAAAAGTTAGTCTTACACCAGCTGGACCTATTATCCCTAATTTTTTTCTTTGATACATTTCAGTTCTTAATAACAGCTTGATAAATATTGCCCAGTAGCAGGTAGAGATGTACAGAACTGTTCGCCGGCGAACAGTTCCCGGCGAACTTCGCATGTTCGCGTTCGCTGCTGCGGGCGAACATATGCGATGTTCGGTCCGCCTCCTATACATCATCATTGAGGCAAACTTTGACCCTGAACATCACAGTCAGCAGACACATTCCAGGCCAATCAGCATACCTCCCTCCCACACCCTCCCACCTCCTATAAATAAGCAAGGGCAGCATCCATTTTAGATCATTTCTGTGTTACTGAGAGCAGGGAAAGTGCTGGTGCTGCTGCTGTTGTTATAGCTAGGGACAGTTCCCAGTCTTGTTAGCCAGTGTTCTTGGTACACTCCTGCTGTAAGGACAGCACCCCAAAAAGCCCTTCCTAGGGCTGGTATTAGAGTTTTTTTTGTATATATACATATATATATATATATATATATATTGTCCCCAAAAGCCCTTTTGAGGGCTGGTATTTGTGTAATTTTTTTTGTTCTGTGATATATATATATATATATATATATATATATATATATATATATATATATATACATATATATATATCTATTGTCCCCAAAAGCCCTTTTGAGGGCTGGTATTTGTGTAATTTTTTTTGTTCTGTGATATATATAAATATATATCTATTGTCCCCAAAAGCCCTTTTGAGGGCTGGTATTTGTGTAATTTTTTTTGTTCTGTGATATATATATATATTGTCCCCAAAAGCCCCTTTGAGGGCTGGTATTTGAGTATTTTTTTAATATATATATATATATATATATATATATATATATATATATATATATATATATATATATATGTAGCATGTCCAGAACCAGAAAAAAAAATTTCACATAGGTGTAAAAGGGGTTCCCACCATCCCTGCTCTACTGAAAAATTATCTTTTTTTTCTGGTTCTGGACATGCTACAGAGCTGAAACTTCACAGGTACACTTTTTAGACCCCCTATACACTAAATCACACAAAAAAAGTTCTTAAAAATTGTCATTTTTGATAGAGAGCCAATTATTGGAAAAAAAAAAAAAAAAACTTAACAAAAAAAAAACATTTCTTTGGATTTATTGTTTGGGGGGGTCTAAAAAGTGTACCTGTGAAGTTTCAGCTCTGCAGCATGTCCAGAACCAGGAAAAAAAGATCATATAGGTGTAAAAGGGGTTTCCACCATCCCTGCTCTACAGAAAAATTATCTTTTTTTCTGGTTCTGGACATGCTACAGAGCTGAAACTTCACAGGTACACTTTTTAGACCCCCTAGACACTAAATCACACAAAAAAAGTTCTTAAAAATTGTCATTTTTGATAGAGAGCCAATTATTGGAAAACTTAAAAAAAAAAAAAACTTAAAAAAAAAAATTCCTTTGGATTTATTGTCTGGGGGGGTCTAAAAAGTGTACCTGTGAAGTTTCAGCTCTGTAGCATGTCCAGAACCAGAAAAAAAATAGAATTAGGGTTAGGGCTAGGGTTAGGGTTAGGGTTAGGGCTAGGGTTAGGGTCAGGGCTAAGGTTAGGGTTATTTTTAGTGCTTAGGGTTAGAGTTAGAGGGGTAGGGGTAGGGCTACTAACTCTAACCCTAAGTATCTCACCGTAACCCTAACCCTAGCCCCTAACACTAAACCTAACCCTAACCCTCTAACCATAACCCTAACCCTCTAACCTTAACCCTAACCCTCTAAGCCTAGCCATAAAAATAACCCAAACCCTAAACCTAACCCTAGCCCTAACCCTAACCCTAACCCTAGCCCTAACCCTAATTCTATTTTTTTTCTGGTTCTGGACATGCTACAGAGCTGAAACTTCACAGGTACACTTTTTAGACCCCCCAGATGCTAAATCCAAAGAAATTTTTTATTTTTATTTTTTTTAAAATTTTTCCAATAATTGGCTCTCTATCAAAAAATTACAATTTTTAAGAACTTTTTTTTGTGTGATCCCTCTCCGGCATGCCACAGTCCAGGTGTTTGTCCCCTTGAAACAACTTTTCCATTACTATTGTGGCCAGAAAGAGTCCCTGTGGGTTTTAAAATTCGCCTGCCTATTAAAGTCTATGACGGTTCGCCCGGTTCGCCGGTTCGCGAACATTTGCCGATGTTCGCGTTCGCCGTTCGCGAACGGCGAATTTTAGGTTCGCGACATCACTAGTAGCAGGACCAGTGAGAACAGGTACAGTCACGGTAAACTACTGGTCTGCCAATTAAAGGCATTCATGTTTGATGAAAAAGCACATGTTGCTTCTAAGGCTATGTTCACATGTTAGCGTAGCGGACCGCGGGCAGAATCACCGCAGTTCTGCCCGTGATCCGGAAATCATTGCAAATCGCGAGACGCCTGGGCGTTGCCGTTGATTTGCAATGGCACCCCAAATGCTGTGCGATGTTGCCGCGATTTCTGCCGAATCGCGGTAACATTGCGCAAACAAAATCGCGGTAACATTGCGCAAACAAAATCGCGGGTCGCATGATGCCCCAAAGAAGCTCTTGTACCTTTTTTGGGTGTCATGTGACCCGCGATTTGTTTGCGCGATGTTACCACGATTCGGCAGGCGGAAATCGCTGCAACATCGCACAGCGTTTGGGGTGCCATTGCAAATCAAGGGCAATGCACAGGCGTCCTGCGATTTGCAATGATTTCCGGATCACGGGCAGAACCGCAGTGATTCTGCCCGCGGTCCGCTACGCTAACATGTGAATGTAGCCTAAACCTATCTTAAAAAATAAACATTTGTTTTTTAAAACTGATATGAAACAGATTGGGATGATGCTTCTGTATGTAAGCCATACTAATTGTAAAAGAAAAAAAAAATCAGTGTATGTTGTCACTGAGAATAAATTGTTCTGTATATGTACAGCTTTTAGGCTGGTTATTTAAAATGTGCGTAATTTCAGTGTTGCCCTTGAAGCCACATGAAAAGACCCTCTCCCCACCATATGGTATTTTGTTGAAATGTCCTGCATGGGTACATGTCCTGCAATGGCAGTGCCCAGCTTCCCAAGTTAGTTTTCACTGAATTATAAACACAATTTGCTGAACCCTTGGTGAATCAGAGCTGGATACATTTTCCCATTACTGTCACTTAAGCTGTTATATTTCCTTTTTATGGTGCAAAACAATGTTGTGTTCCACACTAATAAAGATTAACCATTGCTTGGAAAATATCATGTTAAAACTGTTGACTGCACTTCTCACTAACAATCAATTACAGCAGGTGGGAGTAAGAGAAAATTTGCAGAATATGGGTTCAAGGGTATTCTGTCTACATTTACAAATGCTTGCTACAAAAGAATGCTTCTCTCAGTGATAAAAGGGTAATCAGCAAATGGAAGGAAGGCAATTAATTGAAGATCACATCATAGCAACCAGACCTTGAATAGCAGTGAGCATTGTCCTTATAACCAGGGAAAAGTATGACTGTACAATATATGATTTGTAGTCTGTTCTCTCAAATACATTAATTTGTACATAACTTTATAAACAGCTTTTTTTCGATATAATAGTGTAACCAAGTAAAATTACTATAGTGTGTCAGTATCATGTGTTCAAAGCAGAGAGGTCACTGCCATCTGTTTTGGGATCTGCCCTTTGATTTCAGCATGCTGCTGCCGCACCCCTATTGTTAAAAATAAATAAAAGTTAGGCATACATTACTGCATTTAACAAAATTCACCCCACCATCCTGCACATAAAATGTGTAACACTTTTATGTTCCAGATGAATATAGAAACTGTTTGGGGGAACCATGTATTTGAATACAAAAGGTTTTTTTTTTTCTCAATAGCTGAATATCCTAACCTCTGTTATGATATAAAAAGGCTGCTCCTGTGGTCCAAGCAATGATCAGAATACTTGGTACATGAGACTGTCAGAGGATACTGGCATGCTTAAGGGTACTATCCGATCTATGGGCTCGCTACAGAGGAACTACAAACATATCATGGATAGGGTTGCCACCTCATCCCTTTAAACCTGAACACATATTAATTACACAGGTTGTGAGGCTAATTTATTGCAGATAAGGCACCATGTGAGTTTAATTACCACCTTAACCTTCTGACATCCGCGCTACAGACTATATACGGCTGCAGCGCGGACTTGAATTTTCGGGAGGCCGTCTTTATACGGCCTCCCTCTAACACGCCCCCCGCGCGCTCCCGCGCGCTCCCGCGAGTGCGCATCGGGGGGAAACTGTGTTGGCCGTGTCCCTTGGACACAGCCAATCACAGATCGTGACGAATGGCCAATCACAGCGGCCATTCGTCACGATCGAGGCATCCAATGACAGATGATCTCATATGTAAACATATGAGATCATCTGTCATTGCCTCGTAGGAACAGTCTCCCCGCGCGCTCCCGCGAGCGCGCACTGGGGATAATCTGTGTTGGCCGTGTCCCTTGGACACAGCCAATCACAGATCGTGACGAATGGCCAATCACAGCGGCCATTCGTCACTCGATCTAGGCATCCAATGAGAGATGATCTCAAATGTAAACATATGAGATCATCTCTCATTGCCAGCTCTCCCTCCTCACACGCAGACTGCAGTGTGAGGAGAGGAGAGATCCGTGAGTTCAAAATCTGCAAATCAGCCCACAGTGCCCACAGTGCCCAGTGTCCACCAGTGTGCCCATCAGTGCCCATCTGTGCCCACAGATCAGTGTGCCCAGTGCCCACCAGTGTGCCCAGTTCCCACCAGTGCCCACCAGTGCCCACCAGTGCCCACCAGTGCTCATCAGTGCCCGCCCAGTGCTCATCAGTGCCTGACTCCGAAGTAAATTACGAGCCGGTCATTAGCAGCGGGACGCAGACCGACTCCGACGAGGAAGAATACTGCCCGCCTGCCAAACGAAGGCGTTCTGGTGAGGAGGAGGCAGTGCCATCCACCAGCTCCAAAGGGTTAGGACCAACGCCAGCCTTCCCTATGCCCTTCAGAACCCCCTGTGGCTTCCTCCCAACTCAGGAGAAGCCATCATCCCCCCTTTCACTGCCCAGCCAGGAGTCCAGGTCAACACGGAGAACTTTGCCCCAATAGACTCCTTCGGGTTAATTTTAACGGGGGACCTGCTGACGTCAATTGTGGCCCAGTGCAACCTGTATGCACAACAATTTATCGAGAGTAACCCCACATCATTTTATTCCCGTCCCTTTGAGTGGAGAGACCTAACGGTGGAGGAGTTCAAGATATTTTTAGGCCTCACCTTCAACATGGGACTCAATAAAAAAAATGAACTGCAAGCATATTGGTCAACCAAACCCATCTACCATATGCCCATCTACTCTGCAGTAATGCCCAGGGCCAGGTATTTGATGATCATGAGGTTCCTCCATTTTAACGACAATACCCAGTGCCCTCCCTCCCCGAAATTCCCCAGCATTTGACAAGCTATTCAAAATTCGGCCACTTCTAAATCATTTTTCGGAAATATTCCCTCAATTATTTACCCCAGACCAACATGTATATGTGGATGAGTCCCTGGTAAAATTTACCGGCAGGCTGGGCATCAAACAATTCATTCCCAGCAAACGGGCCCGCTATGGGGTGAAGGTGTACAAGTTATGTGACCGAGCCACATGGTACACATATGCCTTCAGGGTGTACGAAGGGAAGGACACCCAGCTGCATCCCCCTGAATGTCCGGACTACTTGGGATCAAGCGGGAAAGTAGTTTGGGACCTCATTTACCCTCTCCTTGAAAAAGGCCACCACCTGTACGTAGACAATTTCTACACCAGTTTGCCCCTGTTCCGAAACCTTCACAGAAAGAAGACTCCTGCATGTGGCACGGTCCGAAAAAAACAGAAAGGCTTTCCTCAAAGGCTAGTAAACACCAAGCTGAGAAGAGGGGAGACGGCGAGTCTGAGAAATTAGGAAGTTCTGGCTGTGAAGTGGAGGGACAGAAGAGACGTGTACACGTTGTCTTCGATCCACAATGACAACTATGTGGAATCCCGACGAAGGAATGGCCCAATCCGAAAGCCAACATGTGTACATGAGTACAACTTATTCATGGGGGGAGTGGATTTCAATGACCAAATGATGGAACCCTATCTACCCACAAGACGTACATATGATTGGTACAAAAAAGTAGCAATTTATCTTTTCCATTTGGCCACATACAATTCCTACTTATTATACCGCAAGTCCACCGAAAGCCCCCAACCCTTCCTTTATTACCTGGAGGAAATCTTCACTGCCCTTATATTTCCAAACGGCCCACCAGAACACATTCGATCTGACGTAATCAGTAGACTTTCCGAACGCCATTTTCCCAGTAAAGTCCCTCCCACACAAACAAACCCAAAACGGCAGAAAAAATGTAGGGTGTGTACCAAGGCAGGAATTCGAAAAGACACCCGCTATTATTGTCCCCAGTGTCCTTCCCAACCAGGCCTCTGTGTAGAAGACTGTTTCCGCCGTTACCATACTTGTCTAAATTATTAGTATGGTAAACGTAGTCCTCCGCCTTCACCCCTTATGCCACTGTATGCTCCTGAAATGACCCTGGACTGTTATTCAACGACGCCTTTGCCTGCTGATTTTGTACCTATGTCTGCCTGCTCCGGAACTGACCCTGGCCTGTTTTTTGACCATGCTTCTGCCTGCTGATTCTGTTCATACCTCTGCCTGATCTGGAACTGACCCTGGACTGTTATTTGACTACGCCTTTGCCTGCCGATTTTGTACCTAGCTCTGCCTGCTCTGGAACTGACCCTGGACTGTTTGACCACGATTTTTTTGCCTGCCTCTGGAAGTAGTGGGATTCATACCACAGGGGTCTCGCATATGTGAGGGGACTAGAATTGTTTTTCTGGATGCAGAAAACAATTTTTTTTGTTTTTCTTAGGGTCTCAGATTAGGGTCTGGATCCCGGAGGCTTCAAAGCGATTTGGGTGGGAGAAGCCTCTACCCCTGTCCCCATTCTATCCCGACAGAGGCCCTACTTCTGCCTGCAGGACTTACTACCATCATGCCTCTGCCTGCCGCATGAACTGACCACACCAGCACTGCTCACATTATCTCGGCCTGCACTGACACTGGACTGGTATCCTTGCATGGAGAATTGCATGCACTGTTGCTGACCATGTCCCTGCCTGCTGCCTGGACTCAACTCCTGTGGACAACTGCACTTCTAAAACTACAGGTAAGCTTTTGTTTACCCTTGGCTCAGCGGAATGTATTTTGGGGTGTAATTCATGGTAATTCATGGTATGTGCATGCTATGTGTCCCTAGAACACCTGATGGTGTTCTTTGCATGTTGGGCCTCTGTATGTGACCTGACTGCTTAAAAGTCTGGTATCGCCATACTCAGAAGGAGTAGCAGAATGTATTTTGGGGTGTCATTTTTGCTATGTACATGCTATGTGTTGGAAATATCTTATAAATTGACAACTTTGTGTAAAAAAAATGCGTTTTCATTTTTTTTCCACATTTTCCGAAAGATTCTGGAAAAAAATGACATGTTCAAAAGACTCATTATGCCTCATAGATTATACGTTGGGGTGTTTGCTTTCCAAAATGGGGTCATTTAGTGGGCTTTTTCATTGTGCTGGTGCTCCAGGGCCTTCAAAAGTGTAATAGGTGGTTGAGAAATGAAAAGTGTATTTTATGCTCCGAGAACGCCTGGAGGTGCTACTTCAATGTTGGACCTCTGTATGTGGCCTGGCTATAAAAAAGTCTCACACATGTGGTATCGCCATACTCAGGAGGAGTAGCAGAATGTATTTTGGGGTGTCATTTTTGCTATGTACATGCTATGTGTTGGAAATATCTTATAAATGGACAACTTTGTGTAAAAAAAATGCGTTTTCATTTTTTTTCCACATTTTCCGAAAGATTCTGGAAAAAAATGACATGTTCAAAAGACTCATTATGCCTCATAGATTATACGATGGGGTGTTTGCTTTCCAAAATGGGGTCATTTAGTGGGCTTTTCCATTGTGCTGGTGCTCCAGGGCCTTCAAAAGTGTAATAGGTGGTTGAGAAATGAAAAGTGTATTTTATGCTCCGAGAACGCCTGGAGGTGCTACTTCAATGTTGGACCTCTGTATGTGGCCTAGCTGTAAAAAAGTCTCACACATGTGGTATCGCCATACTCAGGAGGAGTAGCAGAATGTATTTTGGGGTGTCATTTTTGCTATGCACATGCTATGTGTTGGAAATATCTTATAAATGGACAACTTTGTGTAAAAAAAATGAGTTTTCATTTTTTTTCCACATTTTCTGAAAGATTCTGGAAAAAAATGACATGTTCAAAAGACTCATTATGCCTCATAGATTATACGTTGGGGTGTTTGCTTTCCAAAATGGGGTCATTTAGTGGGCTTTTTCATTGTGCTGGTGCTCCAGGGCCTTCAAAAGTGTAATAGGTGGTTGAGAAATGAAAAGTGTATTTTATGCTCCGAGAACGCCTGGAGGTGCTACTTCAATGTTGGACTTCTGTATGTGGCCTGGCTATAAAAAAAGTCTCACACATGTGGTATCGCCATACTCAGGAGGAGTAGCAGAATGTATTTTGGGGTGTCATTTTTGCTATGTACATGCTATGTGTTGGAAATATCTTATAAATTGACAACTTTGTGTAAAAAAAATGCGTTTTCATTTTTTTTCCACATTTTCCGAAAGATTGTGGAAAAAAATGACATGTTCAAAAGACTCATTATGCCTCATAGATTATACGTTGGGGTGTTTGCTTTCCAAAATGGGGTCATTTAGTGGGCTTTTCCATTGTGCTGGTGCTCCAGGGCCTTCAAAAGTGTAATAGGTGGTTGAGAAATGAAAAGTGTATTTTATGCTCCGAGAACGCCTGGAGGTGCTACTTCAATGTTGGACCTCTGTATGTGGCCTGGCTGTAAAAAAGTCTCACACATGTGGTATCGCCATACTCAGGAGGAGTAGCAGAATGTGTTTTGTGGTGTAGTTGTAAGTATGCATATGCCATGTGAGAGAAATAACCTGTTGAATATGACAATTTTGTAAAAAAAAAAAAAATTAATTTTGCAAAGAATTGTGGGAAAAAATGACAACTTCAAAAAACTCACCATGCCTCTTATTAAATACCTTGGAATGTCTACTTTCCAAAAAGGGGTCATTTGGGGGTCATTTGTACTTTCCTGGCTTGTTAGGGTCTCAAGATGTGAGATATAGTACGTGTATTAGGTGTGATCAATTTTCAATGATTAGCATAATAGCTTGTAGACTCTCTAACTTTCACGCAGACCAAATAATATACACTTATTTGGGTTATTTTTACCAAAGATATGTAGAAGTATAAATTTTGGCCAAAAATTATGAAGAAAAATTACTAATTTGCAAAATTTTATAACAGAAACTAAAAAAAAACGTTTTTCTTTTTTTAAATTTGCGGTCTTTTTTCATTTATAGCGCACAAAATAAAATGCCCAGTGGTGAATAAATACCATCAAAAGAAAGCTCTATTTCTATGAAAAAAAGGATGAAAAATTTATATGGGTTCAGTGTTGCATGACCGCGCAATTGTCATTCAAAGTGTGAGAGCACTGAAAGCTAAAAATTGGTCTGGATGGGAAGGGGGTTTAAGTGCACAGTAGGCAAGTGGTTAATCAGCCACAAAACCTGTGTAATTATTATGTGTTCGGTTTTAAAGGGATGAAGTGGCAACCCCAGTCAAGGGGGACTGTGGAATTAGGCCCCTTTCACACGAACGATCCGATCAGATTCTCCTGTCATGGATAGGGTTGCCATCTCATCCCTTTAAACCTGAACACATATTAATTACACAGGTTGTGAGGCTAATTTATTGCAGATAAGGCACCATGTGAGTTTAATTACAACCTTAATCAGCCACAGAACCTGTGTAATTATTATGTGTTTGGTTTTAAAGGGATGAAGTGGCAACCCCAGTCAAGGGGGACTGTGGAATTGGGCCTCTTTCACACGAACGATCCGATCAGATTCGCCTGCCAGTTTTTTAGGCGGACCTGATCGGATCCTCTATGCATCCCTATGGGGCAGCGGATGTTGGCGGTGACATGTCCGGTGACTCCTGCTGCCATTCGCATCCGATCCTGTCCGTGAAATCCGGACGGATGGAAACCCCATTTTTCCATCTGTCCAGGGGATCGGATTGGATGGGCGATCTGTTCTCATCTGATTCCCCCATAGAGAGCAGCAGGACACTGGCACCTCCCTCTCCGCACACAGTGCGGAGACGGAGCTGTCATCTGCCTGCTCAGCGGGGATCGGCAGGATCGATCCCTGCTGAGCAGAGAACGGTCCACACTGGACAGCGGACCATGTGAAAGGAGCCTAAGATTGCTAGAAATCACAGCCACCTAACCAATCCATACCCCCACTTATAATAATCCCTAAATTCCTTTTAAAACATTAATACCCTCACAATTTTAATTTCCTCAAAATCTGTTACAAGTTAATGTAACTAGGATAATCACCTAAATTCATCTTCATGTATGCTTCCTTTAATATCCTGCACAGAACAAGATGAAAATCTGGTGCCAGGAGCTAATTGGGTTGTATGTGATGACACAGAACATGCTGATGACAAGATGGAAGACGCAAGGTTTTCAGCAGTTTGATGCTTCAGTGTCCATTCAGCATGCTGAGTGTGTGTTCTGACTGTTGATCTTGAATAAGCTGTGCTGCTACTGCAGCAGATTTGGAAGATCTGGATGTGCTGTCTGGCAGGAATTATCTGGATCACAAGAACAGCTGAGCAGAAGAATAGTAATAAAGCCTATACCAACAGATTTCATATATGCATTTAAACTGTGTATTTAACTATTTGGCTGGAGTTCAGCATTAACCAGTCTGCTCTCTGTTGCCACCTCCATGCTTCCCATACTTGTTGTGTGGGAATGGCCAGATCCCTAGGTAAAAACAAAGCAAAAAATCCTAAAAAAAGAAAAGAAATGTATCCACCGCATCTAATGATTGGTAAGCTGCAATATGTTACTTCCTTGTCAAGTTGCAGTATGCCCTTTAACTTATTGAGTTGATATCTAGAATGTTTGTTTTTGCAATATATCACATTTTTGATTTTGGTTTTAAAGACTTGGGTTCTTTGGTGTTCACTGCACAACATTAACAGGAGGTCCCATAAGGTCAGGTACTGTAGCTCAGATGCAAGGTTTTCCTTATTCCCCAGAGCATAGCCATGATGGGGCTGGGTCATCGTCAGAGAAAGGAGATCAGGTGGATGCCTATCCCTTTGACTTTTCCTTGGTGCCCTCTTTCAGCAGTAAAATAGGCTATTTCCTGGGAGGAAGATCCATCAGAACCTCTGCAGAAGGTTAGGAAGTTCTGCCTATCTTTCTCGTTACATTTGAAATGAAAGAAATGAACGAGGACAAATGGTCAAGACCTGACAAGAAAATAAGCATCCAGAACAGGATGTAAAAACTCTATCCTTGGGAAAATGCGCTAAGGGTAGATGCATCTCTTCAGAGATTGTCAAACTCCTCTTGGACAATTCAGTGGCTTTCTGGGATGCAATGGACAGAAGATTAGACGTGGAATTAAAGAAGATCTACCTCACAGCAGGGGCAGATTGTAAGCCTGCAGTAGCTCTAAGGTGATTATAAAGCCATGTTTTTTATTTTATTAAAATAAAACACATGTTGTTCTGACATTCTCTGTGCAATTGTTTTGCATAGAGCAGCCCTGATTCTCCTCTTCTAAGCTTGCTATGAGGTCACTTGGTGGGAGGATGGAGCCAGAAGCGTTGATGTGAGACCCTAAAAAAGGAGAAACAGGGCACTCATGCATGCTTGCTTCCTAACTCTGTCTCCATAAGACCCACAGAGCAGGGCTTGATCCCTCCCCCTGCTCCCTCATCACTGGCAATGATTGGCAGCAGTGGGAGCCAATGTTTCTCGCTGCTGTACCTGAGCCATTGAGGAGTGAGAGAGCCAAGAGTGCACATCACTGGATTGAGATTGGCTTTCAGTATGTATTTAGGGGTTGGCTGCAGATTTTTTACCTTACTGCAATTTACCAACTAATTTAACATCAATAGCCAGAGTAATCAGGGCCTGGGTGTTATCGATAGAGGATCAGAAGGGCTTTTACCTTTCCACCATGGGGGAGCTCAATTCTGCGGAAGCAGCGGTGGCCCTCGTCTGGTTATTGGCTAGAGTGATGGCCAAGAGAGCTCTGTGGCTCAAACACTGGAAGGCTGACAGTGCATCCAAGCAAGGTCTGTGCTCTGTACTATTTGTGGGCAAGATCCTTTTCGATAAGACCCTGGAAGACGTTTTTACTAAGTAACTGGTGGTAAATCAGGCTTGATTCTGCAGGAGAGAAAGATATGGCAGTAGTCTTTTCATGCAAAAAGTATCTGTGACAGTCCTGGCAAAGTCCTCACCCTGTAGCCAAGACAAGCCTAAATCTTCTAAGGGCTCCAAAGTCACAGATAGATCCTTCTGAAGATCTAGCTGCCCAGACTGCATACGTGGGAGCCAGATTTTCTCTCCAGCCATAAAAAAGTAGTAGTTCTAGGTGTACTAGGTGTACACCTTTTTTTTTCAATTCAAATTGTATTTATTAAAAACATTTTCCTAACAAATATACCATAGAGAAACATCTCTATACAAAAAAAAACACATCCAAAATGAAAAAAAAGGCAAACAAAACTCAGCATGTAATATTTCAAACATTGCACATTATAAGCTATCCCTACAAAAATAGAAAACACACACACAAAAAATATTACTCAAATTTTATTGAGCTTGAAAAATCTAACATAGTCTTACACATTTGGTACCAAACGAAGTATCTGAAGTCATTTTACCTAAAGCTTTTGAAATTTATTTCGAGCTCCCCTATTGTGAAAAGTCAACTGTTCTGATTTCAAGTTCAATTTAACTGTCAATATCCATTCCCCACAGTTGGTGGGAATGGTGACATTCACTTTTGTGCTATCAATGTCCTACAGAGAAACAATGTTCTAGTAAGCTAATCTCAAATTAACTTGTTTTGCTAGGATTTCTAGATGCCCCAAAATGCATGCATGCATATGAATTACATACAATGCTTGCTTTAAAAATAGTATAACATGATGGACAGCATATTTTCAATATTGTATCAACCTAATATATCTCCAAATGAGATAAAAAAAACTCCTGGGGCCTGGCCACATCTTGCACAGTTCGATCTGTCTTGGAGACCTGCTCTATAGAGTGGTTGGCGAGTTCATAATGTTAGGAAAATACATATTTTGAGTTACTTTCTGAGAAGCTGACATCGAGGCAGAGGTAATTGCTTCTAACATCTTTGACCATTCATCTTCTTCTATATCCCCTGTGTCTCAAGACCAATGTTCCCTACATTTCAAAGAATGTTTTAACAGTATTGCATGAAACAAAATGTTATACACAGAGATTTTAACAATCTTTGTAAATTCAGACAACACCAAAACCTTCCTCTATACTAAAATGTTATTATGTATCATAGGTATAACCTTCCCTTGAGAATGTATGCAGAATGTGATGCAATGTGATGTACTATAAAAAACTCTTTGATTGAACATAGTGAACTCTTCCTGCATTTGTGGAAATTACTTTAAATAACCATTACAATTCTGTTGTTTGAATCAAAAAATACCTTGTTCTTTGCAAAGGTTAAATAACCCAAATATCTACAACTTTGACACTTCCTTATACAAAGATTTATCTGCAATAGGTGTAGAAGAAGTGAACTTATTTTTACCTGATGAATTCAATAAAGGTAATCTATCAATTGAAAAAAGGGACACTGCCCAGAGTATAAAAAACACCCTTTCTCGAAAGCTTCTAACAAGCCTACCTCTCCCACATGTTAACAACTAACACAGAGGGTACGTCCCCTTATCCCAACCCACGTAATGTTAAACTCGTGCAGCTAAATAATATATCTGGGAGTTGGGGGTAGTTATACATTCCTTATCAGCTGGACATTGCAGTGTCTCTATAAATAATCTAGATACCTCCTAAAATATTGGTACTATTTTTATTTTTTGCAATTTACACCAGTGAATTATGAAGCATATATAATAGTCGATCCATCCAAATCATCTTTATAGCATTAGATATTTTAGCTACAGACAAAAGAAGGTTAAATAATAAATTACACTGTTCTCAAAATCTATAACACAGAGATGTATAAAAGTAATGGCAATCTTAATGGAAGTAGCAGAGTTGGGTAGAGAGGATTTAGGTGTGTCAATAAAAAACAACTCCAGTTAATCAATAACCTTAAGAAAGTTACCAAACATGAAAATTATAGTTAAAGTTTGTTCCAAAGTGCAACCTGTATCACCTAAATTAGCAAAATATAATTTACATATAGCACAACATTTTACATAGAATCTTGTTAACCACTTGACCTCCAGAAGATTTACCCCCCTTCATGGCCAGGCCATTTGTTTGCTTTCTGGCACCTCTATATTTTAACTGAAAATTGTGCGGTCATGCAATTCTGTACCCAAAAGGAAATTATGTAATTTTTCCCCACAAATAGAGCTTTTTTTGGTGGTATTTGATCACCACTGATTTTTTTTTTTTTTGTGTGTTACCAAGTTAGTGGGATACATCCAAATCTCTGACTAACCAAAATAATTTATATTCAGACCAAAACAAATTGCACATGTCTATTGGATGTAAGTTTTAGGACATCTGGGTGATGTGGTGCCTCTGCCACTGCCAGGTGATGGGTACCCTGGGACAAGAGATGTAATAGGAAGGCGGGAAACCTCAGAGGAATAGTAGCGAGGAGCTCTTGTGTAGCAGAACAGCATTACCAGTTTTTCTCTGTATGTAAGCTGGTGCACAGAGCCTCATTTAGGTAGAAAGCACAAACATCTTATAACTTCTCCTTAGGGGGGGCTTGACGACTTTTGCAAATTCGAAATTTCGCATTTCCCCCCGGGGGATACTGGAACTATGGGGCACATATAGTTACGTAGTTAGTCAGGTTGATAAAAGTCCATCCAGTTTAACCAATAGAAAAAAATAAATTATTAATAGATATCCTCCATATACAAGATCCTATAGCCACATTTGATCCAAAGGAAGGCAAAAAAAACTCATAACATCATAGGTAATGAGCCACACTTTATCTCGCATTGCATTCTCTCTCTCTGTTACTGCAAATTCTCTCTGATTTACTGTCATTGCTCAAGTTATGTGCTGCTGCCCTCTGGGAGGCTGGAGTGTTATGTTTTATTCATTGATTTAAGTAAACATGTAAAAAGGAATATCTTTACATGAGGACTGTTTGCTGAGTCTAGTCTCAAGGGAGCTTCTCTCGGAACAGTCTTTTTCACTGGGGTCACAATGGGGTCTGTTGCTAGCAAGACTAGTAGCGGGTTGGAAGAGGGCCTGGGGTTCTAGTGACACCAAAGGGGGTCACTCTCAGGGTGTCCTCTTTGGTGGAATCCCTAGGAATTCCTGGGAAGTTCCAAGCTAGTAAACCTCAGCGGGTCATGTGTATTGGTCCAGCCAATTTGTTAAGGGTTAAAGAGGGGGCTGTGTTCCCCCATTACACATAATGCTTTAGTTCTTGTGTTATACACCTATATGAGCTATTTGTAAATTCATGAAAGTGCACCAAATATTAAGAGTAGAGTTGAGCGAACACCTGGATTTTCGGGTTCGGCAGGTTCGACCGAACTTGAAAAAAAAGTCCGGGTTCGTGACCCGGACTTGACCCAAACTTTTTCCCGATACCGAACTCCATTGAAGTCAATAGAGACCCGAACTTTTGAGCACTAAAGTGCCTCTAAAACAAACATGGAAAGGGCTAGAGGGCTGCAAATTGCATCAAAATCATCTTAAGAGCATGGCAAGTGTTCTGCAAACAAATGTGGGTAGGGAAATAACTTAAAAGAACATAAAAAACATAAAAATAAAAAATAATCATCTTGAATGATGTAGGAGGAGGACGAGGCCCATATGGAGTAGAAGGTTGAGGTGGCGGAGGATATGGCGGTGTAGGTGGAAGTGGCGGTGAAGGAGGACGTGGTAGCCAACACTGGTTTTTGTTTTTAATTTTATTTATTTTTAAATTTGGGTACATCCCAAAAAGAGTGAGAAAGATCAAAAATACAACAATGGCTGGGTAAGGCTGGTATACATGTCTATTCTGCACAAGGTACGGACAAGTCCTGTGGGATCCATGCCTGGTTCATTTTAATGAACGTGAGCTTGTCAACATTGGCTATGGACAGGCGGCTGCGCTTGTCTGTGATAACGCCCCCAGCCATGCTAAATACACGTTCAGATAATACACTGGCTGCAGGGCAGGCCAGCACCTCCAAGGCATAAAGGGCAAGCTTAGGCCATGTGCCCAATTTGGAGACCCAGAAGTTGAAGGGGGCAGACCCGTCATTCAGTACGTCTAGGCGTGTGCACACATACTGCTCCACCATGTTAGTGCTGGGTCGTGGTGCTGCTGGTGGAGCTCCTGTTGCAAGGAGAGGACGTGGTCGATCTGTGCCAGCTACACGCACAAGTGAAACACCTTTCTCAGCTGCGAGTAGGCAACAGAACCTTACAGCAGTATTTGGCAGGGCCTAATGCACCTCTACAAATGTTGAGGCCAGAACAAGTACAGGCGATAGATAGTAAATTGGGTTGCTGACAGTGCCTCCTCTTCTGCTGAAAGGTCAGAGTTGGCACCTGCAGCCAATGTCCATCAATATTTCACCTCACCCTCTTGCAAATCAGCCAAGCAGGCTGAGCCCCAAGTCATGCAGCAGTCTCTTCTTCTTTTTGATGACTCTGTTAGCATGGTTTCCCAGGGCCATCCATCTAGCCCTGCCCCAGAAGTGGAAGAGATTGAGTGCACCAATGCCCAACCACTTATGTCTCAAGAAAGATGAGTACATGGGAGGACAATTACAGCACGTCTCGGATGATGATGAAACACAGGTGCCAACTGCTGCGGAATTCTGAATTGTGGAGATGGACAAGGGTTGCAGGGGTGAAGAATGGGTGGAAGATGATGTGGAGGACGAGGAGGTCCTCGACCCCACATGGAATGAATGTCATGCAGGTGACCTGAGTAGTTTGGAGGAAGAGGCGGTGGTCGCACAGAGCCACCAGCACAGCAAAAGAGGGAGCAGGGTGCAAAAGCGGAGCAGCCATGTCCTAGACACTACGCCTGCTACTGCCCAACGCAGCAAGGGACAGAGGACACCAAAGCCATCTCAAAGGAGTTCCCTAGCCAGTTCTTCAGACAATGTGACAATGACAGGACACAAGTGGTTTGCATGCTGTGCAATCAGAGCCTGAAGCGAGGCATAGACCTTCTCAACCTGAGCACAACCTGCATGACCAGGCATCTAAGTGCAAAGCACGAGCTGCAGTGGAGTGCACACCTCAAAAACCAGGAAAAGTCTCTGGCTCCTCCTGCTTCCTCTTCTGTTGCTGCGGTCTCGGCCTGTTCATCCACCTCTGTAGTGAGACCGGCACCTGCCATCCCCGCAAACAGAGGATATGCCAGCAATACCACCACCTGGGTCACCAACAACCATCTCCACAATGTCCCGTGGAAGCGTTCAGCTTTCTATATCCCAAACACTGGAGCGGAAGAGGAAGTACCCCCCTACCCACCCGCGATCCCTGGCCCTGAATGCCAGCATTTCAAAATTCCTGGCCTTTGAAATGCTTTCATTCCGTCTGGTGGAGACGCAGAGTTTTAAAAGTCTTTTGGCGGTGACTGTCCCACAGTACGTCGTGCCCAGCCGCCACTACTTTTCCAGGCAAGCCATCCCTTCCCTGCACAACTAAGTGGGTGACAAAATCAGGTATTCACTGCCATCTGTGGCAAGGTCCACCTAACTACGGATACGTGGACCAGTAAGCACGGTCAGGGACATTATATCTCCCTAACAGCACACTGGGTAAATGCAGTGGCGGCTGGACCTGAGGTGGATAGCAGTTTGGCGCTTGTCCTTCCACAACGAGGATTGCAGTACGCTTCCGTTTGCCTCCTGTTCCTAACTCCTCCTACTCCGCTTCCTCATCCTCTACCGCCTCCTCATCCGGTCAGCATAACACCTTCACCACCAACTTTAGCACAGCCAGGGGTAAACGACAGCAGGCAGTTTTAAAACTTGCCTGTTTGGGGAGAAAACCACACACCACGCAGGAGTTGAGGAGGGGCATTGAACAGCAGACCGATGTGTGGTTGCTGCCAGTGAGCCTCAAGCCTGGGCTGGTGGTGTTCGATAATGGGCGAAATCTCGTAGCAGCTCTGGGCCTAGCCGGTTTGACACACATCCCTTGCCTGGCGCATGTGCTGAATTTGGTGGTGCAGAGGTTCCTCTTACCCCGATATGTCAGAGCTGCTGCAGAAAGTGCGGGCCGTCTGTGTGCACTTTCGGTGTTCTCACCCTGCTGCTGCTCTCCTGTCAGCGCTGCAGCGTAACTTCGGCCTTCCCGCTTACCGCCTCATATATGACGTGCCCACAAGGTTGAACTCCTTGCACATGCTGGCCAGACTGTGCGAGAAGCAGCAGGCCATAGTGGAGTTGCAGCTGCAGCACGCACGCATGAGTCGCTCTGTGGAACAGCACCACTTCACCACCAGTAACTGGGCCTCCATACGAGACCTGTGTGCCTTGTTGCGCTGTAACATATGCAGACTAGGCCGCAATGTAATATTTTTTCCCTAAATGGGTGTTTATTGAATAGCGGAATAGAACAACAGTATCCAACGAGTGTATCTCACAGTAAAATATGCAGACTAAGCCGCAATGTAATATTTTTCCCCTAAATGGGTGTTTATTGAATAGCGGAATAGAACAACAGTATACAGCGGGTTTATCTCACACGTACAGATACAGACTAGGCCCCAATTTAATATTTTTTCGCTAAATGGGTGTTTATTGAATAGCGGACTAGAACAACAGTATCCAACGAGTGTATCTCACACGTACAGATACAGACTAAGCCTCAATTTAATATCTTTCTGTCCCCTAAATGTTTTTTTTTTTATTGCAATGTGCAATACAACAGTATGCAATGGGTGTATCTCACTGTAACATATGCAGACAGGGCCATAATCAACTGTTTTTGCCCCTAAATGTTTTTTTTTTGCAAGGCGCAATACAACAGTATGCAATGGGTGTATCTCACTTTAACATATGTAGACAGGGCCGCAATCAACTTTTTTGCCCCTAAATGTTTTTTTTTTATTGCAATGCGCAATACAACAGTATGCAATGGGTGTATCTCACAGTAACATATGCAGACAGGGACGCAATCAATTTTTTTTTGCCCCTAATATTTTTTTATTGCAAGGCGCAATACAACAGTATGCAATGGGTGTATCTCACTGTAACATATGCGGACAGGGCCGCAATAAACTTTTTTTGCACCTAAATATTTTTTTTATTGCAAGGCGCAATACAACAGTATGCAATGGGTGTATCTCACTGTAACATATGCGGACAGGGCTGCAATAAACTCTTTTGTCCCCTAAATGTTTTTTTTATTGCAAGGCGCAATACAACAGTATGCAATGGGTGTATCTAACTGTAACATATGTGGACAGGGCCGCATAAAACTCTTGTGTCCCCTAAATTCTTTTTTATTGCAAGGCGCAATACAACAGTATGCAATGGGTGTATTTCACTGTAACATATGCAGACAGGGCCGCAATCAACTTTTTTTGCCCCTAAATGTTTTTTTTATTGCAAGGCGCAATACAACAGTATGCAATGGGTGTATCTCACTGTAACATATGCGGACAGGGCCGCAATAAACTCTTTTGTCCCCTAAATGTTTTTTTTTTATTGCAAGGCGCAATACAACAGTATGCAATGGGTGTATCTTACTGTAACATATGCGGACAGGGCCGCAATAAACTCTTTTGTCCCCTAAATAGTTTTTTTTATTGCAAGACGCAATACAACAGTATGCAATTGGTGTATCTCACTTTAAGATATGCAGACAGGGCCGCAATCAACTTTTTTTGCCCCTAAATGTTTTTTTTATTGTAAGGCGCAACACAACAGTATGCAATGGGTATATCTTACTGTAACATATGTGGACAGGGCCGCAATAAACTCTTTTGTCCCCTAAATATTTTTTTTTATTGCAAGGCATAATACAACAGTATGCAATGGGTGTATCTCACTGTAACATATGCGGACAATGCCGCAATAAACTCTTTTGTCCCCTAAATATTTTTTTTTATTACAAGGCGCAATACAACAGTATGCAATGGGTGTATCTCACTGTAACATATGCGGACAGGGCCGCAATTAACTTTTTTTGCCCATAAATGTTTTTTTTATTGCAAGGCGCAACACAACAGTATGCAATGGGTGTATCTTACTGTAACATATGTGGACAGGGCCACATTAAACTCTTTTGTCCCCTAAATGTTTTTTTTTTATTGCAAGGCGCAATTCAACAGTATGCAATGGGTGTATCTCACTGTAACATATGCGGACAGGGCCGCAATCAAATTGTTTTGCCCCTAAATGTTTTTTTTTATTGCAATGCGCAATACAACAGTATGCAATGGGTGTATCGCAGTGTAATGTATGAATGTAAAACTGAAAAATAATTGTCCCCTTAATTGGTGCTTGTTGAATAGCAGATTTGAAATTCAGTGTCTGTCTAAACGCTGTAAGTCACAGTAAAATATGAAGGAAAACTTTTTTCTTTTTAAAATGCAGATTAAGCAGACACATATGCACTGAGGTTGCAGGAAATGCCCGCTACACACTGCACACCTAACAGGTTTGATTCTGTTGTTCTATTCCGCTATTGAATAAAAACAAAAACATTTGAATGAAAAACTGAAAAATAGTTTTTTTACCCTAAATACTGAAAAATAATTATTTTCCCCTCACATTGGTGCTTTTTGAAGAGCAGGTTAGAAAAGCAATGTCTGTCTAAAGACTGTATGTCAAAGTTAAATATGAAGGAAAATTTTTTTTTTCTTTTTTAAATGCAGATTAAGCAGACACATATGCACTGAGGTTGCATGAAATGTGCAGCACTGCACGCCTAACAGGTTGGATACTGTTGTTCTATTCCGCTATTGAATAATAAAAATAAAAAAAACCCATTTGAATGAAAAACTGAAAAAAACATTTTTTACTCTAAATACTGAAAAATAATTATTTTCCCCTCACATTGGTGCTTTTTGAAGAGCAGGTTAGAAAAGCAGTGTCTGTCTAAAGACTGTATGTCAAAGTTAAATATGTAGAAAAAATGTTTTTTCTTTTTTAAATGCAGATTAAGCAGACACATGCACAGAGCTTGCATGAAATGTGCAGCACCGCACGCATAACAGACTGATAAAAAATGTTTGTTTCTCCTTTCTCCTTCTCACTTGGCCCAGGTCAGGGCATAAAGATCGTTCACTGCACCCCCACACAATACAATCAATGTAGATCGCTGTCTGATTAAAGCAGATTGTTCCTATCCTATGCTTTAGCAGGATAGGAACCTGTCCCTAGCAGTCAGGAACCTGTCCCTAGTATAGTTATAGCAGAGTGACGAGCGGCGCTGTGTGACTCCAGCTTATATACAGTCTGGGTCACATGCTGCGCTGGCCAATCACAGCCATGCCATTAGTAGACATGGCTGTGATGGTTTCTAGGGCACACTAGTTAAACGCTTGCTGATTGGCTGCCTTGCACCTGTTGAAAGCGCACCATTAAAACCTCGCCAAAACATCAAATAACGTTACCGAACAACGCACAGTACCCGAACATACAGTGAAATGTTCGGGTTCGGATCCGGGTACCAAATACCCAAAAGTCCGGTACGAACACGAACAATACAGTCCGGGTTCGCTCAAGCCTAATTAGGAGACATACATTTTTTTGCCATTAAACTTGTTTGATCAAGATTCAGAATTGGATGTATTACTCAAAGAACTCAGCGAGGTATAGACAGACAACTATTCCTAATTTATAAGGGCAGCTTCCCAGATAGCTAGGATAACTTGCCACAAATTTGTGGCAGTGTTGAATTGTAAGTCTTGTTATCTTGCTGCCCATTATCACTGGCAAGTTGCACACTTGCAGAGCACTTTGAAGCACAAGTTCTAGTTGACACTTTCCAATTTGTAGCAAATTTGTGTGGCAAGTCTCTAGCAAGAGCAAAGTTGTAGTGGTGAGTCTACAGCAAAAGCTTTGCAAGTCACAGTGACTATTGCACAACATAACTGAACCACAACTTGCAGCAGACTTGCAGAATGTTTGCAAAGAAAGTTGATTTGGAGTCATGCAATGTGGACTTGCTGCAATTGTGCAACAAACTTGTGAAAACTGGCAAGTCTATCAATAGCTTAGCGAGTCATTTTGCAGCTCAATTGCTTGCTATCTGGGTTAGTGACTGGAATAACAGCTGATTGGTGGAAAGCCAATGTGGTACCAATATTTAGAAAAGGGTCAAGATATATACCTGGAAACTACAGAACAGTCAACCTAACATTAATAGTACGTAGACTATTGGAGGAGATGATAAGAATCCAAGAATCTGCTTTTTGAAAGATTATTCTTGCAAGACGAGTCTGTTAGCATACTATGAAGAAGTGAGCTGTCATCTAGGTAGAGGAAGGTCTGTGGATGTGGTGTATCTGGATCTTGCCAAAGCATTTGATACAGTTCCCCATAAACACCTTATTTTCAAATTTAGGTTTCTTGGCATGGACAATAGTGTATGTACTTAGATAGAAAACTGGTTACAGGGGCATGTCCAAAGGGGTGGTGATAAATACAGAGAAAGGTCTGGAATGTACTCATAATGGTTTGTCCGGTCCAGGGTTTGCTAGAGATACAAAGCTAAGCAGGGTAATAACTTCACAGCAGAATATAGAAACGTTACAAGAGGACCTCAATAAAATAATAGGGTGGGCAGCTACATGGAAAATGAGGTTTGATATTGAAAACTTTAAAGTAATGCACTTGGGGCTAAAAATATGAATGCAAGTTACTTGCTAGGGGAAGAACAAGGGTGGAAAAAGATCTGGGGGTCTTAGTAGATCACAGACCCAGCAATAGCATGCAATTCCACTCTGCAGCAAGCAGAGCTAGCAGACTATTAGCATGCATTAAAAAGGGTATTTACTAAAGAGATAAGACTATAATTGTACCACTTAACAAAACTTTGATCTGGCCACATCTCAAGTATGCCATCTAGTTCTGATCACCAGTGCCCAGGAAGGATGTGCTGGAACTGGAGAGAAAGGCAACAAAGCTAATAAAGGGACTGGAGAACCTCAATTACAAGGAATGACTACAAGCATTAAACTTTATCTCCCTGGAGAAGAGATAGCTAAGAGGAGATATGATAGCGATATAGAAATATCCCAATGATGATTCTAGCATAGGGCAAAAACTATTCATTCTCAGCTTGCTTAGGAAGACAGGGAGCCACTCAATGAAGTTGGATGAGAGATGGTTTAATCTTAAATTGTGGTGTTCTTAACTGTCAGAGTGGTAAGGATGAGAAACTCCCTTCAACACTTCGTAGTGCCAGCATGGAGTGTTGATAATATAAAGAATAAAAAAATCTTTATTTATTTATTTCTCTATATTGCATTTTAGTAAATGCAATATAGAGGGATATTGGAAATGGTTTTGACACAAACACACACAGGTTAAATTGGATGGACTAGTGTCAACTTTACCAATTGTGTTACTATGTTCTTGTAGCCAAGCAAATTTTGTAATATTGTAGCTACTGATTTTACATGTACCCTAAGCAAAGATATCAGGTGGCATGAATCTGGACATGTTGTGTATTTACCTAGTTTCAATAAAGTCACTAATATCGCCGTATACATAAAGGCTTTAAATAAATTAAACTCAAATAATGCATTGATGGTATGTAATCCAGATAGCGAGAGAATTTCTATAAGTCCTTGATACCTCTCTGGGAAGGTCATTCTCCAAGTGCCTTATTATTAGGACGTGTCTCCAACACTTTTTCTAGCTCCTCCAAAGTAAAAGGAGATTCTAAATTATTTTTATCCCCCTAACTCCAAGGCTGTTATTTGTTTTAACCACTTGCAGCCTGCCCGCAGTACATTTACTGCAGGAAGACGGCAGCTCCAGGCTAAGAGACATACGGGTACGTTGCGGCGTACTTCCTGCTTTTGGGTCCCCTGCACAAGCCCCCTGCTGACCTGTGCTGTGATTGGCCACAGCACAAGTCTTGCAACACGTTACAGCTAGTGTTGAGCGAACACGGACTGTATTATTCGTGTTTGTACCGAATAATTGGATTTTTGTTACCCGAACACGGACACGGACACTTTACTGTATGTTCGGGTAAAAAATCCGTGTTCGGTCGTTTTATTTCCGGGTTTTGCATGTTTTGGCGCTCTTTTCATGGCGGGCTTTCAACAGCCAATCAACAATCGTTTAACTGGTGTGCCTTAAGCTATCCCAGCCATGCCTGCAAATGTATGAGTAGCTGTGATTGGCCGTCTGAAGCATGTGACCAAGTCTTTATAAGTTCGAGGCAGCCGCAGCGGCGTCATTCTGCTGCTTAGCTCAGGGACAGAGCACACATACGTGCTGGCTGCTGATTAGGGAAAGACAGGCAGGGAAAACAAATTGGTGTCCGGATAGAATTTAGGGTCAGGTCGGAGTGTTTAGGCAGGGCGAGTTGTAGGCATTTTAGGGATAGAGTCTGCTGAATTATAGGGTCAGTGTGTTCTACAAACTACAATCGATATTGCTGTGTGGGGTGGGGTCTGCACTTAATCCTGATCTACGATCTCTTCACAATCCTGTTAGGGAGAGGCTGCTGCTGAATTATAGGGTCAGTGTGTTCTACAAACTACAATCGATATTGCTGTGTGGGGTGGGGTCTGCACTTAGTCCCGATCTACGATCTCTTCTCAATCCTGTTAGGGAGAGGCTGCTGCTGAATTTTAGAGAAAGTGTGTTCTACAAACTACAATCGATATTGCTGTGTGGTGTGGGATAGGAGATAGGCAGGTGTCAGTGATCCACATCCATTTTTCTGTGTGTGGGCTGCAGTGAACACAATCTTTGTGGGGTGCAGTGAAGACAATCCTTTTGGGGTGCAGTGAACACAATCTTTGTGGGGTACAGTGAACAAAATATTTGTGGAGTACAGTGAACACAATCTTTGTGGGGTACAGTGAACACAATCTTTGTGGGGTGCAGTGAACAAAATCTTTGGGGGGTACAGTGAACACAATCTTTGTGGGGTACAGTGAACACAATCTTTGTGGGGTGCAGTGAAGACAATCCTTTTGGGGTGCAGTGAACACAATCTTTGTGGGTACAGTGAACACAATCTTTGTGGGTTGCTGTGAACAAAATCTTTGTGGGGTACAGTGAACACAATCTTTGTGGGGTACAGTGAACACAATCTTTGTGGGGTGCAGTGAAGACAATCCTTTTGGGGTGCAGTGAACACAATCTTTGTGGGGTACAGTGAACACAATCTTTGTGGGGTGCAGTGAACAAAATCTTTGTGGGGTGCAGTGAACACAATCCTTTTGGGGTGCAGTGAACACAATCTTTGTGGGGTACAGTGAACACAATCTTTGTGGGGTGCAGTGAAGACAATCCTTGTGGGGTGCAGTGAAGACAATCCTTGTGGGGTACAGTGAACACAATCTTTGTGGGGTGCAGTGAAGACAATCCTTTTGGGGTGCAGTGAACACAATCTTTGTGGGGTGCAGTGAACAAAATCGTTGTGGGGTACAGTGAACACAATCTTTGTGGGGTACAGTGAACAAAATCTTTGTGGGGTACAGTGAACACAATCTTTGTGGGGTGCAGTGAAGACAATCCTTGTGGGGTGCAGTGAAGACAATCCTTGTGGGGTACAGTGAACACAATCTTTGTGGGGTGCAGTGAAGACAATCCTTTTGGGGTGCAGTGAACACAATCTTTGTGGGGTGCAGTGAACAAAATCTTTGTGGGGTACAGTGAACACAATCTTTGTGGGGTACAGTGAACAAAATCCTTGTGGGGTACAGTGAACACAATCTTTGTGGGGTGCAGTGAAGACAATCCTTGTGGGGTGCAGTGAAGACAATCCTTGTGGGGTGCAGTGAACAAAATCTTTGGGGGGTACAGTGAACACAATCTTTGTGGGGTACAGTGAACACAATCTTTGTGGGGTGCAGTGAAGACAATCCTTTTGGGGTGCAGTGAACACAATCTTTGTGGGGTGCAGTGAACAAAATCTTTGTGGGGTACAGTGAACACAATCTTTGTGGGGTACAGTGAACACAATCTTTGTGGGGTGCAGTGAAGACAATCCTTGTGGGGTGCAGTGAAGACAATCCTTGTGGGGTACAGTGAACACAATCTTTGTGTGGTGCAGTGAAGACAATCCTTTTGGGGTGCAGTGAACACAATCTTTGTGGGGTGCAGTGAACAAAATCGTTGTGGGGTACAGTGAACACAATCTTTGTGGGGTACAGTGAACAAAATCTTTGTGGGGTACAGTGAACACAATCTTTGTGGGGTGCAGTGAAGACAATCCTTGTGGGGTGCAGTGAAGACAATCCTTGTGGGGTACAGTGAACACAATCTTTGTGGGGTGCAGTGAAGACAATCCTTTTGGGGTGCAGTGAACACAATCTTTGTGGGGTGCAGTGAACAAAATCTTTGTGGGGTACAGTGAACACAATCTTTGTGGGGTACAGTGAACAAAATCCTTGTGGGGTACAGTGAACACAATCTTTGTGGGGTGCAGTGAAGACAATCCTTGTGGGGTGCAGTGAAGACAATCCTTGTGGGGTGCAGTGAACAAAATCTTTGGGGGGTACAGTGAACACAATCTTTGTGGGGTACAGTGAACACAATCTTTGTGGGGTGCAGTGAAGACAATCCTTTTGGGGTGCAGTGAACACAATCTTTGTGGGGTGCAGTGAACAAAATCTTTGTGGGGTACAGTGAACACAATCTTTGTGGGGTACAGTGAACACAATCTTTGTGGGGTGCAGTGAAGACAATCCTTGTGGGGTGCAGTGAACAAAATCTTTGGGGGGTACAGTGAACACAATCTTTGTGGGGTACAGTGAACACAATCTTTGTGGGGTGCAGTGAAGACAATCCTTTTGGGGCGCAGTGAACACAATCTTTGTGGGGTGCAGTGAAGACAATCCTTTTGGGGTGCAGTGAACACAATCTTTGTGGGGTACAGTGAACACAAACTCATACTTCTGAAGATTTGAGGGTGCTGCCTGTTTCATCCTCCTCCTCCTCATCCATCCTTTTAGGGGTACAAACAATAGTAATTGGGGCCTAGTGTGCTTCTGTACGTGTGAAAAACATACACTTTTTTTTGATCATATTTCCTATTCCGCTATTCAATAAAAACCTTTGGGGATCAATTAAATTGCGGGATAGTCTGTGTCAGTACGTGTGAGATCCACCTTTCCAAGTTTTTGGGGTTCATCTCATACTTCTGAAGCTTTGAGGGTGCTGCCTATTCCATACTCCTCCTCCTCCTCATCCATCCTTTTAGGTGTACAAACAATAGTAATTGGGGCCTAGTGTGCTTCTGTACGTGTGAGATACATACACTTTTTTTGATCATATTTCCTATTCCGCTATTCAATAAAAACCTTTGGGGATCAATTAAATTGCGGAATAGTCTGTGTCGGTACGTGTGAGATCCACCTTTCCAAGTTTTTGGGGTTCATCTCATACTTCTGAAGCTTTGAGGGTGCTGCCTGTTCCATACTCCTCCTCCTCCTCATCCATCCTTTTAGGTGTACAAACAATAGTAATTGGGGCCTAGTGTGCTTCTGTACGTGTGAGATACATACACTTTTTTGATCATATTTCCTATTCCGCTATTCAATAAAAACCTTTGGGGATCAATTAAATTGCGGGATTGTCTGTGTCGGTACGTGTGAGATCCACCTTTCCAAGTTTTTGGGGTTCATCTCATACTTCTGAAGCTTTGAGGGTGCTGCCTGTTCCATACTCCTCCTCCTCCTCATCCATCCTTTTAGGTGTACAAACAATAGTAATTGGGGCCTAGTGTGCTTCTGTACGTGTGAGATACATACACTTTTTTTGATCATATTTCCTATTCCGCTATTCAATAAAAACCTTTGGGGATCAATTAAATTGCGGAATAGTCTGTGTCGGTACGTGTGAGATCCACCTTTCCAAGTTTTTGGGGTTCATCTCATACTTCTGAAGCTTTGAGGGTGCTGCCTGTTCCATACTCCTCCTCCTCCTCATCCATCCTTTTAGGTGTACAAACAATAGTAATTGGGGCCTAGTGTGTTTCTGTACGTGTGAGATACATACACTTTTTTTGATCATATTTCCTATTCCGCTATTCAATAAAAACCTTTGGGGATCAATTAAATTGCGGGATAGTCTGTGTCGGTACGTGTGAGATCCACCTTTCCAAGTTTTTGGGGTTCATCTCATACTTCTGAAGCTTTGAGGGTGCTGCCTGTTCCATACTCCTCCTCCTCCTCATCCATCCTTTAGGTGTACAAACAATAGTAATTGGGGCCTAGTGTGCTTCTGTACGTGTGAGATACATACACTTTTTTTGATCATATTTCCTATTCCGCTATTCAATAAAAAACCTTTGGGGATCAATTAAATTGCGGAATAGTCTATGTCGGTAAGTGTGAGATCCACCTTTCCAAGTTTTTGGGGTTCATCTCATACTTCTGAAGCTTTGAGGGTGCTGCCTGTTCCATACTCCTCCTCCTCCTCATCCATCCTTTTAGGTGTACAAACAATAGTAATTGGGGCCTAGTGTGCTTCTGTACGTGTGAGATACATACACTTTTTTTGATCATATTTCCTATTCCGCTATTCAATAAAAACCTTTGGGGATCAATTAAATTGCGGGATAGTCTGTGTCGGTACGTGTGAGATCCACCTTTCCAAGTTTTTGGGGTTCATCTCATACTTCTGAAGCTTTGAGGGTGCTGCCTGTTCCATACTCCTCCTCCTCCTCATCCATCCTTTTAGGTGTACAAACAATAGTAATTGGGGCCTAGTGTGCTTCTGTACATGTGAGATACATACACTTTTTTTGATCATATTTCCTATTCCGCTATTCAATAAAAACCTTTGGGGATCAATTAAATTGCGGAATAGTCTGTGTCGGTACGTGTGAGATCCACCTTTCCAAGTTTTTGGGGTTCATCTCATACTTCTGAAGCTTTGAGGGTGCTGCCTGTTCCATACTCCTCCTCCTCCTCATCCATCCTTTTAGGTGTACAAACAATAGTAATTGGGGCCTAGTGTGCTTCTGTACGTGTGAGATACATACACTTTTTTTGATCATATTTCCTATTCCGCTATTCAATAAAAACCTTTGGGGATCAATTAAATTGCGGGATAGTCTGTGTCGGTACGTGTGAGATCCACCTTTCCAAGTTTTTGGGGTTCATCTCATACTTCTGAAGCTTTGAGGGTGCTGCCTGTTCCATACTCCTCCTCCTCCTCATCCATCCTTTTAGGGGTACAAACAATAGTAATTGGGGCCTAGTGTGCTTCTGTACGTGTGAAAAACATACACTTTTTTTTGATCATATTTCCTATTCCGCTATTCAATAAAAACCTTTGGGGATCAATTAAATTGCGGGATAGTCTGTGTCGGTACGTGTGAGATCCACCTTTCCAAGTTTTTGGGGTTCATCTCATACTTCTGAAGCTTTGAGGGTGCTGCCTGTTCCATACTCCTCCTCCTCCTCATCCATCCTTTTAGGTGTACAAACAATAGTAATTGGGGCCTAGTGTGCTTCTGTACGTGTGAGATACATACACTTTTTTTGATCATATTTCCTATTCCGCTATTCAATAAAAACCTTTGGGGATCAATTAAATTGCGGAATAGTCTGTGTCGGTACGTGTGAGATCCACCTTTCCAAGTTTTTGGGGTTCATCTCATACTTCTGAAGCTTTGAGGGTGCTGCCTGTTCCATACTCCTCCTCCTCCTCATCCATCCTTTTAGGTGTACAAACAATAGTAATTGGGGCCTAGTGTGCTTCTGTACGTGTGAGATACATACACTTTTTTTGATCATATTTCCTATTCCGCTATTCAATAAAAACCTTTGGGGATCAATTAAATTGCGGAATAGTCTGTGTCGGTACGTGTGAGATCCACCTTTCCAAGTTTTTGGGGTTCATCTCATACTTCTGAAGCTTTGAGGGTGCTGCCTGTTCCATACTCCTCCTCCTCCTCATCCATCCTTTTAGGTGTACAAACAATAGTAATTGGGGCCTAGTGTGCTTCTGTACGTGTGAGATACATACACTTTTTTTGATCATATTTCCTATTCCGCTATTCAATAAAAACCTTTGGGGATCAATTAAATTGCGGGATAGTCTGTGCCGGTACGTGTGAGATCCACCTTTCCAAGTTTTTGGGGTTCATCTCATACTTCTGAAGCTTTGAGGGTGCTGCCTGTTCCATACTCCTCCTCCTCATCCATCCTTTTAGGTGTACAAACAATAGTAATTGGGGCCTAGTGTGCTTCTGTACGTGTGAGATACATACACTTTTTTTGATCATATTTCCTATTCCGCTATTCAATAAAAACCTTTGGGGATCAATTAAATTGCGGGATAGTCTGTGTCGGTACGTGTGAGATCCACCTTTCCAAGTTTTTGGGGTTCATCTCATACTTCTGAAGCTTTGAGGGTGCTGCCTGTTCCATACTCCTCCTCCTCCTCATCCATCCTTTTAGGTGTACAAACAATAGTAATTGGGGCCTAGTGTGCTTCTGTACGTGTGAGATACATACACTTTTTTTGATCATATTTCCTATTCCGCTATTCAATAAAAACCTTTGGGGATCAATTAAATTGCGGGATAGTCTGTGTCGGTACGTGTGAGATCCACCTTTCCAAGTTTTTGGGGTTCATCTCATACTTCTGAAGCTTTGAGGGTGCTGCCTGTTCCATACTCCTCCTCCTCATCCATCCTTTTAGGTGTACAAACAATAGTAATTGGGGCCTAGTGTGCTTCTGTACGTGTGAGATACATACACTTTTTTTGATCATATTTCCTATTCCGCTATTCAATAAAAACCTTTGGGGATCAATTAAATTGCGGAATAGTCTGTGTCGGTACGTGTGAGATCCACCTTTCCAAGTTTTTGAGGTTCATCTCATACTTCTGAAGATTTGAGGGTGCTGCCTGTTCCATACTCCTCTTCCTCATCCTCCCTTTAGGGTAGGAAAAAATTTAATCGGGCCTAGTCTGTGTTTGTACGTGAGATACACAGTTTTTTATCCTATTCCGCTATTCAATACACACCCTTTTGGTGTAAAAAACATTAAATTGCGGCATAGTTTGCATATTTGACTGTGAGATACACCAGTGCGATACTGTTGTTCTTTTGTTCTGCTATTCAATAAAGACCTTTCTAGGGCAAGATCTTAAATTTCAGAAATATGAGGAGAGCGTCAAATAGGGGCCGTGGCCTGGGTCGTGGTGCTGCTGCTAGAGCTCCTGTTGCAAGGAGAGGACGTGGTCGATCTGTGCCAGCTACACGCACAAGTGAAACACCTTCCTCAAGTGTGAGTAGGCCACAGAACCTGCATCAGTATTTGGTAGGGCATCATACGCCTCTAGAAGTGATGAGGCCAGAACACGTAGAGGCGATAGTAGATTGGTTTGCTGCTGACAGTGCCTCCAGTTCCTTCACATTGTCTCCCACCCAGTCTACTGCAGAAAGGTCAGAGTTGGCACCTGCAGCCAATGTCCAACCGTCTTTCACCTCACCCCCTTGCAAATCAGGCAAGCAGTCTGAGCCCCAAGCCATACAGCAGTCTCTTATTCTTTTTGAGGACTCTGTCAGCAGGGTTTCCCAGGGCCATCCACCTAGCCCTGCCCCAGAAGTGGAAGAGATTGAGTGCAGCGATGCCCAACCACTTATTTCTCAAGATGAGTACATGGAAGGACCATCACAGCACGTCTCCGATGATGACGAAACGCAGGTGCCAACTGCTGCGGCGTTCAGCATTGTGGAGACCGACAGGGAGGGCAGGGGTGAAGACTGGGTGGAAGATGATGTGGAGGACGATGAGGTCCTCGACCCCACATGGAATGAAGGTCATGCAGGTGACCTGAGTAGTTTGGAGGAAGAGGCGGTGGTCGCACAGAGCCACCAGCACAGCAGAAGAGGGAGCAGGGTGCAGAAGCGGAGTGGCCGTGCCCTAGACACTACGCCTGCTACTGCCCAATGCAGCAAGGGAACGAGCGCACCAAAGTCAGCTCAAAAGAGTTCTCTAGCGTGGAAGTTCTTTAGAAAATGTGCTGATGACAGGACACGAGTGGTTTGCACCCTGTGCAATCAGAGCCTGAAGCGAGGCATAAACCTTCTCAACCTGAGCACAACCTGCATGATCAGGCATCTAAGTGCAAAGCACGAGCTGCAGTGGAGTACACACCTTCAAAACCAAGAAACGTCTCTGGCTCATCCTGCTTCCTCTTCTGCTGCAGTCTCTGCCGCTTCAGCCACCTCTGTAGTCATACCGGCACCTGCCACCCCGCAAACAGACGATCTGTCAGCAACACCACCACCTGGGTCACCAACAACCATCTCCACAATGTCCCGTGGAAGTGTTCAGCTTTCCATCTCCCAAACACTTGAGAGGAAGAGGAAGTACTCCCCTACCCACCCGCGATCCCTGGCCCTGAATGCCAGCATTTCACAATTATTGGCCTTTGAAATGCTGTCATTCCGTCTGGTGGAGACGCCCAGTTTTAAAAAGCTTATGTCGGTGGCTGTCCCACAATACGTCGTGCCCAGCCGCCACTACTTTTCCAGGCAAGCCATCCCTTCCCTGCACAACCAAGTGGGGGAAAAAATCAGGTGTGCACTGCGCAACGCCATCTGTGCCAAGGTCCACCTAACTACCGATACATGTCCTTCCACCACCGAGGATTGCAGGGCGCATCAGTTTGCCTCCTATTCCTAACTCATCCTACTCCACTACCTCATCCTCTACCGCCTCCTCATCCGGACAGCGTAATACCTTCACCACCAACTTCAGCACGGCCAGGGCTAAACGACAGCAGGCAGTTTTACAACTTGCCTGTTTGGGGGACAAACCACACACCGCGCAGGAGTTGTGGAGGAGCATGGAACAGCAGACAAATGAGTGGTTGCTGCCAGCGAGCCTCAAGCCGGCCTGGTGGTGTGCGATAACGGGCGAAATCTCATAGCAGCTCTGGGCCTAGCCGGTTTGACGCACATCCCTTGCCTGGCGCATGTGCTGAATTTGGTGGTGCAGAGGTTCCTTAAAAACTACCCCGATATGTCAGAGCTGCTGCAGAAAGTGCGGGCCGTCTGTGCGCACTTTCGGCGTTCTCATCCTGCTGCTGCTCGCCTGGCAGCGCTGCAGCGTAACTTTGGCCTTCCCGCTCACCGCCTCATACGTGACGTGCTCACAAGGTGGAACTCCACCTTGCACATGCTGCAAAGACTGTGCGAGCAGCAGCAGGCCATAGTGGAGTTTCAGCTGCAGCACGCACGCGTGAGTCGCTCTGCGGAACAGCACCACTTCACCACCAATAACTGGGCCTCCATGCGAGACCTGTGTGCCTTGTTGCGCTGTTTTGAGTACTCCATCAACATGGCCAGTGGCAATGACGCCGTTCTCAGCTTAACTATCCCACTTCTATGCCTCCTTGAAAAAACAATTTGGGCGATGATGGAAGATGATGTGGCACAGGATGAGGAGGAGGAGGAGGAGGATGAAGAGGTAACATTTCAAAGGCTTTCAGGGCAGTCATTCGCAAGGGGCTCCGAGGGTGGGTTCCTGCACACACAAATGCCAGGGACACAATTGTCCAGCAGGGGCACAGTTCTGGAGAATGAGGAGGAGGAGGAGCTGGAGGAGGAGCTGGAGGAGGATATGGAACCATGTTCACAGCAGGGTGGCACCCAGGCCAGCTCATGGCCATCACTGGTGCGTGGCTGGGGGGATACAGAGGACACGGACGATACACCTCCCACAGAGGACAGCCTTTCGTCGCCTCTGGGCAGCCTGGCACACATGAGCGATTACATGCTGCAGTGTCTCCACAACGACCGCCGAGTTGCCCACATTCTAACTTGTGCTGATTACTGGGTGGCCACGCTGCTGGATCCCCGTTACAAGGACAACGTACCGTCCTTAATTCACTCACTGGAGCGCGATCGCAAGATGCGCGAGTACAAGCGCACGCTGGTAGATGCGATGCTGCTGGCATTCCCATCTGACAGCGGGGCCACAGTGGAAGCACAAGGCAGAGGAGGAGGAGGTCGCCAACGCAACCAGGGCACCGCCAGCACCTCAGAAGGCAGGGTTAGCATGGCCGAAATGTGGAAAAGCTTTGTCAGCACGCCACAACAAACAGCAGCACCAGCAGCTCAGATGGAACGTCTTAGCAGGAGGCAGCATTTTACCAACATGGTGGAGCAGTATGTGTGCACACGCCTACATGTAGTGAATGAGGGGTCTGCCCCCTTCAACTTCTGGGTCTCCAAATTGGGCACATGGCCTGAGCTTGCCCTTTACGCCTTGGAGGTGCTGGCGTGCCCTGCAGCCAGTGTATTATCTGAACGGGTATTTAGCACGGCTGGGGGCGTTATAACAGACAAGCGCAGCCGCCTGTCCAGAGACAATGTGGACAAGCTCACGTTCATTAAAATGAACCAGGCATGGATCCCACGGGACTTTTCCGTACCTTGTGCAGAATAGCAATGGATACCGACCTTACCCACCCATTGTTCCATTTTTGCTCTTTCTCACTCTTTTGGGGTGTACCCTCATTTAAAATTTGTGAAAAGAAGCAGTGTTGGCTACCTCGTCCTCCTCCTCAGGGCCAGATTAACGTAGGGGCTATTGGAGCTGCAGCTCCAGGCCCCTACCTTTTATATAGGCCCCGGGTTGGCCATATTCACTGTGACCGCTCTTCTGTCACTTGTAAACACAGAAGTCTGGCTTCTATGCTCGCTTCCCCAGGCAGCACCCTCAGAACCTCCCCACACAGCGCGAAGGCCTGACAAGGAGGGACAGTTGCCGATGCATGGATGTGTTTATGGGCTTCAGAGACAGCATCCCATGTTGAATTAGGCATGCATGGCTGCACCCTTCCTCCTCTGGGTGCATGCCAAGGCACGGCCCTTAAGGCCCTTCAAAATCCTCAGCACCAAGACCATGATGCTCTTAATCTGGCCCTGGTCCTCCTCCACCGCCGCTTCCACCTACACCGCCCATAGGTGTGCGCAGCCTATTGCATTAGGGTGTGCACCCCAAAGTTGAAATACACATGCATGTGTTTGCCTACATGTACATGGCCCCGATACATTACTCTCCCTGCTGACAAAGAGAAATAGAGCAGAGCAGGTCCGAGGGAGATCTTTCCCATCTCCTCACTGGCAAACAGAGCGATAATGCTATGTGCCCTAGGTGATTAGGGTGTGCCCAGGTACACCCGGCACACCCTGTGCGCACGCCTATGACACCGCCACATCCACCACCACCTCAACCTCCCTCCTACTCCATATGGGCCTCGTCCTTCAGAGATGAAGAACATTGTTTTATTTTTCTGTTTTTTTTTTGTTGTTTTAAGTTATTTCCCTATCCACATTTGTTTGCAGAGCACTTGCCATGCTCTTAACTACGTTTTGCTGCCATTTGCAGCACTCTAGCCCTTTCCATTGGTGTTTTAGAGCCATTTTAGTGCCTTAAAGTTCGGGTCCCCATTGACTTCAATGGGGTTCGGTGTCCGGGAAAAGTTCGGTAAAAGTCCGGGACACGGACCCGGACTTTTTTTTAAAGTTCAGCCGAACCCGTCGAACACGGACATCTAGTTGTCCGCTCAACCCTAGTTACAGCCAATGATTTCAGTTATATACTACCTGCTAATCAACTGTGGGCCAATCCCAGCACAGACCTCTGTTTGTTTGTAAACAGAACACACAGGATCTGGCTGGTTTCTTCCTTTCTGAGCTCTTTTCATTCAGGGAAAGAAACCAGCCAGCTATATGAGTATAAGCAGCATGTATACATTTGCATACACTTGTTAGGCACATTTACCCCCTTGATTGCCCTCGACAGTTAACCCTTTGATTTCCCTGTCACCTAGCCAGTGTTGTTAGTACAGTGACAGTGCACAGTATTATCACTGATCACTATATTAGTGTCACTAGCAAAGTCAGTGTCAGATAGTGTCCTTCCCAGCCAGTGCTAGTGCCGGATTGCTTACCGCACTATAACAGTAATGTTATATGTTGCTGATTATTGTCATTACTAGTATAGTGTCTGTATGGATCAGTTTCTTGATCACGATCAGAACTACTCTAAAGTCCTCAATAGTATAGTGTCCCCAAAAACACAGTTTTATGGGATTTTATTTACCATAGTCATGAAGAAATTTGATTTTATTAGGTATGCTACAGAAAGTAAAACATTTGTTTTTATTTTGTTTGTTTGTTTTTCAGGGTTTTTTTTATTTACACAATAAAAAAAATAAACAAAAAAAAAAACAGTGGTGATCAAATACCATCCAAAGAAAGCTCTATTTGTGTAAAAAAATTATATAAACTTCATTTGTGTACAGTGTTGCATGTCCAAGCAACTGACAGTTAAAGTAGCACAATGCTGGAGAGGGTAAAACCTTCTGGAGGTCAGATGGGTAAGTAATGACCTGGTTGTTCAATGAGACACTATTCTTCCTGCTAAGACCAGTCATGGGGTACTATTCCTCCACTGACACCGTAGATGGGGCACTATTCCTTTCATTAATACCAATCGGGGGGGGGGGGGGGAACCATTCCTCCTGCTAAAACCAACAATGGCACATTATTTTTCCTCCTGCTAAAACCAATAATGGGGCAATGTTTACTCCCACTGATGCTGGCACATTCTCTACTCACACTGGCAACAGTCTGGCCCCCTAAAGCCCGAAGGGCAGTAAACTGGCCCTTTGTTTAGAAAGTTTGGAGACCCCTGCTTTAGAAGCATCTAAATCAATATTGAATTGGTAGAATGTGTCTCCAGTTTCAGAAGTAGAAGAAATTACTACACTATGTTTCATTGACCCTATATACAGTATGTTGATGGCTGCTAGGCATGTGCTCCTAAAGGTCCATAATCTCAAGTGTTTTTCTTTAGTGCCACATTTTGTGTTGTTTTTTGCCACAAAAATGTACATTTGTGCTGCTTTTATTTTTAAGATATTAGCAATGGTTTTTCTCTAGCTGATGACATCACCTAGCCCCCCAACAACAACCCAAAGATACAAAACAGGGCTGGATGGTTAGTGTCGCATTTGTGTTGGTTTGTGCTGTTTAAATCTCCATTCTATCTGTTTCATTTTTGCATTATTAATGATTTATTAAAGGTCCCAGAAGGTCCCTCAACCCCCCTACGACAGCCAAAAGACACAAAACCGGGCTATTTGGTTAGTGCTACGTTTGTGCTGTTTAAATCTCCATTCTGTCTCTTATAATTTTTGCATTATTAATGGTTTATTAAAGGTCACCGAAGGTTACTTAACCCCCCTACAATAGCAAAAAGACACAAAATGGAGTTGGTTGGTTAGTGCTACGTTTGTGCTGTTTTGTGCTGCTTTTATTTTTAAGATATTAGCAATTGTTTTTTTCAAGATGATGACATCAACCAGTCACCCTACAACAGCCAAAAGACCCGAAACCAGGCTGGTTGGTTAGTGCCGCATTTGTACCATTTAAATCTCCATTCTATCTTTTATCGTTTTTGCGTTATTAATGATTTACTAAAGGTCACCAAAGGTCACTCAGCCCCCCTACAACAGCCAAAAGACACAAAACTGGTCTGGTTGGTTAGTGCTATATTTGTGCTGTTTTGTGCCATAACATTTTAAATGTGTGCTTTTATTTTTAAGATAATAGCAATTTTTTTTTTTCAGACTATGACATCACCCAGCCCCCCTGCAACAGCCAAAAGACACAAAACCAGGCTGGTTGGTTAGTGCCATGTTTGTGCTGGTTTGTGCCACTTAAATCTCCGTTCTACCGCTTTTTGTTTTTCAGTTATTTACTATTTATTTATTAAAGGTCACTAAAAGTCACTCAGCCCCATACAGCATCCAAAAATCATGAAATAAGGTTGGTTGGTTAGTTCTATTTTTGTACCATTTGAGGAGCTAAAATATTATTTGTGCTGCTTTGTTTTTTAGTAATAACAGTTTTTTATTTCAGGGTATATTATGTAACCCAGTACCCAATTTGACTCTGATTTCACCCAAACCTGACTGGTTTGCTAAGGCCTTGGATGCATCTGTTTGTGTTGTTTATATAATTTATCTACTGTATGTGCCTACTAGAGTGCCTCTTTATGTCATATGTGCCCATCAGAAAGCCCCTTTACACCATATGTGACCATCACAGTGCACCTATAAATCCCTTCTAAGTGAACAGCATACAGTACCTGTACATATCCAGTAGCCAGGCAGGCATGAGCGGGAGATGGGAGAAGGGAGGAGCTAGCGGGGGTGGGAATTGGCAGAAGGAACAAGCTGCAGGGGTTGGGAGCTGGGTGGAGAAACTTGCTACAGGGGCAGGGTACACATGTGATGTGACTGGTTGCTGGAACCTTGTGTGTCTAAGTGTGTTTCTAAGTGCTTATTGCTATCACAAGAATGCCAGAGCCCAGTGTGTCAGAGGTGTCGGAGGACTTGCAAGGTCAGGGCAACCATTGGGGTACAGCTCTTCATGTTGTGCTGTGTTTAAGACACTGATGCATTTATGTTTAAGCTTGCTGTAGCAGCAGCTTTTACTGTTACATGGGGTGCAAGGTAGGGGGTTAGAATATTTGGATATAATGTCTCAGAAATCAAACTGGCACAAATATTTTTTAGGCACAAACATGGGGTGCAAAGTGGGCAAGACTTGAGGTGACAAAATGTAGTATATAAAGTGCAATTTTTCTTAAACTAAACTGTTGTTCTGTCAAGATCTCCAGCTCATCAAAATCTCAAAGTAGCTGTACTGTGCATGCGCAGGTTGCAAATGTTTAGAACAGCCTTCAGTAAATGGCAGACTGCGGTCTAGACATGAACCGAGCAATGCCTGTGTCCGGACCATCACCCACCAGTCTGCAGTGCATGATCCTTGCTGCTCAGCAGTCATTAGTTGCTGGGACCACTGGTGTTCTAGCAACCAGTGATGTCACATGTGCACCCTGCCCCCTGTAGCAAGATTATCTGCCCAGCTCCCGCCCCTGCAGCTCTTTCCTTCTGCCAACTCCCACCACCTGCTGCTCCTCCCTTCTCCCATCTCCCATCCATGCCTGCCTGGCTGCTGGATATGTACAGTTACTGTATGCTGTTCACTTAGATGGGATTTATAGGTGCACTGGGATGGCCCCCATATATGGTGTGAAGGGGCTTTCTGGTTGACACATATGAGGTAAAGAGGCACTTTAGTGGGCACATAGAGTAGATCAATTACATGAATAACACAAACAGATGAATCCAAGGCCTTAGCAAACCAGTCAGATATAGGTGAAATCAGAGTCAAATTGGGTACCGGGTTACATTATTTACCCTGAAAGAAAAAACTGTTATAACTTAAAAAACAAGATACACAAGCAATTGGAGAACCCACCTGGCCGTCCTATAGTTAATGGAATTGACTCCATTACGGCCAGGTTGGGACAATATATAGATTATTTTCTTCAGCCTGTTGTACGAAAAACCAAATCCTTCCTTAAAGACACGAAACACATTATTCAAATACTCAGCGTGTTACCCAGCTCATCTGAATGTATATTGATTACAGCGGATGTTGGATCTTTATACACTATAATTGACCACTCCGATGCTCTTTGTGCTGTAAAGTGGGGTTTATCACAAACACAATTACCCAGGAAGCAAATTAGGTTCCTTCAGAGAAGTTTAAAGTTCTGCCTGAATAAAAATTACTTTTGGTATGACCACAGTTTTTACTTACAAGTCAAAGGTGTTGCGATGGGGGCTAAGTTTGCTCCCAGTGTGGCCAATCTTTTTATGGCCCACTGGGAGGAACAAGCTGTTTTTGCAGACTTGCCCCCACAGCTTGTTTGCTATCGTCGCTACATTGACGATCTGTTCATGATTTGGCAAGGTGATATGATAAGTTTGGAGGCCTTCATGAACAGATTAAATAGTAATGTAAAAAACATTGTTTTAACGTGGAATATACAACAGGAAAATATTGTGTTTTTAGACTTGGAAATTTTTAAATTTGATGGTGGTTTTAAAACAAGGAATTATTTTAAACCCACAGATCGAAACTCTTTTATCCCCTTGGACAGTTGTCACCACAGACAATGGTTGTGCAATATCCCTCGCGGACAGTTCACACGCTTAAGGCGCAACTGCACCTCAGAGGAGGATTTTATTGCACAATCAGACACTTTAACAGGAAGGTTCTTGGAGAAGGGTTACGACAAAAAAGACATAAAGAAAGAATTAGAATGGGTTAAGAACACAGAGCGAGATCGTCTCCTTGAAAATTCCAGATCTAAGGAAATTGATACACAGTCCCGGCTTGTCTTAGATTTCAACATCCAGCACAAAAAAGTTGAAAAAATTGTCCGTAAGCATTGGGCTATTCTCAAAGAAGACAGGATCTTGGGTCCTGTCTTGTCAGAACAGCCCAGGTTTATCTACAAAAAAGCCCCCTCTTTAAGAGATAAAGTAGCTCCAGGAGTAATCAATCCACCCCGGGTAAAAAACAATGGCATTTTTCCGTTTTTGGCAGGCTTTTATGCGTGTGGAAAGTGTGCAACCTGTAAAAGCTGTAGGAAAAACATTAAAAAACGAAAACGTTTCATATCCACGGTCACACAAAAAAGCTATAACATAAAAAATCTGATAACATGTGCTACGCAAGGCGTAGTTTACATGTTAGAGTGTGACTGTGGGCTACAGTACATAGGTCGTACCTCAAGAGCCCTACATGTAAGAGTTGGAGAACATGTAAACAATATACGTAAGGGACTTACTACCCATAGTGTATCTAGGCACTTTAAAAATTACCACCATAAGAATCCTAGCACCTTAAAATTCTGGGGTATTGAAAAAGTTAGCTACCATTGGAGGGGTGGTAATTTTATTAGACAACTCAGTCGCCGCGAATCCTTTTGGATCTATGAGGCGAAGGTTTTAACCCCTTTGGGCTTGAATGTTGATTTCGATCTTAATTGTTTTATTTCAGACAGATGAGTTTTATGGTCATTTTATTCATTTGTAAATTTTTATACACATGTTTTTAATATTCTTTTTAGTATAAAGTTTTAATGTCACAATATCTTGATTGTACCTTTATGTATTTTTAATAATTATGCACGTGGTGTTTTATAAAATATTGTATTCATTATTGTTTGTCCTAAGAGTATGCAGTATGCTGCCATCTAGTGACTGGTTAACAGTGTGGCCGTCAGGTCCGATTGACCATCATTATAATCAAAGATTGATTGTATTTGATGAATCTTTAATGGCCAGTAAATTATATAAGGTAGTGTTTTAAAACATTTCCCTTTAAATACATAAATTGCAGCCGATTCATTTTAGAGCGTATCATGATCGGAGACGTTCGTTTCCACGGCAATACACATAGTTGTGGCTTAGCTGTAGTAAACATCATGATCGTGCCCGCCTTTTCCGCTTCCTGTCCAGAGAGACTATCCAGTCTCTATGGCGATGGTGAAACGCTGGACATGACGAAATAGGCGCCGCCCATCTTAAGCTTAAAGAGCCGGACCTACTGACCTATCAGCATCCCCGCTGAAGAAGTCTACGCCCACCAGACGTAACGCGTACGGGGGATTGGTCACTCGGTCCGTCGGCCATACAACACGGAAGCCAGACACCTCACAGCACGCTGCATGCTCTGCTATTTACATGCCCATTGAACCGGGACACAATGTAAGTGCAATACCATTTTTTGAGCAATAAAATGTTATTCCTGCAACAGAGAGCACTAGATTGTTTCCTCTTTTATCCATATGTTTTGGAGCTTATTGGGAAAGAGTATCCTCTGTGATTTTGAGATATCGTTATGCTGGAGGCAATTGTCTGGTCCTATTGATATCGTTTTTGGCTGATCATCGTGGAGATTGATTCATGCTTTTAGACCCTGTGGGGTCAAGTTCTGGAGGTGAGAGGCAGAGAATGCCGGGTGATGGGATTTTATGAGCACTCAAGTCACACATATTATATATTTCACCGGATCACCAGTGGACTGTGTGTTTTTCTTACCATCTATATCTTCACCTTTGAACTTTTTTACTACCATATGTTTTTAATGATGTTTGTGGCTTTTTAAGGATTTACTTTAATTTGTCATAATTTATTGTAATACTGGACTGCGCTACACTATTATTTATATATGTACTGAGGGTGTTGGATTACACTTGAGTGTTAGCTGCTGGTCTAAGTCTATATTCATTCAGCGCTGAATCTTCTATTATTTTTGTTAACTTAAAAAACAAAGCAGCAAAAATAATAATTTTGAACCTCAACTGGTAAAAACAGCACTAACCAACCAGCCTGGTTTCATGTTTTTTTTTGGGGGGGGGGGGGGGGCTATGTGACTTTTGGTGACCTTTAATAAATAGTAAAAAACTGAAAAACAAAAAGCGGTAGAACAGCACAAATCAGTACAAAATGTGGCACCAACCAGCCCGGTTTCATGTCTTTTGTAGGGCGGCTGGGTGAGCTTTGGTGACCTTTAATATTTCAATAATAACTGAAAATTAAAGGAAGATAGAATGGAGATTTAAGTGGCACAACCAGCACAAACATGGCACTAACCAAACAACCCACATTTGTGTCTTTTGGCTAATGTAGGGGGGCTGGGTGATATCATCATCTGGAAAAAAAATTAATTGCTATTAGCTTAAAAATAAAATCAGCACAAATTAAAATTTTTATGGCACAAAACAGCACAAACTTAGCAAAATGCTATATTTGTATAGTGCTATAATGGTATATTTGTTTTTATGATTTATTAACATGGGGTGCATAGTGGGTGGGTTGTGATCAAATAAAAACAAGCTGGTATTTATATCTAATAGAGAAGCGAGAGATAACACCACAAAGGTACTTAATCTACTACATATAGCAGATAATTCTAAATCACCATGCGTCTTTGTGGGGACTGATGCAGAAAAGGCGTTTGATTGTGTCAATTGGGAATTTATGTTTGCTACTCTCAGACACATTGGATTGGGTAAGATTATGCTGCAGTGGATTTCCTCCATATACTCGGTTCCATCAGCCCAAGTTAAAGTCAATGGGATCCTTTCAGGTTCCTTTCACTATTAAGAATGGGACAAGGCAGGGGTGTCCCCTGTCCCCCATTCTTTTTGCTCTTTATCTTGAGCCATTCCTATGTAAAGTCAGACAAAATTTAGACATCGAAGGCATTTCAGTAGGGAAAAGGCAGTATAAAATTTCTGCTTAAGCAGATGATTTACTTTTTTCAATAACCAACCTCTTGATATCTCTCCCGAATCTTCTCAGGGAGTTTGAACGATATAGTGCTTTGTCTAATCTAAAGATAAATCTTAATAAGTCAGAAGCTATGGGACCTGGAGTGCCCCCCACGATTCTACAGAATTTAAAACTGAATTTCAAGTTTAATTGGACAGATAAAGCATGAAAGTACTTAGGTACTTTTATGCCTCCCAACCTCTCTTTGGTTTATGAACTCAATTTTCCTGCTCTGTTAACTGCAACTTGTCTTCAGTTGGAGAAATGGCAGTCAGGGTTACATTCTTGGTTTGGTAGGTGTAACCTACTTAAGATGACCATACTGCCCAGATGTTTATATCTTTTCCAAGCATTACCCATCAGGATTCCTACTTGTTATTTCAAACAGGTATTTTCTTTATTCATCAAATTTACCTGGGCACACAAGAAACCCCCGGCTTTCACGACAACTGTTAACTTTACCTAAAAAATATGGGGGAGTGGCACTCCCTAACATCGTAAATATTATCAGGCCTCTCATCTTCGTAGATATATAGATTGGTGTCATCACAGTGATTCCAAATTATGGGTACTTATTGAGCAGGCACAAACATCTATACCCCTTAATAGAGCTTTATGGTGTTACGATCACTTATCGATAGGGCTGAAATCTCACCCCCTTAATAGGTACTACTTTGCAAATTGGCTCACAAGCCTGTTTTCAAAACTCTCTCTCCTCTCGGGATTCGCCACTACTCCCCATCTTAGGGAACCCTCAGTTTGCTTTGGGTATTGATACACAGCCATTTAGATCTCTTCGTAAGTTGGGTTATTTTCAGGCCTCACATTTTTTAAGAGAAGATAAATGGACATCAAATGGGACATTAGTAGATGACAGGGATGTTTTCAGACTCCCATTTCGAAACGCTCTTCAATTATACCATTTCTTATATTCAATTCTTAACCCTCAAAACTATGGTCGTCAATAAACACACTTTGAAAAATATTGTTTAGATATAGGGAATTTCTCCCATGCATTATCTAAAATATATCATATTAGCACTTTACTGTAGTCCTTCCGCTAGGGTGCGTATCAATGGCTCCCTGTCAAATGCCTTCTCCATCAGTAATGGGACCCGCCAAGGTTTTCCCCTATCCCCTCTCCTATTTATCTTGACACTCGAACCTCTCCTTAACAGTATTAGACTGAACCCAGACATAACTGGAGTCTCTTCTGCCACCAAACAATACAAAATAGCGGCGATTGCAGACAATGTTCTGCTCTTTATCTCCAACCCCTTAATTTCCTTACCCAACTTGAAAAAATAATTAAAGATATTTCAATATATCGCAAATTTTAAAATCAACAGAACTAAATCAGAAGCACTTAACATATCACTGCCTAACAATATAGTCGAGCAGTGTAAACAAGCCTTCCCTTCCCTGAATGGAAACCTGACGCCATTACATATCTAGGTATCGAAATCCCCACTAACCTCAAAGATATTTTCACAAAAAACTACCTTCCCATATCCCAGAAAATTTTTCAAGATCTCAAGAAGTGGAACAAGGCCCATTTCTCTTGGTTTGGCAGGGCAGCAAGTATAAAAATGAATGTTCTTCCACGTCTACTGTATCTTCTTCAAACACTCCCAATACAATTACCGCAACACTTTTTCTCCTCACTCAAGAAAGTGATTTGATTATTCGTTTGGCAACATAAAGCACCACGCATCAGGTTCTCTACACTCTTGAGACCCAAATCCAAGGGGGACATGGGCATACCAGATATTTACCTATATTACCAAGCTTCTCACTTATTGCGTATCACAGACAGGCATTCCCAAAAACACAGGAAGGATTGGGTAGCATTAGAGGAATCATTCTCCTCTATACCTATCCAATGTATCCCTTGGCTTACATATGCCAATCTACAGGATTTACTGAAAAAGCATCCCTTGATTGGCCCCACTATCCGTTGCTTTCACGCCACTAATGCTAAACACAAGCTAATCAGATAAAACAGTCTTCTCACACCTATACTAGACAATCCTAAATTTCCTCCTGGTCAATCATCTCACTCCTTACAAACAGTACATAATGAAATAGGATTACGCATCTTCCACCTTCTTCAAAATGGGAAACTACTCAACTTTGAGGATCTAAAAACAAAACTAAATACCTCCTCTTTGACCAGATGGGAATACACTCAACTCCATTATTTTGTCACTTCCTGTTTGAAAAAGAACTCTAAAAATACCCTACTCTCTACATTTGAGCAAATTTGTGCACTTCAGCAACCACAACAGCACATGCTATCCATGTTACACTCCCTGTTATGGCAAAATTGCCCAATAAAATTGGACAAACTGTCCGATGATTGGTCCTCTGACACCGAAATCCCCTTAGGAGATCCTCATTGGAAAAAAAAATTCTGTAATGTCTTGAATAGGGATGATCGAACTTTGGAAAAGTTTGGTTCGACCAGAACATCCGAATTTCCCAAAAGTTTGGTTCGGATTCCAGAACCCCATTGAAATCAATCGGACCAGAACTTCTGGAATCAAAAAACACAATTTTGAAGCCCTAAAACCCAATAAATGCCCCTAAAAAGTGCCTAGGGTTCTGGGTCATGCCCAAGGGACTATTAATCACTAGGGTTGAGCGGACACCTAGATGTCCGTGTTCGACGGGTTCGGCCGAACTTTAAAAAAAAGTCCGGGTCCGTGTCCCGGACTTTTACCGAACTTTTCCCGGACACCGAACCCCATTGAAGTCAATGGGGACCCGAACTTTAAGGCACTAAAATGGCTCTAAAACACCAAAGGAAAGGGCTAGAGTGCTGCAAATGGCAGCAAAACGTAATTAAGAGCATGGCAAGTGCTCTGCAAACAAATGTGGATAGGGAAATAACTTAAAACAACAAAAAAAAACAGAAAAATAAAACAATGTTCTTCTTCATCTCTGAAGGACGAGGCCCATATGGAGTAGGAGGGAGGTTGAGGTGGTGGTGGATGTGGCGGTGACATAGGCGTGCGCACAGGGTGTGCTGGGTGTGCCTGGGCACACCCTAATCACCTAGGGCACATAGCATTGCCAGTGAGGAGATGGGAAAGATCTCCCTGGGACCTGCTCTGCTCTATTTCTCCTTGCCTACAGGTACATGGCCCCGATACATTACTCTCCCTGCTGGCAAACACATGCATGTGTATTTCAACTTTGGGGTGCACACCTTAATGCAATAGGCTGCGCACACCTATGGGCGGTGTAGGTGGAAGCGGCGGTGGAGGAGGACCAGGGCCGGATTAACAGCATCATGGGCTTGGTGCTGAGGATTTTGAAGGGCCTTAAGGGCCGTGCCTTGCCATGCACCCAGAGGAGGAAGGGTGCAGCCATGCATGCCTAATTCAACATGGGATGCTGTCTCTGAAGCCCATAAACACATCCATGCATCGCCAACTGTCCCTCCTTGTCCGGCCTTCACGCTGTGTGGGGAGGTTCTGAGGGTGCTGCCTGGGGAAGCGAGCATAGAAGCCAGACTTCTGTGTTTACAAGTGACAGAAGAGCGGTAACAGTGAATATGGCCAACCCGGGGCCTATATAAAAGGTAGGGGCCTGGAGCTGCAGCTCCAATAGCCCCTACATTAATCTGGCCCTGAGGAGGAGGACGAGGTAGCCAACACTGCTTCTTTTCAAAAATTTTAAATGAGGGTACACCCCAAAAGAGTGAGAAAGAGCAAAAATGGAACAATGGGTGGGTAAGGTCGGTATCCATTGCTATTCTGCATAAGGTACGGAAAAGTCCCGTGGGATCCATGCCTGGTTCATTTTAATGAACGTGAGCTTGTCCACATTGTCTCTGGACAGGCGGCTGCGCTTGTCTGTTATAACGCCCCCAGCCGTGCTAAATACCCGTTCAGATAATACACTGGCTGCAGGGCACGCCAGCACCTCCAAGGCGTAAAGGGCAAGCTCAGGCCATGTGCCCAATTTGGAGACCCAGAAGTTGAAGGGGGCAGACCCGTCATTCACTACATGTAGGCGTGTGCACACATACTGCTCCACCATGTTGGTAAAATGCTGCCTCCTGCTAAGACGTTCCATCTGAGCTGCTGGTGCTGCTGTTTGTTGTGGCGTGCTGACAAAGCTTTTCCACATTTCGGCCATGCTAACCCTGCCTTCTGAGGTGCTGGCGGTGCCCTGGTTGCGTTGGCGACCTCCTCCTCCTCCTCCTCTGCCTTGTGCTTCCACTGTGGCCCCGCTGTCTGATGGGAATGCCAGCAGCATGGCGTCTACCAGCGTGCGCTTGTACTCGCGCATCTTGCGATCGCGCTCCAGTGAGTGAATTAAGGACGGTACGTTGTCCTTGTAACGGGGATCCAGCAGCGTGGCCACCCAGTAATCAGCACAAGTTAGAATGTGGGCAACTCGGCGGTCGTTGTGGAGACACTGCAGCATGTAATCGCTCATGTGTGCCAGGCTGCCCAGAGGCAACGAAAGGCTGTCCTCTGTGGGAGGTGTATCGTCCGTGTCCTCTGTATCCCCCCAGCCACGCACCAGTGATGGCCATGAGCTGGCCTGGGTGCCACCCTGCTGTGAACATGGTTCCATCTCCTCCTCCAGCTCCTCCTCCTCCTCATCCTCCTCATCCTCCAGAACTGTGCCCCTGCTGGACAATTGCGTCCCTGGCGTTTGCGTGTGCAGGAACCCACCCTCGGAGCCCCTTGCGAATGACTGCCCTGAAAGCCTTGGAAATGTTACCTCTTCATCCTCCTCCTCCTCCTCATCCTGTGCCACATCCTCTTCCATCATCGCCCGAATTGTTTTTTCAAGGAGGCATAGAAGTGGGATAGTTAAGCTGAGAACGGCGTCATTGCCACTGGCCATGTTGGTGGAGTACTCAAAACAGCGCAACAAGGCACACAGGTCTCGCATGGAGGCCCAGTTATTGGTGGTGAAGTGGTGCTGTTCCGCAGAGCGACTCACGCGTGCGTGCTGCAGCTGAAACTCCACTATGGCCTGCTGCTGCTCGCACAGTCTTTCCAGCATGTGCAAGGTGGAGTTCCACCTTGTGGGCACGTCACATATGAGGCGGTGAGCGGGAAGGCCGAAGTTACGCTGCAGCGCTGCCAGGCGAGCAGCAGCAGGGTGAGAACGCCGAAAGTGCGCACAAACGGCCCGCACTTTCTGCAGCAGCTCTGACATATCGGGGTAGTTTTTAAGGAACCTCTGCACCACCAAATTCAGCACATGCGCCAGGCAAGGGATGTGCGTCAAACCGGCTAGGCCCAGAGCTGCTATGAGATTTCGCCCGTTATCGCACACCACCAGGCCGGGCTTGAGGCTCGCTGGCAGCAACCACTCATTTGTCTGCTGTTCCATGCTCCTCCACAACTCCTGCGCGGTGTGTGGTTTGTCCCCCAAACAGGCAAGTTGTAAAACTGCCTGCTGTCGTTTACCCCTGGCCGTGCTGAAGTTGGTGGTGAAGGTGTTACGCTGTCCGGATGAGGAGGCGGTAGAGGATGAGGAAGCGGAGTAGGAGGAGTTAGGAACAGGAGGCAAACTGAAGCGCCCTGCAATCCTCGGTGGTGGAAGGACATGCGCCAAATTGCTATCCGCCTCAGGCCCATCCGCCACTGCATTTACCCAGTGTGCCGTTAGGGAGATATAACGCCCCTGACCGTGCTTACTGGTCCACGTATCCGTAGTTAGGTGGACCTTGGCACAGATGGCGTTGCGCAGTGCACACCTGATATTTTCCCCCACTTGGTTGTGCAGGGAAGGGATGGCTTGCCTGGAAAAGTAGTGGCGGCTGGGCACGACGTACTGTGGGACAGCCACCGACATAAGGTTTTTAAAACTGTGCGTCTCCACCAGACGGAATGACAGCATTTCAAAGGCCAATAATTTTGAAATGCTGGCATTCAGGGCCAGGGATCGCGGGTGGGTAGGGGGGTACTTCCTCTTCCTCTCAAGTGTTTGGGAGATGGAAAGCTGAACGCTTCCACGGGACATTGTGGAGATGGTTGTTGGTGACCCAGGTGGTGGTGTTGCTGACAGATCGTCTGTTTGCGGGGTGGCAGGTGCCGGTATCACTACAGATGTGGCTGGAGCGGCCGAGACTGCAGCAGAAGAGGAAGCAGGATGAGCCAGAGACGTTTCTTGGTTTTGAAGGTGTGTACTCCACTGCAGCTCGTGCTTTGCACTTAGATGCCTGATCATGCAGGTTGTGCTCAGGTTGAGAAGGTTTATGCCTCGCTTCAAGCTCTGATTGCACAGGGTGCAAACCACTCGTGTCCTGTCATCAGCACATTTTCTAAAGAACTTCCACGCTAGAGAACTCCTTTGAGCTGACTTTGGTGCGCTCGTTCCCTTGCTGCGTTGGGCAGTAGTGGGCGTAGTGTCTAGGGCACGGCCGCTCCGCTTCTGCACCCTGCTCCCTCTTCTACTGTGCTGGTGGCTCTGTGCGACCACCGCCTCTTCCTCCAAACTACTCAGGTCACCTGCATGACGTTCATTCCATGTGGGGTCGAGGACCTCATCGTCCTCCACATCATCTTCCACCCAGTCTTCACCCCTGCCCTCCTTGTCGGTCTCCACAATGCTGAACGCCGCAGCAGTTGGCACCTGCGTTTCGTCATCATCGGAGACGTGCTGCGATGATCCTTGCATGTACTCATCTTGAGAAATAAGTGGTTGGGCATCGCTGCACTCAATCTCTTCCACTTCTGGGGCAGGGCTAGGTGGATGGCCCTGGGAAACCCTGCTGACAGAGTCCTCAAAAAGAATAAGAGACTGCTGTATGGCTTGGGGCTCAGACTGCTGGCCTGATTTGCAAGGGGGTGAGGTGAAAGACGGTTGGACATTGGCTGCAGGTGCCAACTCTGACCTTTCTGCAGTAGACTGGGTGGGAGACAATGTGAAGGAACTGGAGGCACTGTCAGCAGCAAACCAATCTACTATCGCCTCAACTTGTTCTGGCCTCATCACTTCTAGGGGCGTTTGATGCCCTACCAAATACTGATGCAGGTTCTGTCGCCTACTCACACTTGAGGAAGGTGTTTCACTTGTGCGTGTAGCTGGCACAGATCGACCACGTCCTCTCCTTGCAACAGGAGCTCTACAAGCAGCACCACGACCCAGGCCACGGCCCTTATTTGACGGTCTCCTCATATTTCTGTAATTTAAGATCTTGCCCTAGAAAGGTTTTTATTGAATAGCGGAATAGGAAATATGATCCAAAAAAGTGTATGTATCTCGCACGTACAAAACCACACTAGGCCCCAATTACTATTGTTTCTACCCCTAAAAGGATGGATGAGGAGTAGGAGGAGTATGGAACAGACAGCACCCTCAAATCTTCAGAAGTATGAGATGAACCCCAAAAACTTGGAAAGGTGGATCTCACACGTACCGACACAGACTATCCCGCAATTCAATTGATCCTCAAAGGTTTTTATTGAATAGCGGAATAGGAAATATGATCAAAAAAAGTGTATGTATCTCGCACGTACACAACCACACTAGGCCCCAATTACTATTGTTTGTACCCCTAAAAGGATGGATGAGGAGTAGGAGGAGTATGGAACAGGCAGCACCCTCAAATCTTCAGAAGTATGAGATGAACCCCAAAAACTTGGAAAGGTGGATCTCACACGTACCGACACAGACTATCCCGCAATTCAATTGATCCTCAAAGGTTTTTATTGAATAGCGGAATAGGAAATATGATCAAAAAAAGTGTATGTATCTCGCACGTACACAACCACACTAGGCCCCAATTACTATTGTTTGTACCCCTAAAAGGATGGATGAGGAGTAGGAGGAGGAGTATGGAACAGGCAGCACCCTCAAATCTTCAGAAGTATGAGATGAACCCCAAAAACTTGGAAAGGTGGATCTCACACGTACCGACACAGACTATCCCGCAATTCAATTGATCCTCAAAGGTTTTTATTGAATAGCGGAATAGAAAATATGATCAAAAAAAGTGTATGTATCTCGCACGTACACAACCACACTAGGCCCCAATTACTATTGTTTGTACCCCTAAAAGGATGGTTGAGCAGTAGGAGCAGGAGTATGGAACAGGCAGCACCCTCAAATCTTCAGAAGTATGAGATGAACCCCAACAACTTGGAAAGGTGGATCTCACACGTACCGACACAGACTATCTCGCAATTGAATTGATCCCCAAAGGTTTTAATTGAATAGCGGAATAGAAAATATGATCAAAAAGAAAGTGTATGTATCTCGCACGTACACCACCACACTAGGCCCCAACTACTAATGTTTGTACCCCTAAAAGGATGGTTGAGCAGTAGGAGGAGGAGTATGGAACAGGCAGCACCCTCAAATCTTCAGTAGTATGAGATGAACCCCAAAAACTTGGAAAGGTGGATCTCTCTCACACGTACCAACACAGACTATCCCCCAATTTAACTGATCCCCAAAGGTTTTTGATTAAATAGCGGAATAGAAAATATGATCCAAAAAAAGTGTATGTATATCACACGTACACAACCACACTGGGCCCCAATTACTATTGTTTGTACCCCTAAAAGGCTAGATGAGGAGTAGGGGGAGTATGGAACAGGCAGCACCCTCAAACCTTCAGAAGTATGAGATGAACCCCAACAACTTGGAAAGGTGGATCTCTCTCACACGTACCAACACAGACTATCCCCCAATTTAACTGATCCCCAAAGGTTTTTGATTAAATAGCGGAATAGAAAATATGATCCAAAAAAAGTGTATGTATATCACACGTACACAACCACACTAGGCCCCAATTACTATTGTTTGTACCCCTAAAAGGCTAGATGAGGAGTAGGGGGGGTATGGAACAGGCAGCACCCTCAAACCTTCAGAAGTATGAGATGAACCCCAACAACTTGGAAAGGTGGATCTCTCTCACACGTACCAACACAGACTATCCCCCAATTTAACTGATCCCCAAAGGTTTTTGATTAAATAGCGGAATAGAAAATATGATCAAAAAAAAGTGTATGTATATCACACGTACACAACCACACTAGGCCCCAATTACTATTGTTTGTACCCCTAAAAGGCTAGATGAGGAGTAGGGGGGGTATGGAACAGGCAGCACCCTCAAACCTTCAGAAGTATGAGATGAACCCCAACAACTTGGAAAGGTGGATCTCTCTCACACGTACCAACACAGACTATCCCCCAATTTAACTGATCCCCAAAGGTTTTTGATTAAATAGCGGAATAGAAAATATGATCCAAAAAAAGTGTATGTATATCACACGTACACAACCACACTGGGCCCCAATTACTATTGTTTGTACCCCTAAAAGGCTAGATGAGGAGTAGGGGGAGTATGGAACAGGCAGCACCCTCAAACCTTCAGAAGTATGAGATGAACCCCAACAACTTGGAAAGGTGGATCTCTCTCACACGTACCAACACAGACTATCCCCCAATTTAACTGATCCCCAAAGGTTTTTGATTAAATAGCGGAATAGAAAATATGATCCAAAAAAAGTGTATGTATATCACACGTACACAACCACACTAGGCCCCAATTATTATTGTTTGTACCCCTAAAAGGCTAGGAGTAGGGGGAGTATGGAACAGGCAGCACCCTCAAACCTTCAGAAGTATGAGATGAACCCCAACAACTTGGAAAGGTGGATCTCTCTCACACGTACCAACACAGACTATCCCCCAATTTAACTGATCCCCAAAGGTTTTTGATTAAATAGCGGAATAGAAAATATGATCCAAAAAAAGTGTATGTATATCACACGTACACAACCACACTAGGCCCCAATTACTATTGTTTGTACCCCTAAAAGGCTAGGAGTAGGGGGAGTATGGAACAGGCAGCACCCTCAGACCTTCAGAAGTATGAGATGAACCCCAACAACTTGGAAAGGTGGATCTCTCTCACACGTACCAACACAGACTATCCCCCAATTTAACTGATCCCCAAAGGTTTTTGATTAAATAGCGGAATAGAAAATATGATCCAAAAAAAGTGTATGTATATCACACGTACACAACCACACTAGGCCCCAATTACTATTGTTTGTACCCCTAAAAGGCTAGGAGTAGGGGGAGTATGGAACAGGCAGCACCCTCAAACCTTCAGAAGTATGAGATGAACCCCAACAACTTGGAAAGGTGGATCTCTCTCACACGTACCAACACAGACTATCCCCCAATTTAACTGATCCCCAAAGGTTTTTGATTAAATAGCGGAATAGAAAATATGATCCAAAAAAAGTGTATGTATATCACACGTACACAACCACACTGGGCCCCAATTACTATTGTTTGTACCCCTAAAAGGCTAGATGAGGAGTAGGGGGAGTATGGAACAGGCAGCACCCTCAAACCTTCAGAAGTATGAGATGAACCCCAACAACTTGGAAAGGTGGATCTCTCTCACACGTACCAACACAGACTATCCCCCAATTTAACTGATCCCCAAAGGTTTTTGATTAAATAGCGGAATAGAAAATATGATCCAAAAAAAGTGTATGTATATCACACGTACACAACCACACTAGGCCCCAATTACTATTGTTTGTACCCCTAAAAGGCTAGGAGTAGGGGGAGTATGGAACAGGCAGCACCCTCAAACCTTCAGAAGTATGAGATGAACCCCAACAACTTGGAAAGGTGGATCTCTCTCACACGTACCAACACAGACTATCCCCCAATTTAACTGATCCCCAAAGGTTTTTGATTAAATAGCGGAATAGAAAATATGATCCAAAAAAAGTGTATGTATATCACACGTACACAACCACACTAGGCCCCAATTACTATTGTTTGTACCCCTAAAAGGCTAGGAGTAGGGGGAGTATGGAACAGGCAGCACCCTCAAACCTTCAGAAGTATGAGATGAACCCCAACAACTTGGAAAGGTGGATCTCTCTCACACGTACCAACACAGACTATCCCCCAATTTAACTGATCCCCAAAGGTTTTTGATTAAATAGCGGAATAGAAAATATGATCCAAAAAAAGTGTATGTATATCACACGTACACAACCACACTGGGCCCCAATTACTATTGTTTGTACCCCTAAAAGGCTAGATGAGGAGTAGGGGGAGTATGGAACAGGCAGCACCCTCAAACCTTCAGAAGTATGAGATGAACCCCAACAACTTGGAAAGGTGGATCTCTCTCACACGTACCAACACAGACTATCCCCCAATTTAACTGATCCCCAAAGGTTTTTGATTAAATAGCGGAATAGAAAATATGATCCAAAAAAAGTGTATGTATATCACACGTACACAACCACACTAGGCCCCAATTACTATTGTTTGTACCCCTAAAAGGCTAGGAGTAGGGGGAGTATGGAACAGGCAGCACCCTCAAACCTTCAGAAGTATGAGATGAACCCCAACAACTTGGAAAGGTGGATCTCTCTCACACGTACCAACACAGACTATCCCCCAATTTAACTGATCCCCAAAGGTTTTTGATTAAATAGCGGAATAGAAAATATGATCCAAAAAAAGTGTATGTATATCACACGTACACAACCACACTAGGCCCCAATTACTATTGTTTGTACCCCTAAAAGGCTAGATGAGGAGTAGGGGGGGTATGGAACAGGCAGCACCCTCAAACCTTCAGAAGTATGAGATGAACCCCAACAACTTGGAAAGGTGGATCTCTCTCACACGTACCAACACAGACTATCCCCCAATTTAACTGATCCCCAAAGGTTTTTGATTAAATAGCGGAATAGAAAATATGATCCAAAAAAAGTGTATGTATATCACACGTACACAACCACACTAGGCCCCAATTACTATTGTTTGTACCCCTAAAAGGCTAGGAGTAGGGGGAGTATGGAACAGGCAGCACCCTCAAACCTTCAGAAGTATGAGATGAACCCCAACAACTTGGAAAGGTGGATCTCTCTCACACGTACCAACACAGACTATCCCCCAATTTAACTGATCCCCAAAGGTTTTTGATTAAATAGCGGAATAGAAAATATGATCCAAAAAAAGTGTATGTATATCACACGTACACAACCACACTAGGCCCCAATTACTATTGTTTGTACCCCTAAAAGGCTAGGAGTAGGGGGAGTATGGAACAGGCAGCACCCTCAAACCTTCAGAAGTATGAGATGAACCCCAACAACTTGGAAAGGTGGATCTCTCTCACACGTACCAACACAGACTATCCCCCAATTTAACTGATCCCCAAAGGTTTTTGATTAAATAGCGGAATAGAAAATATGATCCAAAAAAAGTGTATGTATATCACACGTACACAACCACACTAGGCCCCAATTACTATTGTTTGTACCCCCAAAAGGCTAGATGAGGAGTAGGGGGAGTATGGAACAGGCAGCACCCTCAAATCTTCAGAAGTATGAGATTGTGTTCACTGTACCCCACAAAGATTGAGTTCACTGCACCCCACAATGATTGTGTTCACTGCACCCCACAAAGATTGTGTTCACTGCACCTCACAAAGATTGTGTTCACTGTACCCCCCAAAGATTGTGTTCACTGCACCCCACAAAGATTCTGTTCACTGTACCCCACAAAGATTGTGTTCACTGCACCCTAAAAGGATGTTGTTCACTGCACCCCACAAAGATTGTGTTCACTGCACCCTAAAAGGATGTTGTTCACTGCACCCCAAAAAGATTGTGTTCACTGTACCCCCCCAAAGATTGTGTTCACTGCACCCCAAAAAGATTGTGTTCACTGTACCCCCCAAAGATTGTGTTCACTGCACCCCAAAAAGATTGTGTTCACTGTACCCCCCAAAGATTGTGTTCACTGCACCCCACAAAGATTCTGTTCACTGTACCCCACAAAGATTGTGTTCACTGCACCCCAAAAAGATTGTGTTCACTGTACCCCCCCAAAGATTGTGTTCACTGCACCCCACAAAGATTCTGTTCACTGCACCCCACAAAGGATTTTGTTCACTGCACCCCAAAAAGATTGTGTTCACTGCACCCCAAAAAGGATTTTGATCACTGCACCCCAAAAAGGATGTTGTTCACTGCACCCCAAAAATGATTTTGTTCACTCCACCCCAAAAAGATTGTGTTCACTGCACCCCACAAAGATTGTGTTCACTGCACCCCAAAAAGATTGTGTTCACTGTACCCCCCAAAGATTGTGTTCACTGCACCCCACAAAGATTCTGTTCACTGTACCCCACAAAGATTGTGTTCACTGCACCCCAAAAAGATTGTGTTCACTGCACCCCAAAAAGGATGTTGTTCACTGCACCCCAAAAAGGATGTTGTTCACTCCACCCCAAAAAGATTGTGTTCACTGCACCCCACAAAGATTGTGTTCACTGCACCCCAAAAAGATTGTGTTCACTGCACCCCAAAAATGATTTTGTTCACTGCACCCCAAAAAGGATTTTGTTCACTGCACCCCAAAAAGGATGTTGTTCACTCCACCCCAAAAAGATTGTGTTCACTGCACCCCAAAAAGATTGTGTTCACTGCACCCCACAAAGGATTTTGTTCACTGCACCCCAAAAAGATTGTGTTCACTGCACCCCAAAAAGGATGTTGTTCACTGCACCCCAAAAAGGATTTTGTTCACTGCACCCCAAAAAGATTGTGTTCACTGTACCCCACAAAGGATTTTGTTCACTGCACCCCACAAAGATTGTGTTCACTGCACACCAAAAAGGATTGTGTTCACTGCAGCCCAAAAAGATTGTGTTCACTGCAGCTCACACACAGAAAAATGGATGTGGATCACTGACACCTGCCTATCTCCAATCCCACACCACACAGCAATATCGATTGTAGTTTGTAGAACACAGTTTCCCTAAAATTCAGCAGACTCTGTCCCTAACAGGATTGAGAAGAGATCGTAGATCAGGATTGAGTGCAGATTCACCCCACCCCCCACACAGCAATATCGATTGTAGTTTGTAGAAGACACTGACCCTATAATTCAGCAGACTCTATCCCTAAAATGCCTACAACTCGCCCTGCCTAAACACTCCGACCTGTCCCTCAATTCTATCCGGACACAAATGGTTTTTTCCTGCCTATCTTTCCCTAATCAGCAGCCAGCACATTGATGTGTGCTCTGTCCCTTAGCTAAGCAGCAGAATGACGCTGCTGCGGCGGCTGCCTCGAACTTATAAAGACTTGGTCACATGCTTCAGACGGCCAATCACAGCTACTAAGACATTTGCAGGCATGGCTGGGATGGCTTAAGGCACACCAGTTAAACGATTGTTGATTGGCTGTTGAAAGCCCGCCATGAAAAGAGCGCCAAAGCATGCAAAACCCGGAAATAAAACGACCGAACACGGATTTTTACCCGAACATACAGTAAAGTGTCCGTGTCCGTGTTCGGGTAAAAAAATCCAATTATTCGGTACGAACACGAATAATACAGTCCGTGTTCGCTCAACACTATTAATCACACAAAAAAAAAGTTCTTAAAAATAGTCGTTTTTTGATAGAGAGCCAATTATTACAAAAATTATTGGAAAAAAAAAGATATTTCTTTGGATTTAGTGTCTGTGCGGTCTAAAAAATGTACCTAGAATTTCAGTAGCGCAGGGATGGTGTTACCCTCCTTTCACACCTATATGTGTGTATGTGTATATATATGTGTGTGTGTGTATATACCCCTATACAGAAGTTCAGATGCCTGCCTCCAAAGACGCCCAAAAAAAACCCAATAAACGCCTGAAACAAAAATGCCCAGGTGTGAAAGGAGCATAACCCCATCCCTGCGCTACTGAAATTCTAAGAAAAATTATCTTTTTTTTCTGGTTCTGGACATGCTACAGAGCTGAAACTTCACAGGTACACTTTTTAGACCCCCCCAGACACTAAATCCAAAGAAATCTCATTTTTTTATCAATAATTTTTTCAACAATCGGCTCTCTATCAAAAACTACAATTTTTAAGAACTTTTTTTGTGTGATTAATAGTCCCTGGGGCATGACCAAGAACCCTAAGCACTTTTTAGGGGCATTTATTGGGTTTTAGGGCTTCAAAATGGTGTTTTTTGATTCCATATATATATATATATATATACAGTGCCTTGCAAAAGTATTCGGCCCCCTTGAACTTTGCAACCTTTTGCCACATTTCAGGCTTCAAACATAAAGATATAAAACTGCAATTTTTTGTGAAGAATCAACAACAAGTGGGACACAATCATGAAGTGGAACGAAATGTATTGGATATTTCAAACTTTTTTAACAAATAAAAAACTGAAAAATTGGGCGTGCAAAATTATTCAGCCCCTTTACTTTCAGTGCAGCAAACTCTCTCCAGAAGTTCAGTGAGGATCTCTGAATGATCCATTGTTGACCTAAATGACTAATGATGATAAATAGAATCCACCTGTGTGTAATCAAGTCTCGTATAAATGCACCTGCACTGTGATAGTCTCAGAGGTCCTTTTAAAGCGCAGAGAGCATCATGAAGAACAAGGAACACACCAGGCAGGTCCGAGATACTGTTGTGGAGAAGTTTAAAGCCAGATTTGGATACAAAAAGATTTCCCAAGCTTTAAACATCCCAAGGAGCACTGTGCAAGCGATAATATTGAAATGGACGGAGTATCAGACCACTGCAAATCTACGAAGACCTGGCCGTCCCTCTAAAATTTCAACTCATACAAGGAGAAGACTTATCAGAGATGCAGCCAAGAGGCCCATGATCACTCTGGATGAACTGCAGAGATCTACAGCTGAGGTGGGAGACTCTGTCCATAGGACAACAATCAGTCGTATACTGCACAAATCTGGCCTTTATGGAAGAGTGGCAAGAAGAAAGCCATTTCTTAAAGATATCCATAAAAAGTGTCGTTTAAAGTTTGCCACAAGCCACCTGGGAGACACACCAAACATGTGGAAGAAGGTGCTCTGGTCAGATGAAACCAAAATCAAACTTTTTGGCAACAATGCAAAAGTTATGTTTGGCATAAAAGCAACACAGCTCATTACCCTGAACACACCATCCCCACTGTCAAACATGGTGGTGGCAGCATCATGGTTTGGGCCTGCTTTTCTTCAGCAAGGACAGGGAAGATGGTTAAAATTGATGGGAAGATGGATGGAGCCAAATACAGGACCATTCTGGAAGAAAACCTGATGGAGTCTGCAAAAGACCTGAGACTTGGACGGAGATTTGTCTTCCAACAAGTCAATGATCCAAAACATAAAGCAAAATCTACAATGGAATGGTTCACAAATAAACATATCCAGGTGTTAGAATGGCCAAGTCAAAGTCCAGACCTGAATCCAATCGAGAATCTGTGGAAAGAACTGAAAACTGATGTTCACAAACGCTCTCCATCCAACCTCACTGAGCTCGAGCTGTTTTGCAAGGAGGAATGGGCAAAAATTTCAGTCTCTCGATGTGCAAAACTGATAGAGACATACCCCTAAGCGACTTACAGCTGTAATCGCAGCAAACAGTGGCGCTACAAAGTGTTAACTTAAGGGGGCTGAATAATTTTGCACGCCAAATTTTTCAGTTTTTTATTTGTTAAAAAAGTTTGAAATATCCAATAAATTTCGTTCCACTTCATGATTCTGTCCCACTTGTTGTTGATTCTTCACAAAAAAATACAGTTTTATATCTTTATGTTTGAAGCCTGAAATGTGGCAAAAGGTCGAAAAGTTCAAGGGGGCCGAATACTTTCGCAAGGCACTGTAGTACCCTAACTACACTGCATATCCCTTTCCTCACACTAATAATTGCAAAATTACACTGGAGCAGCAGGAGTAACAGAAATGCATCCACTCTATTGCACAGCCTCTCTATTACAGTGCTAGAGATTTGGCGGGGCTATGTTATATACTGGGGGGCGTATTCACTCCTGATTGGCCTCTGGACCCCCTAGTCACTCCAATCTGCTTTTACTGATGTATCTGGGCCAATCACAGGCTTTTAAAGCCCAGTTCCTGTCCCATTGCATTTTGGGTGGTTCTGGTGGCCGAATTCCGAACTTTTACCGCAAAAAGTTCGGAATTCGGCCGAATTTCGAACAGCCAATGTTCGGGTCGAACCGATGGTCGACCTGAACCGTTCGATCATCCCTAGTCTTGAAGGGATCAGTTAATGTTTATATTCAAGAAAATAACTACAAAATACTTACCAAATGGTACCGTACCCCTTCATTGCTGAGCAAATTTAATAAACGTATCCCAGATGAATGTTGGAGGTGCAAACAACCTCAGGCTGACATGCTGCATCTATGGTGGTCATGCCCACAGATACGGCCTTTTTGGAATGTGGTCACAGAATATATACTCAAAGTCACATCACAGGATCTACAATTACATCCAGCTCAATTTTTGCTCCATTACCACCCCAATTCTCCACCCAGATATTTCAAATCTCTTCCCATGATCATGATAAACGCTGCCAAACTTTGCATACCGAGGCTATGGGGCACCTCTAAAACCCCATCCCTCCATGCTTGGCTTACCCAAATTGACAAAATCTCAATGATGGAAGAGCTCATATCCACAGTACATGATTCCCCAACCAGATACACAAAAATTTGGAAAGATTGGATAATCTTTAAATGCTCACAAGAGTACAACAATATCACCAACAGGAACGAGGATTAGACGATAGAATACATCAGATTACCTGTCACGTACTACTACCGCCTATACCAGGTGATCTCCCCCCCTTTACCCCTTTTCCCCTCTGACTCCCCTCCCCCCTTCCCAATCCTCTCTTCCTCTTTTCTTCTATTCTCTCTTTCTTCCTTTCTTGGTCCTCGTGCTGGCCATAGGGACCTCCCTCTACCCCGATCAACACTTTAGCATTAGGTTTATAATGATGAATCCCCTATTACACCAGTATAATTGGTATATATACAACTATATTTATCTAATGACACTGGCTTCACTCTACTTTAAATGCAACCATCTACGGGATAACTATCCCACATTCATATCTTGCTTCATGTTACTGACCAATTAAACGTTTACATCTTTTCTTAGATATACTATATGTATTTAACAATGCACATTACTGTTGTCTCAACTGATTAATGTCGATTTATTCCCTAAACCTACATTATTCTGTTACATTATGTTCAATGTTTGACTGAATAATTGATGTTTGTATACTTCATTATTCTTCAATAAACTTTTTTGAAAAAAAAAAAATATATATATATATAATTTACTAAACACACCTGAGGTACAATATCAATTACCTTACTTTGATAATTGGGAGAGAGATCTGAATTGTGCCTTTTCCTCTGAGCAGCGACAACACATGATCAGTCTTACGCTTAAATCCTCCATGTGTACTAAGTTTCAAGAAACAAACTTCAAAATTCGGACAAACTGATATTACACTCCATATAAGCTACATAGAATATCTGCTAATAACTCTGATCGCTGCTGGTGTTGTCGGGAGGAAGTGGGGACAATGCTACATATGTTTTGGTCTTGCCCTAAATTGTCTCACTTTTGGAAAGAGGTTAGAGAGATTATGCAAAAATTCACATACAATGAGATTCCAGAGGATCCGGCTTTCTTTCTCCTACAACTTACTAGAGTTTCGGTGAAAAAATATAAACAAATCAATTTTATGTCATCTCTCGAATGCGGGCCAGCGCGACATCGGACGTGACAAGATCACGCCCCCACTAGCCGGCTTCCTTGTAATGATAGCGTGCTGGGAGACACCGCTGTATTTTTTACTTCATGCCCTATGATGTCTGCTTATATGTAAGTGTACTTGCTTTGTTTTTAATAAATTCAGTGTTTTATACGGAATTACACTATGTTCCTGTCACCATTTTTTATATGCCATCGGTTGCTGCTTGATTGCTGAGTACCTACTAGTTACATTGGAGGAGAGACATCGGGTGGAGTTCCCTGGTATTACATCTAGCCCATATTGGTCTATCCATTCATTTGGGTGACCCATATATTCTGGTAAGCTGCTAGTTTGCTTACTTGGTGACCTCTCTCTCCTGGTGTAGCTCCTTTTTTTCTTTTTATCTTACCTTTGTTTCCGTGACTTACCTGCTGAGACCTGTGGTTTCTTTGGTTTTCCTCGGCACCTTTACATCTGATTTTTTACACTTGTGGTGGACACTTCTTGAATATTGCTTTATACGGAATTACACTATGTCCCTGTTACCCTTATTTTATTTATGATATCGTTTGCTGCTTGATTGCTGAATACCCATCGTATATTATTGGAGGAGAGACATCTGGAGAAGTTTCCTAGTATCACATCAAGCTCGTATTGGTCTATCCATTCATTTGGGTGACCCACATATTCTGGTAAGCTCAAAATCCTCTTACTTGGTGACCCCTTTCTTCTGGTGTGGCTCCCTCCCCCTCCTCAATTTATCCTTGGTTTTGGGACTCACCTGCCAAGACCTGTGGTTCTTTTGGATTTTTTGGCACTATAATTTTGTGTCTTTTTCACATTTTGTGTTGGACATTTTTTATTTATTTAAACATTTTTTTTTAACATGGACTTTTTATACCACAATTTTTTGTATAATGATTGACAATGTTCTTACATATATTATCTTGCTTAGTACTCAGTACTTAGTACTTATATTTTGTTAGCGCTACACATATTCCATTATTATAGTTTTGGGGATTTCTATGAGTCCTATGTGTGCTGCTTTCACGTTGATCACAATTTACCAATATTACTTACATTAATCACATTATTAGCGTGGAAATTCCTACTATTATCATCTCTTGAATGCGGCTAGATCTTTTATCCCCCTTAGTTGGAAAAAATAAACACCCCAACAATTGTGTGCTAAATGCGTAAATTAGAAGAAATAAATAGAATGGAGGATTTGATATTACCGGCTCAACATAAAAGGGAGAACTACTCGGAGACATGGGATGCATGGAATATGTTTGTTCTATCAGGGGAGGGAGCCGCCCTTTTAGGGGTACGAGAGGTTAGCCGGATATCCCTGAGAGAGCTTGGGGGTTCGATGGATGTTTCAATAATTCTGCCGTTGGTCCGGGGGGGGGGGATGGGGGGAAGGAGAAAGGAGAAACACTTTTCCTCCCTTTTTTTCTCTCTTTTCTTCTTCTTTTTCTTTTTTGTTTTTTTTTTTATCTTATATAATGTAGAAAATAGGTTGGGTGGGGAGAGATTGTGCTATTTTTGTTAAAGGTTACATTGTAATGAAATGATGAGAGGATACATTTAATTGTAATGCAATATGGAATATAGATCCTAGACGCGAATGTATTTTCTGTTTTTATGGGTTTTTTTTTTTTTTTGTAAGAAATTGTCTCTCTTCTCTCTCTGCTATTTGTACAACTATGCTGTTTTTTTTTTTTTTTTTGTAAAACCTCACTCTAAACCCCTAATAAAAATTTAAAATTGGAAAAAAAAAAAAACAAGCTGGTATAACTAAAAACCATAACCGCACAAATAAATATTTTAGCAACACAAACCAGCACAAACATAGTACTAACCCTGTTTTATGTCTTTTGGCTGTTGTAGGGGGGCTGAGTGACCTTTGGTGACCTTTAATAAATCATTAATAAGATAAAAATGATAAAACATAGAACAGAGATTTAAATGGCACAAATGGAGCACTAACCAACCAGCATGTTTTTGTGTCTCTTGGCCTTTTTGGGGCGCTGGGTGATGTCAGTGTAGCAGAATTCCCAGCTGTTTTGCTGGTTATGGGTCCGCCAGAGTTACCGCTAGCAACAACAGCCCATTTAAGCATGTTCTCCAAGTGTGAGCACTGAGACAAGGAACAGTCCAGTATCTTGGGGTTTTTATGTTTATTGTGAACTTGGATGGGAGAAGGGATGAGTGGGATACTCCTCTTGCTCAACTATGCACAATTTTAGTGGGACAACTGAAAAACACCTATTAGCACTGACTTGATGCTGACTGGATGCCGGTCAACGCCAGATGACGCTGGTTAACGCTGACTTGCTGTCTGTTAACGCTGCACTGACTTCTGACACTTTCATGTGGCACAAAGTCCTAGTTAAAGCTTCCTTTACCCCTCCTCCTGAGGCAACTGTTTATAAGACTGCTGCATTGCTTAAAGCTTCAGGGCCCGCACCAGCACCCTCTTTTACACACACTTATCTTCAGGGCTTAAGCACTGGCACCAACTTTCCAAGCCCTCTTTACTGGTTAGCTAGCTCCTGGATCCCTCCGACCCTCTGGAGTGGTCCCCTATCCTAGGCAGACCCCTGGGCAGTTTACAGTACTCACAACACTGCTTTCCTGGAAACTCCTGCCCCAGCAGATCCACTCTGTCCTCAGCACACTGGATCCCTCTCTGCAGCTCAGCTCAACCTTCTGTCATTCAGGCCAACCGCCAAGGACAACTTCACTACCGCTGACAGGAGGAGAGACCGCTGTCACCCTCCTCCTGGGACTCTGCTTTCTGCCAAAGACACCCTGTCATGTGCTCCCCTCAGACTTATACCCCTTCCCAGGATGCATTGTGGCAGATTCTGCCCTCTGGGATAGATACAAGCCCTGGTGTGCTATTGGCCAGGTTTCTTCCACCGTCCAATGAGAGAACAAGTGGGTGGGGTATTATTAAATAAAAACAAGCTGTTATAACTAAAAAACCAAATCAGTACAAATAAAAATTTTAGCAGCACAAACCACCATGAAGACAATTGCTAATATCTGAAAAAAAGCAGCGCAAATGTAAATTCTTATAGCACAAAACACAAACGTAGCACTAAAAAAAAACATTTGAGTTTTTATTTGTGTTGATTGTAGGGGGACCAACTTCGCTGGGCTAATTATTTTAATTTTTAAAATAATGCTCCTTCAATTGTGCTAAAGATAAGCTTTAAAGGTGTCCCTGACTCTAAATTCTAAAATTTTCATGGTCAAAATGAATAGACAAGAACACTGAGAAAGATCAGCCAATAGGGATAAATTCATTTAGAGTTAAATAATGGCTAATAAACTGCAGTAAAATAACACTTGAGGTGAATCAGTTGAGAAAGTGCAATTCATTAACAATTTAGCATTAAATACTGAATGCAGTGTTTAATCGATTTAGCAGTAATTACCGCATTATTTAATGGGGTAATTTATCATATTGAGCTGGTTGCTAAGGAGCGGGCCGCAAAGCCGGCCTCTGCGTCCTTAACAGCGGATGGCTCATCAGCTGTCAGTGGGTTCCTTTTCCTCACAACCCCAGACTGTGGTTGTGGTGGGGTCTGTGGGCAGGGGACTTACCAGAATCTGGAAGTCCCCTTTAACAAGAGGCCCCCAGATCCTGCCCCCCCATGTGAATGAGTATGGGGTACATTGTACACCTACCCATTCACCAAAAAAGTATAAAAGTGAATAAAGACAAGAGGCAGTTTTTGACAATTCTTTTATTTAAAAATAAAAAAACAGGGTTTCCCAATGTAGATCCATCGTCAATCACGACGCCCGGCACACCGCCGACCTGTAAGGAAAAAAGTTGCTCCCACCAACGTTCCCACGGTCTGCCAGCTTCGCTGTGAGACAGTTCTTAAATAGGTAAGGGGCGAGGCCACCTGGCAAAATCACCTGGTGGCATTGCCCCCTTGTGACATCACCGACCAGTGCATGCTGGATCGGTGATGTCACGGGGGAGGTGCCACCAGGTGACATCGCCCGGTGGCCCCATCCTTACCTATATAAGAACTGTCAAATGGCATGCCACTCATTCATCCTTTTGCCTTCAGGACGTATGATTTTTTTATTCTTTTTCAGGTCCGGCAGTGCGGCGGGCGTCATGATTGACAATAGGTCTACATCGAGGGACACTGTTTTTTTAGTTTTAATAAAGGATTTGTCAAAAACCTTCCAGATTCCAATAAGCCCCCTGTCCAAAGACCCCCACAACCGCAGCCCAGGGTTGTTGGGAAGAGGCCCTTGCTCAATCAACATAGGGACAAATAAACCCTCCATGTTGAAGGCATGTGAATTGGTATGCTTCAGGAGGGGGTCCCGGATATTGTTACCATTGTTGAGACTATTTCCAAACAGGCTGGTGAGTGGCACGCGGTGATTGATCTAGCGAATGCGTTCTTTTCAATCCCCATTGCACCAGAGTCACAAGACCAATTTGCTTTCACTTGGGAAGGACGACAATATACTTTCCAGGTTGTGCCGCAAGGATATTTACACTCCCCTACAATTTGCCATGGATTAGTTGCCAGGGACTTGAGCCACCTCAATCTGAAGATTTCAGTGTTTCACTACATTGATGACATCATGATTTCTGGATCAAAAGAGGAAATTGAGGAGACACTTCCAGCCATAGTGAACCACCTGACAGGAAGGGGATGGGTTGTTAACAAAGAGAAGATCCAAGGCCCAGCCAAAGAAGTCAAGTTCCTTGGGATGATGTGGACAGGACCAGTCCGTAAGATACCACAGCCTGTGTTGGAAACTATTCAGAACTCCCCAGAACCAACAAATCTGAAAGAAGCTCAAAAGTTTTTAGGAGCACTGGGGTATTGGAGAGCTTTCATACCCCACCTAGGGCTCCTACTACGACCCATATACAATGTTACGAGGAAGAAGTCTGTTTTTGCATGGGGAGTTGAGCAAGCCACTGCATTTCAAACTGCAAAAGAAGCAGTGTTACAACATCAAGGTTTGGGACCAGTTCGAATTGGGGCTCCGTTCCAGTTGGATGTAATGGTGAATGACAATGTAGCCTCATGGGGATTATGGCAGCCAAGTGATGAGAAAGGCAAGAGGGCAGTACCAATTGGATTCTCATCCAAACAACTGACTGGGGCACAGCAGAGGTATACGCCTTTGGAGAAAAATCTGCTGGCAGCATATATGGCATTACAGCATGTGGAACCCATGACAGAGAAAAGCACAGTATCTGTAAAGACAGATTTACCTATAGCAGGCTGGGTAAAAGATGAAGGATTGCCTATAAAGACAACAGTGGCACAAAGACAAACGCTTCTGAAATGGAAATGGTACCTGCAGGAACGAGGGGGAATCCAGGCTGGTGAAGTGAAAGAATTAACCCGGCTCCTTACTGGTTTGGTCACTTTTGATACTTTGTCCAATCCAAACCTACAAGAAGCAACGGTCCTACAACCATCTCCAATTAAAACGGCCCCGCCATTTGAAGAGCTGGGTGAAGAACAGAAAATGAACGCATGGTTCACGGATGGGTCAGCCATTTTGACCTATAAAGGCAGACAATGGACTGCAGTAGCATACAATCCACATCAACAGACTGTGATTCAAGAAAAAGGTTTAGGAGGATCAAGCCAGTATGCTGAACTGAAAGCTCTAGTCATTTTAATGGAGGAAACCACTGATCCTGAATTATACATATACACAGACAGTTGGGCTGTGTATAAGGCTTGTGTGACATGGATGCCCACTTGGAGAAGCAACAGGTGGTTAATTCATGGAAAACCCATATGGGGAGGTGAAGAATTATGGAAGAGAATATGGGAGACAGCCCACTCAAGATTGATCCACATTGGGCATGTCGACGCCCATGTGAAAGACAGATTTGGAGAGGAGAACCCGAACAAGACTGCTGATGAGTTAACCAGAGTACAAGAAGTTAAAATTACAGAAAACCCTACAGATCCAGTACTATTTCGGATGGCAAATTGGGCCCATGAGACAGCAGGTCACAGAGGCAACTCCATGACACTAGAATGGGCACGAGCCAGAGGACTACCAGTAACTCTTCAGATGATCATTCAAGCCCAAGAAGCTTGTGAGACATGTAATGAGATCAAGAAGTGGCCTCTCACAAAGCAAGCCGTGGACATTTGAACAAAAGTCCATTGCTGGGCAGGTATGGCAGATGGACTACATGGGTCCCATGCCAAAAGGAAGAGGTGGAGTAATGTACTGCTGTACTGCTGTGGATACATTCTCGGGAATGTTGAGAGTACTACCCTGTAAACATGCAAACCAAGCTTCAACTCTTGAAATGCTCCAGACTATAGTGACTGCCTATGGATTGCCATCTGAGATACAAACAGACAATGGAACCCACTTCACTGGACAGCTCGTGCAGCAGTGGGCAAATGACTCAGGGATTAAGTGGATCTTTCACATCCCCTATCATCCTCAAGCCTCGGGGTTGATTGAAAGGTGCAATGGGCTTTTAAAAGAGCAAATTCGAAAGCTATCCCCAAGTAGGACATTGAGGGGTTGGGATCGGGTTATCACTCAAGCAGTCATGATTTTGAACAGCCGACCAATAGGGCAGTTCTCACCTTATGAACGTTTAACTGGACAGGTAGAAACACCGACAGTGACAATTAGGTTAAAGTTCCAAGGTACTTTTCCTCAGCAGGTGGGAAAGAACAAGTTTAAGCTAAAAAGTGATAGCCGGATTGCAGTAAAGAGAGAGAAGGAATGGACAACATGTATTCTTCCTGTGGGTGGTAGGTTACCAGAAGGTGCAGAGGTTACTTTCACCCTAACCGATGAATTAAGCAATGAGGGTTGGTTAACCCAAGGGACAGTAAAAACACTGACAGATCTGTGGGAAGTTCCTTTGACCAGGGGGAACCCAGGGCAGATTCTAGAAAAAACAGTACTGGGCGTGGTATCCATTTGGATCCCGCGAGCAGTACTGGTCATGTGGGAAGGAAATGATGTTCTGCAGACTGGTTCTAAGGTTTGGGTACTACCCAGAGTGAGTGAACAGGCCAGACAGAAAGGAGAAATATTGTCAGATGGGCCTGGAGATACTAAAGCTGTATTATTAAGGGGAGATACTCACCCTGTTTTCTTTCCCTCTAACAGATTGGTGGCGGTATAGATACAATGGATCCATGGTCTTCTAACTCCTATCTGAATCTATTGGCAAGATATGCAAAGACGTCAAACAACTCAGACTGCTGGATCTGTGGAGCAATTGCATTCAGCGAGGAAAGCAGCTATCCTTATGTCGGAGTGCCTTGGACTTTAGAGGATCTCAAAACTTATAACAAAACAGGATTTGGATGGTACCGAGAGGTCGGTCAGCCTAGATCGATGGACAGGATACACATTATCAACCGTCCACAAGAAGGAGCTGTGTGCATCAGTTCTCATGACAACGGAATTCATGCTTTAAAATTGGGACAATCAAACTGTACAGCTGCTTGGGTGAAGGGGTACGGTAATGACCAGAATTGGGCAATGGCTGTTGATGACTCCAGTCCGGTAATTACAATAGATCGTATGACCCCCCACGGTCCAATCAAACGGATAACTTTTCCCTTTCTGTCTAATCTCTTGGATACCTGCTTTAACAGAGTTTCAGATGATAGTTATAACGTTCTTCCTAGGGGCGTGTATTTCTTGTGTGGGAATTGGGCCTACCGATGGCTCACAACTAGCTGGGAAGGAGAATGTTACCTTGGCTCCATCGTCCCTGCAATAAGGCGAAGAGACATTTTTCCAGGGGAGTTGATCAGAAACAAAAGATGGAGCTCATTTATCGGAACACATGAGGGTAACTCTGGAGTTCTTATCCCTAACTGGGGAGTATATTGGTCATTGAACCGGATAGATGTTTTAAAAAACCTAATGGATGAAGCCTTAAATGCCACGGTGGACTCTATTTTAAAGCTATCCCAGGAACAAGTGCAAATAAGAGCCGTGGCTCTTCAGAACAGACTGGCATTGGATTATGTTCTGGCTTCAAAAGGGGGTGTATGTGCTTTAATCGGGACTGAGTGCTGCACATATATTGTGAATAATTCTGGGACAATAACTCATGATTTGTCAAGGATAAATAAAGTCAGAGAGTTGCTCCGTAATCCACCAGACAACGGACCTTGTGGGTGGTTGGGTACTTTAGGAATCACATTAATGCAATGGGCAGTGGTATTAGTTGTTATATGCGTTAGTTTGTACTTTTGTGTTATGTGTGTGATGTGTATAGGCAAAAAAGCATTGAAGAAAGCTAGGCCCCTACGAGAAGTAGAAATGTATGAATTATAAGTATTGCCTATGTATGGGATCAACAGGTGGATTGTATCAGTTGTGGTTAACTGATTCATGACAAATGTCCCCATACATGTGTAATACCATTGCTCACCCACAGGTGGTCTCTTATTTCTAAAATGGCTGCTGCATATTTAATGAGCCATGTGCTTGCAGGGGGGGAGGTGCAGCCATGTGTGGATGACCTCACTTAAAATGACCTGTGAGTGGACAAGAGGTATGACCACATCCTGTGGGCGGTCTGTTGTGCACAGTACTATAAAAAAAGAGTAATTAGCATGAGGAAGTTCCTTTTGAGTTGAACGATGGGGATGCAGCATGCAGCCAAGACTTCTCTTTGTCTTGTTCCTCCAGATAACCACTGTAAGCTGTTTGAATTTCAACTACCAGAGCTAAGTATAATTTCATATTTTTGGGAAAAGGGGTTTTATGTCTAAGTATTTTGTGTGATGTTTATGGTAACTTTTAAGATGTGCAAGGAAGCTTTATGTATTATGATGTCCAGTAATGGTAACTTTTAAGATGTGTAAGGAAGCTTTGTGTTTATGATGTCCAGTAAAGTTTTGTTTTATGCTTTTTAATCAAAACTGCTCTTGGTGCCTGCTTTCATACTAAATATTCACAAGATATTTCAGTGGCTGTCCAGTTAAACCTGAAATTTTCAGTATATTGGGCTGCAACAATTAAGAGCTAATCTGCTCAAATGTATGCAGTCCTTTGCTTTTTATAAATTTTGTTGTTTCTTATTGTTATTAGATTAATATTTATAATCTCATAACAGCCTTATATTTTCCACATTTGTTACAACTGGCGTAGTCGGCAGGATACTGCATGGTCACTAAATATAGAATATTTGGATGAAATATAATGTTATATAAGGGTGTATGAGTAGTGTCCATTAGATTGCTGCTAATGTGAGCAGTTTAGTGGATAAGCCCTAAGGACAGTGTTATAGAGGGTGTGTGAGCATCCATCAAATTGCTGCTAGAGTGAGCAGTTTAGTGGATGAGCCCTAAGCACAGTGTTATTCATTTGATATTATGCTTTTTATAAATTTTGTTGTTTCTTATTGTTATTAGATTAATATTTATAATCTCATAACAGCCTTATATTTTCCACATTTGTTACAGGGTACCAAGTGCTAAGGGTCTTTTCACACGAACAATCCAATCAGATCCGCCTGTCAGTTTTTTAGGCGGATCTGTTTGGATCCTCCATGCATCCCTATGGGGCAGCGGATGTCAGCGGAGACATGTCCGCTAACACCCGCTGCCATCCGCATCCGATCCTGTCCATGAAATCCGGATGGATGGAAACCCTATTTTCCATCCATCCAGGGGATTGGATCGGATGGAATCGGGTGAGAATGGACAGGCGGTCCGCTCTCATCCGATTCCCCATAGAGAGCAGCGGGGCTCTGACACCTCACTCTCCGCACACAGTGCAGAGACGTCATCCGCCGATCCCCGCTGAGCAGAGAACGGTCCGCAAAGGAATGAAAGGAGTGTGAAAGGAGCCTAAGCCTGTTTTAAGCATTTTAGAAAAACAAGAATATTGTTTTATCTTTAGGATGTATCTAACACTATATACAGTATCTATAAATCAAAGCTCTTGCAACAGTACAGAGAAATGGCAACCACTGTATAACTGGCCTTTGCAGCAAGGAACACATGGAAGGATGACACGTGTCCAAAAACAACAAAGAAAAATTCCCAAATGACTTACAAACCAGCCTGCAACAAACCAAATTGTCCTGTCTAACAATTCACGTTAAAACCAGGGGATTTGTTTGCACATATTTGCAAATATATGTATAAGCTGCAGGGCCGCTTCATAGCACCCTAATGTCCTTCAGTCTTAACTCTATAAATTTTGAGAGCCTCCAATGTTGGAGCACATTTATAATAATGGATAGATTAAGGGCAGGTATGCCTGGATGGAGCTCACCCCTCCTTAAAAGTATAAGAACACATTGGATACCCAGAAATAGCACAATGGCAGCATTGGTATCCAGTGTGTCCCCTCACCAATTCCAACCAACACTAACCACCAACAGTAAAAACAAATGGCAACCACTCCAACCTATAACTGGCCTTGGCAGGACTGCAGTACACTAGGGTGCCATGAAATGGCTCTGCAGCTAACACATATATTTGCAAATGTGTGCAAACCAAACCCCTGGTTTTAACATGAACTATTAGACAGGACAATTTAGTTTGTTGCAGGCTGGTTGGTAACTGGGCTGGGAATTTTTCTTTGTTGTTTTTTGACAAAGCTCTTGCAATGATTTGCTGAAATGGTGAGACAACTAGTCAATCGTACCCATGGAGGAGGATGTCTATCTATTTCTGGCATTATGACATGAAATCTCCTACTTCAGTTAGAAATCCCTACTGCTTGCCCAATATACTGTAAATTAGGAAAGAAGTTATAGCACTTCACTAGAGTACAATAATGAAATATATATGTAGCACACCCCCTAAAAAGCTGCTAGAAAGTTTGGTCCTCTTTCCCCCTCAGAGCACACAAAGCCAGGCACACAGCATTTTCTGCATTCTTCCAATGGCTCCAAAGTCCAGTGTAGGGGTTTCTTTGGGGGGGGGGGGGGGGGTTATTGAGAGGAATGAACTGGTGAACTGGGATAGGGAGAGGTAGCATTTTTTATACCCCAAATACTGTAGAACTGGATAACTTGAGGACTCCCCAATTTGTAGCAGCAATTCACCGATTGCTGGATGCACCTCACAAACTGCTGGCTGAACTGCACAACTGTTTAATATCCCACAGGATCTCTATGCTGATGTTGACCTGGACTCCTTCCAGAGTTTAAAAGCTATACACATTCACTAACTCCTCAGAAATAGGTTGGTTACTCACTCAACCACAGGATCATCAATTTCCTCATGCCGATTTCCACCAGGCTCTTCCTAGTGAGGGAAATGTAGACTCACACCACCATAGGACAGCTGGACTCTTTCCCACCAACCTCCTTCTGGCTTTCTCTAGTGAGCTTCTCCAGACCTCACTTGAACTTTAGTTCTCAGCTTGTGAATAGGACCCCCAGCTAGGTCTCGCTGGGATTTCAGTGTCTTCCACAAAGATCCTTCCAGAAAGCTGCCCAGTGACCGAGCCCCTGCACAGGGGTCTCCTCCAGCAGGACTGGACCAAGGAGCTCTATGTCCGCAGCTTAGGCCTCAGACTATTTATAAGCTCCCTCACCACCTCCTAGGCACACTTCCCCAGGGATTGGCTGAAATCCCATACATATTCAGGTTGCTTGTTCTTTCCTTCCTCTCACTATTCTTCTAGATTTCTCTAGAATACAGAGGAAAGCAACAGAACAGCAGACTACATTAGCGTTTATAGCTGCTTATGGATTTTACCTTACTGCTTTATTACGTCATTATCTTTCCAGAAACTTACTTTGGACGAGTGGCTGATATATCTGTGATCCCCACATGAGGATTCACACTATCCACATATTTATTACACATTCTACTTTTGTGTGCAGACTTTACTCCCTCAGATCCCGTGTCAGGCATACCCTCTGATGGTGCGCTACTCTGCACATTCTGTGACTCTGATTGGAATCTATCTGTGAGTTTTAATTTCATAAGGGTTGGATTTATAGAGCTGGTTACTAGCTACATACAAGACTATCTTACATTTACATGTATATATATTACATTTTTTCTAGATACATGAATTGCACCTGCTCCTGATGAAGTGTTTACTCATGAAATGCGTTGAGCTCTTTAGGAAGCAGTTCCACTGTACCATCTTTATTTTACCATGTACTCAATTGCATTGTTGTTACAACCTTCTGTATGTATTGTGTATATTTGTGTTGTTACCCAACATGAATGCACATGTGTTATCATCTATTCATCAGTGTTGATGTTTTTACTACAGTATCCATGTATAATCCATACCCTTTCATTTTATCCTCTATGTACATTGTTATCACCTTTTTTATCATCATTTTATGATCCAATTAAAAACGTGATCTACATTGATCTGACTTTTTTTTTTTTTATGTGTTCATATTTATTTTAGCCACAAAAGGCCACACACCTCATATAAAGTCCTAAACTTTTCTTATTTTTAAGCAACAGAACAGCAACGTATGAAACATTGAGCAGTCCTAACTAATCAACCCCTGTTACACTGATTGCAGAGCAGCTAAACTAAATTTGCCTACAGCCTACTCTAAACTAGGAGGGTGCTACATATATATTAGCATTTATATCCTTAGTGCAGTACAATAAACCATAAAAAATACACATCTACATTTGGAATCAACTCCTTTCTGAATTCAAGTAAACCATACAAGCCTTTGCATAGGTATGCTAACATTGATGCACTGATATTAGGAACAACAACAATGTACACCCTCAAAGTAATTAAATCTTTGTAAAGATGTCCCTTTATCTAATATGTTTCTCATGAAAGCAAAGTATAGCAGGCTGGTATTGTTTCAGCAAGTTAAATATTACACCCCATTTAGTTGAATACCCCATACCTTTTATATTACTGGAAACCGCACAAATAGAATAAACAAATATAATACACATTTTAAAAGAAAAAAACATTCTAAAAGCAAAGAGAATAAGAATAATTACAGTGTGATAACACAGATTCAACAGTTCAAATCACACAACATATAAATTATAATAAAGAATAACAGCATTCCCTATCAACAATAATAGCCGACCAAGCGCAGTTTTTAAGGGACCAGAAGGGAAAAACACCTACACTCATTTTTTTGCCTGAAAAAAAAAATGGGGAAAAAATAAACCCTAAACCAACAACTTAAATACACAAAGGGATACCTTATCTCTACTCTACACACTAATGTCCCATATTCAAAAGTCCCACAGAGAAGGAAAACAGAGAAAAATGTTCAAAACCAATAGCATCTAGAAAGACCATATATATGATATTATCTCAATCCATTTTATCATAAGTTGTTTCTTGCTGTATCAAAAATATTGTTTTTTCCTCTATGAACATTTCTTAGCCATGTTAAGAATTCTTACAACACTTTCATCTTTTGCGGTTATTTTGTTTATTTATTTATTTTTTTGGAACTTAGCTGTTTCCTTGGAACTTCTGCAGGAAATTCAGAATATATTGAAATCTTACATGTTGTCTCTATACTGATAATTAACCTGGATACGGCTGGTCTTGGCAATTCTCAAGGAATAGGAGGGTGGGTTGCAACTCGATGTACCTTCCCTATTGCAAACACAGAGGAAGGAAAATGTGTCTAAGGAATACACTTATTTTCCCACTTCAGTTTTTTCCAGGGCTGGTGATGCATATTCTGCTTTAAAAGATAGGCTACATCCTCCATATCATGTATTATGCCTTCCAAAACTGAAATGAATTTCCCAACTTTCTTTCAAGTGATGTCTAATAAATGTTTTTCTTCCCCATTTGTATCGGTCTGAGTTTTCAACTTTGCAATAGAGGAGCCACATTCTTGTGCTGCAATATGGGCTCTTTCTCAAAATGACATTTTTTAGTAACACATAAAGGGTTATATGTACTCACTATATTTTTACGATCTCTCCTTCCCCCTTCAGTAATCCATTGAGTTGCATTAGATTGAACCCAGAGTGGAAGCTTAATGGGCAATGGCATTCACAAATGAAATCGCACAAATCTCAAAATTCTGTGCAACCTCCTATACACATCCTCAGACAAACAGCTTAGGTGGGGGACTATGCAAAAAAAAAAAAAAAAAAACATGAACTAAAGGAGATCCAGATGGAATCCAAAGAAGATTCAGGGAAAGACTAAAGACACAATACTGCAACTACCTGAGCCCCACACAACACCAGACCCAACATAGAATAATCAGAAAAGATGCTTTGCACAAACTCAGAGCTGGGTAGCATCGCTCATCACTTCTTCTCACATCACCATATAGGCATACCTCGCAAGTGGGGGAACACTATATATAAATAGACAAAATAGTTAACTAAGGATTGTAAAACACTCTACGAACAATAGTAGAACTCTGAGGAGAGGTAGTTTCTTATGAAGCCTACAATGAAAGAAGCATGTTCTCCAATATGACTGTAAAGAGTATATGTTACACAGCTGGCTCTGCAGTGGGTAGCAACATATCTGTGGGTCCAATGGACAGCAAGCTAGTGCACAGGAGGGACTCGGGCCTTTAAGATTTTAAATTTAAAATGTAAATAAACATTTATAAGTGGAAAAGTAAATAATCATTTCAATTGGGCAGCAATGTCTGCCCTAAAATTCTTGACATTTGTCCACACAAAACATCATTGAAGACATATGGGCTGATTCAGTACTAAATCAAATATGTAAAGTTTAGCATGTGAAAAAAAATTACTTACTCATTGCTCATTTGTTCCTCATTCATGAACGTTTTTCAACTCACCAGGTAAATGTGCATTTTTCTCTGCGAAAATGGTTTTCGGGGCAAAGATTTTCCCATACATACTGGGCAGTGTGTAAACACTTTAGAATGCTGAAACGCCACAAAGCACATAAAAGTAAAGTGGAAGAAAACCCTAACTCTAACTATTCCTAAAAATGTTCCCCCTTCTCCTACCTAGTTTGTATACCCTGTGTTACGGAATAGGGCACCCCTGAGCAGGTACCTCCGTTGACAGATGCTCCTAGTGCTTCCCGAGGGCTCCAAGCACTCCACCAGACACCGTAAGCACTTCAGACTCCACGAACCGCCGCAGCTTGGTTAGGGTCTTGGCATCTCCTACCCACCCTGGACCAACGACAAGGCCCCAGGTTCCTGTGGGTGAACCTCTCTTTCCCCAGAGAGTGCAGCACGAACAAGCTCTTACACAAGCTCTTACAAGAGCTCAGTGATTCTCTAAGGGAGTATGGAAGACCATAGCAATCCCTGCAGCAGATTCCCCCAATAACGACACAAAGCTCCGAGATGAGGGTAAAACAGGAACAACATTTATTGGAAGAACACAGCACACTTTTATACAGAAATTGGAACATCCTTCCCCCAACAACCGCTTTCCCATTGGTCAATTGTAAAGTACTTGCAGTTCTCACTAAAGTCCTCTCCAGCATATGCAAATGAGGGCTTGAAAATGAGTCAACAGGGATTGGTCAGATAGTTTTGACCAATGCAAGGAGACAGAAGCCCCAGGGGGCAATCGATGTACACAATAGTCAGACACAGAACAATGGTTCCCTAACGAGCCCTCAATACACATTACTCTGAGTGTCAATAGACCGCCCGTCTCCTCAGAACTTCCTGTAATGCCATAGTCCCATTGCAGGAGGCGAGCAACCAGGCTTCTCCAACGCCCAGTGGCGAGATTGGTCTCGTCACATCTCTCCCCCTTTCCAAAAAGACTAACAGGGTACCTGACCTCCTGCCGGTCAGTGCCCTTGTTAGTCCAGCAGCCCACCCACAAAACAGAAAAAACAGTACGGCCCACCCACAATAAATGGTTACTACACCTGGTTAGAGGAGAAACATGTCCATGTCCAGGTGCCTCACCACGGCTGTGTAGGGGACTGGTAGGCTGCCTTGGTGGGTTGCTGAGTGGGCAGAGACCAGCGGTACTCTGTCCTGGTGCCAGCACTACAACCGGAGTAGTCTGGTTGGAGCCTGGTTGCTGGAGGGGGAGACCGCCTGTCTCCCCTTTAGATACCCCACCATGCTGCTGTGGGAGAAGACCGACTGTCTTCCCTTTGGCTAAACAGCCCTGTTGCTGGGGGTCAGGACCGACTGTCCCTACCCCCTGTGCTGTGAGTGCAGAGACCACGGTCCCATCTGCACTGTTGGGGGGCTTACTGTCTCCCCCTGGTACATTAAGCTGCTGCTGGGGAGAGGGGGTAACAAGCTCCTCTCCCGATAGAACACTCTGCCCATCATTGATCCGCCGCTGGGGAGAGGTGGTAACAATCTCCTCTCCCATACATACTTCCAGTCTTTGCTGAGGGAGACCGACTGTCTCTCCTCCCAACACAGAGTCCTGCTGCTGGGGAAAGGAGACTGGGCTCTCTATTCCCTGTAGGATACTATGCCGCTGGGGAATGGAGACTGGGCTCCCAATTCCCGGCACATCACACTGCAGCTGGGGAGGGAGGACACTGCTCTCCTCTCCCTGCACTTTACACTGCCGCTGGGGAATGGAGACTGGGCTCCCAATTCCCTGCAGGACCGGTGGAGAGACCTCAGTCCCATCTGCACTGGTGGGGGGCTTACAGTCTCCCCCTGGTACATTAAGCTGCCGCTGGGGAGAGGGGGTAACAATCTCCTCTCCCATACATACTTCCAGTCTTTGTGGAGGGAGACCGACTGTCTCTCCTCCCAACACAGAGTCCTGATGCTGGGCGACAGGACCGACTGTCTCTGCCCCCTTTAACTCAGCCTGCCGCTGGAGAATGGAGACTGGGCTCCCAATTCAAAATAAATCAGGCTGCCGCTGGAGAATGGAGACTGGGCTCCCAATTCCCAATAAATCAGGCTGCCGCTGGGGAATGGAGACTGGATTCTCCTCTTCCCTTAACTGTACCTGCCGCTGGAGTTCCTCCCAACGTGCCAGCTGGCCCTCTCTCTCTGCCCTGTCTAGCAGAGTCCCGAACACTAAGTCCTTCACGAACCGCTTGGATCTCTCCAGTGGATTGGGTCCGAAAAAGTTCAGCCGTAACCACACCATACGGTCATATTCTCTCAGAGAGTATCTGTACTCCACTGCTGGTTCCATCCCGTCGCTTGCCACCAATTGTTATGGAACAGGGCACCCCTGAGCAGGTACCTCCGTTGACAGATGCCCCTAGTGCTTCCCGAGGGCTCCAAGCACTCCACCAGACACCGTAAGCACTTCAGACTCCACGAACCGCCGCAGCTTGGTTAGGGTCTTGGCATCTCCTACCCACCCTGGACCAACGACAAGGCCCCAGGTTCCTGTGGGTGAACCTCTCTTTCCCCAGAGAGTGCAGCACAAACAAGCTCTTACACAAGCTCTTACAAGAGCTCAGTGATTCTCTAAGGGAGTATGGAAGACCATAGCAATCCCTGCAGCAGATTCCCCCAATAACGACACAAAGCTCCGAGATGAGGGTAGAACAGGAACAACATTTATTGGAAGAACACAGCACACTTTTATACAGAAATTGGAACATCCTTCCCCCAACAACCGCTTTCCCATTGGTCAATTGTAAAGTACTTGCAGTTCTCACTAAAGTCCTCTCCAGCATATGCAAATGAGGGCTTGAAAATGAGTCAACAGGGATTGGTCAGATAGTTTTGACCAATGCAAGGAGACAGAAGCCCCAGGGGGCAATCAATGTACACAATAGTCAGACACAGAACAATGGTTCCCTAACGAGCCCTCAATACACATTACTCTGAGTGTCAATAGACCGCCCGTCTCCTCAGAACTTCCTGTAATGCCATAGTCCCATTGCAGGAGGCGAGCAACCAGGCTTCTCCAACGCCCAGTGGCGAGATTGGTCTCGTCACACCCTGTATAAAAAAGATCTGTATATTTACCTATTTTAAAGCGAGCCTGGTCATGTGATACAGCAGCTCCGTGTCAGAGAGTGGCTGCTGCAGGTGGAAGATGGAGCATCAACAACATCTGGGCCATGGGAGTCTATGGGTGACATTACGGCTCTGTGAATTCAAAACAATTTTTGAGCACTACCTTACAAAAGGGACCTGCTAAGTCACATCACTGACCAGCCTGGAATTAAAAAGGTAAGTACACAGATCTTTTTCATACCAAATGTGAGGGTAGGTAGTAGGAGGGAGGGAAGGAATGTTTTAAAGAATAGCTAGGTTTTACTAACACTTTAAGCAAGGGAATAGAGTGTTTCTAGAGGGTGATCAGTGCTTTGCTGGCCTTTCAAGGGTGAAACTATACAAGTAGTCATGGTAAATAGATGTATCCCGCATTACCTACTAAAGAAGGTAAACAAAATGTGTTTTTTTATCAAGTGTTCAGGATGGTCATGTCATATGTAGGGCCATCTCTTCTCAGGTGCTGGGTAGTTCTCTATCATACAGAGAGCCTTGCTGGTGTTGCCTTATGAGTAGGGTTGAGCGAACACGGAATGTATTATTCGTGTTTGTACCGAATAATTGGATTTTTGTTACCCGAACACGGACCCGAAAACTTTACTGTATATTCGGGTAAAAATCTGTGTTCGGTCGTTTTATTTCCGGGTTTTGCATGCTTTGGCGCGCTTTTCATGGCGGGCTTTCAACAGCCAATCAACAAGCGTTTAACTGGTGTGCCTAAGCCATCCCAGCCATGCCTACAAATGTATCAGTAGCTGTGATTGGCCGTCTGAAGCATGTGACCAAGACTTTATAAGTTCGAGGCAGCGACGCTGCGGCGTCATTCTGCTGTTTAGTTCAGGGAGAGAGCACACATCAACGTGCTGGCTGCTGATTAGGGACAGACAGGAAAAAAAACATTTGTGTCCGGATAGAATTGAGGGACAGGTCGGAGTGTGTTAGGCAGGGCAAGTTGTAGGCATTTTAGGGAGAGAGTCTGCTGATTTTTAGGGTCAGTGTGTTCTACAAACTACAATCGATATTGCTGTGTGGGGTGGGGTTTGCAGTGACCGATCTACGATCTTAGCAATCCTTTTAGGGACAGAGTCTGCTGATTTTTAGGGTCAGACAGTGCGTTCTACAAACTACAATCGATATTGCTGTGTGGGGTGGGGTTTTCAGTGACCGATCTACGATCTTCGCAATCCTTTTAGGGACGGAGTCTGCTGATTTTTAGGGTCAGACAGTGTGTTCTACAAACTACAATCGATATTGCTGTGTGGGGTGGGGTTTGCAGTGACCGATCTACGATCTTAGCAATCCTTTTAGGGACAGAGTCTGCTGATTTTTAGGGTCAGTGTGTTCTACAAACTACAATCGATATTGCTGTGTGGGGTGGGGTTTGCAGTGACCGATCTACGATCTTATCAATCCTTTTAGGGAGAGAGTCTGCTGATTTTTAGGGTCAGTGTGTTCTACAAACTACAATCGATATTGCTGTGTGGGGTGGGATAGGAGATAGGCAGGTGTCAGTGGTCCACATCAATTTTGCTGTGTGTGGGCTGCAGTAAACACAATCTTTTTGGGCTGCAGTAAACACAATCTTTTTGGGGTGCAGTGAACACAATCTTTTTGGGGTACAGTGAACACAATCTTTTTGGGGTGCAGTGAACACAATCTTTTTGGGGTACAGTGAACACAATCTTTTTGGGGTGCTGGCTGCTGATTAGGGACAGACAGGAAAAAAAAACATTTGTGTCTGGATAGAATTGAGGGACAGGGCGGAGTGTGTTAGGCAGGGCGAGTTGTAGGCATTTTAGGGAGAGAGTCTGCTGATTTTTAGGGTCAGTGTGTTCTACAAACTACAATAGATATTGCTGTGTGGGGTTTGCAGTGACCGATCTACGATCTTATCAATCCTTTTAGGGACAGAGTCTGCTGATTTTTAGGGTCGGACAGTGCGTTCTACAAACTACAATCGATATTGCTGTGTGGGGGGGGGGGGGGTTTGCAGTCACCCGATCTACGATCTTATCAATCCTTTTAGGGACAGAGTCTGCTGATTTTTAGGGTCAGACAGTGTGTTCTACAAACTACAATCGATATTGCTGTGTGGTGTGGGATAGGAGATAGGCAGGTGTCAGTGGTCCACATCCATTTTGCTGTGTGTGGGCTGCAGTGAACACAATCTTTTTGGGGTGCAGTGAACACAATCTTTTTGGGGTACAGTGAACACAATCTTTTTGGGGTGCAGTGAACACAATCTTTTTGGGGTGCAGGGAACACAATCTTTTTGGGGTGCAGTGAACACAATCTTTTTTGCCCACTGAGGAGGAGGGAGAAAAGTATTTTTCTATCAGGCACTGTGTGCAGCATTTTTCCTTCAGCTGTGCTGTGCTGAGTGACTGATCATACACTGCTGTGTTCAGTTCACATGTGCTAATATTGAGTGGTTTCAGAAATCATACACTTTTTTTCTATTCCACTATTCAATATACAGCCTTGGGTTAAAAAAAATAAATTGTGGCCTGCAGCAGAGCTAAATGATATTTGGGGTTTTTGGGGTTCATCTCATACTTCTGAAGATTTGAGGGTGCTGCCTGTTCCATACTCCTCCTACTCCTCATTCAGCCTTTTAGGGGTACAAACAATAGTAATTGGGGCCTAGTGTGGTTTTGTACGTGTGAGATACATACACTTTTTTTGATCATATTTCCTATTCCGCTATTCAATAAAAACCTTTGGGGATCAATTAAATTGCGGGATAGTTTGTGTTGGTACGTGTGAGATCCACCTTTCCAAGTTTTTGGGGTTCATCTCATACTTCTGAAGATTTGAGGGTGCTGCCTGTTCCATACTCCTCCTACTCCTCATTCAGCCTTTTAGGGGTACAAACAATAGTAATTGGGGCCTAGTGTGGTTTTGTACGTGTGAGATACATACACTTTTTTTGATCATATTTCCTATTCCGCTATTCAATAAAAACCTTTGGGGATCAATTAAATTGCGGGATAGTTTGTGTTGGTACATGTGAGATTCACCTTTCCAAGTTTTTGGGGTTCATCTCATACTTCTGAAGATTTGAGGGTGCTGCCTGTTCCATACTCCTCCTACTCCTCATTCAGCCTTTTAGGGGTACAAACAATAGTAATTGGGGCCTAGTGTGGTTTTGTACGTGTGAGATACATACACTTTTTTTTGATCATATTTCCTATTCCGCTATTCAATAAAAACCTTGATTAGGGTGTGCCCAGGCACATCCGGCACACCCTGTGCGCACGCCTATGACACCGCCACATCCACCATCACCTCAACCTCCCTCCTACTCCATATGGGCCTCGTCCTTCAGAGATGAAGAACATTGTTTTATTTTTCTGTTTTTTTTTTTTGTTGTTTTAAGTTATTTCCCTATCCACATTTGTTTGCAGAGCACTTGCCATGCTCTTAACTGCGTTTTGCTGCCATTTGCAGCACTCTAGCCCTTTCCATTGGTGTTTTAGAGCCATTTTAGTGCCTGAAAGTTCGGGTCCCCATTGACTTCAATGGGGTTCGGTGTCCGGGAAAAGTTCGGCAAAAGTCCGGGACACGGACCCGGACTTTTTTTTAAAGTTCGGCCGAACCCGCCGAACACGGACATCCAGGTGTCCGCTCAACTCTACTTATGAGTTTATGTGTAATCTCCATTACTGTCTTACCTGATGAGGAGTTATGTATAAATCTCCTATAATAATTGTAAATAGCTGGATGTAAATATTTATTTTTCAAGATATTGAGTACCGTATATACTCGAGTATAAGCCGACCCGAGTATAAGCCGAGACCCCTACTTTTACCACAAAAAGATGGGAAAAATCATTGACTCGAGTATAAGCCTAGGGCGAGAATGCAGGGCGGTGGGCATGGTACAGGAGAATGCAGGGTGACTGGCATGGTGCAGGAGAATGCAGGGTACTGGCATGGTGCAGGAAAATGCAGGGTACTGGCATGGTGCAGGAGAATGCAGGGTACTGGCATGGTACAGGAGAATGCAGGGTACTGGCATGGTGCAGGAGAATGCAGGGTACTGGCATGGTGCAGGAGAATGCAGGGTACTGGCATGGTACAGGAGAATGCAGGGTACTGGCATGGTGCAGGAGAATGCAGGGTACTGGCATGGTGCAGGAGAATGCAGGGCACTGGCATGGTACAAGAGGATCCGGGGTTGTGGGCATACTACAGGAGATGCAGTGCTGTGGGCATGGTACATGTGGACTATGCCCGCAGCACTGCATCCCTCGTAGTGTGCCCGCAGCCCATGGCAGGTAGTGAAGCTGTTTCACTTACCTGTTCCAGAGGCGCCTTCATTTTAAAAATGGCGCCGCCCGGCGCCGACGTGTCATTGTGCACGCGCCGCCGCCGCTCGTATAGTTGAATAGTAAACAAGTATGCCAGCACTGCGACCCTTAAATATGGGTTGAAATACTTACCTCAAAGTGAGGGTATTTACAATCCACACATAAGAGAAGTCCCCTTTAGGCAGATCTCTGTTGGTGACAGCAAATCTCCTTGACAGCAAGTCCAACATATATTGATACCTAACAAATGTCCTTACTGATAGCAGTCCTTGCAGGCTACATGGAGATGAAATGGTGAGCAGGCATCAATGACTCTGGCTGAGGGATAACAAAAGCTGGGCACGTTGTCTATGTTGTCCCTCTGTGCTGCTGGCACATCTCTGGAGGGTCAGGTGAGAGACAGCTCATAAGACTCTAGGCAATCCCTCTCTAGCCTGAACACAAACATGACCTTGGCTTGTGTCTTCTGGGTGCCTAGTTGGTCTTCTCCTGGTCTACTGGGTCCTTTACCTTGCTAACAACCTGCAACTCTCCTTGCAGATTATGGACTCCCTTTAGACTACCCACCTGTTCCAGGCTCTTGGCTTGCTTTATGGGGTTCGCTACTCTCTCCTCAGTGCTGAGCCTACTCTACCCTGCAGGCTCCAAACAGTTACCTGTTACCTATACCGCTAGAAGAGAGTAATGTCTGAACCTCGATTGTGGCCAATCGCAGTCCTACTCCTCCCTTTCCTGGCAGCCTGTCAATCAAGGGCAGAAGGAAGAAAGGGAGGACATCCTGTGGTGCAACAGTAAAGATGATTCCAGGGCTATGCAGCTCCCATTGGTTAAAGGGGCTACCAGCTAAAGCTACATAGAAAATAGTAATACAAGTAGACTTTGGATTTGACTGCTCTGGTGTACTGTAACTTTGCAGTACTCAGTACCTGCTCTTGCAGGTTACCTTTGTGGATAATCCTTTAAGGCCCACTCATGCACTGCTGCCATGTTCTTGTGTGCCCCTATCTATAACTACCCTTTCCACCTCCCAGAAGCCTCCTAAAATACCCTGCAATACACCTGTACTTGAGATGTCTTTTAACTAAGGCACAGATGCTTTTCAGTCTAATTTTGGTTTTGAGCAAAGCTTGCACATGGATGGCAAGGTAGCAGACAATAGGCTCAATTTACATAGCTTTAACACAGGGATAAGGCTGTGTAAATCAGCCAGCGTAAATTCTTTTTTTTTTTTTCAGCCAGCCTAAATTCTAAATAACGCATGCTCAAATTACTTTGTCATGCACTAACTTTGTGAATCATGACAGGCAATAATTTCTAATCAGCAGGTTAAATTTCTTTATTTAAGCAAATGCACCTTTCTTTTCTCCAATTCCTATAGCTCCGCATAGCTTACATTTGACATGCTGGATGAAGCCACCCTTGGCTTCTTGTCTGTGTCTGTGTAGCTATAGTACAGTATGTTTTCAGCACAGGATGGTGTTCCAGCTGTACAGCGAGAGCATCATTATACATGGAAGTCAGATTAATTGAAGTGGACTGCTTCCCCTCTAGGAACTCCGCACTGCGCTTTAATCTGCTTCCTCGGAAATTATTACTCGGAGCAGGGATGCAGGGAAGGCTGAATTTTTCACCCTGCAGCTTTGCATAACATGAAATGCAAATGTGATGGATAGCATAATACAAAGTCTGAAATCAAGCTATTCTGCTCATTTTTTCTTGCTATCCCTGTGGGTTTTTTTCAGCCTGAGTGTATTCCCATTTTATACCATGTTTATTATCCTATATAACAGCTTTGGGGGGTGCAACTGATTGGCTTTGCCTTTTGCTTTAATAACCTATTGAAAGGGATTTTAGATTCAGATTCTAGAGCTTAAAATTCAGATTCCTAATAGCTCTCAGCAGACGCCCCTCTGAAGAGCCATTCCATGCTCCAATCAACCTTTCGCTGTTCTGTAGGAAGTACAGAGCAACAATCTGAATTAATCCTTTTTTACAGCCACGGCTAATTCCATTACAATTGCATTAAAAATGTTCTGCAAATGGAACTGCCAGGATTATGATTATGCAAAAGGCTTATTGTCCCCAAACGTTCTGCAAAATGATTCGAGGGCAAGTTCTGTGTGGTACTTAACATGAGTGATTCATCGTGAAATCTCAAGACCGGAAGGCGATCTAGCTAGTCACATGGAAGTCTTCGGGAATGTGTGACACTTTTGCCCTTAGCTGTTTGCATGCTAGATCATTTGTTCAAAGCCTGATATAAATCCCATTCAAGCTAAATTTAAAATATACACATTTCTTTTAATAAAAGCAGAATGTTGCCAGTCTGAGGTTAAAACGTTCAAATGAAAGTAATTGTTGTATAAGGCAAGAAAATGTAAAATGATTGAGTTCCTGGTAGTGAAATTATCACATAATTATTCCTTTTCTACACTAATGCTCAGTTATCTGTGGATATAATATTAAGAATTTGGCACAGAGTTGTCAAGTTGGCTTTGCAAAGTATACAGTGTCAACATGTTGGGCCGCTAAATAATTACCTTGCAAAAACCTGCCGAGTGACAACATTAATATTTTCTCTCCTGAAATTGGTTTGCTGTTGACTTGCAAATTTCCCCTTAAAATCGACTCTGATATTTGGACACCAGCATGTGAATGTTAATAATTGGTAGGCTGCTTATGACAAATTGCAGATTCCCACACAGCACTTACCCCATATGCAAAGACACATAAGGATATATTTAATGCAAACTGACATTTGTAAGCAATGAGAAGATCACTATCATAGTGCCTATGCGTACCTTTATTTTTCTCTGTCATTTTCTCCCCAACTGCACAGCTTATGCAGCTTTTGTTAATGCATATAAAGGACAATAATTGCTGTTGAAGCACTATGAATATGCCCATCATATTACAGGCAATAGTAAATTGATGCATGCTCTCTCTGAATATACTGTCATTTTATCATAAAAGCAGTAGAAATGCATAAACATCTCCAACTCAAAATGTAATATTATTATTTAAAGTAAAATTGTGCCCAGACTAAGCACACTAAATTATTTACATATTGACAGCAAAAAAATCTTTAAAAGAAGCCCTTGTTCACCTCTGTAACTATAGGCAGTGTGGAAAAATCCATCTTCAAAGTTCAAAACAGACACAGAGGAAAAATAGTGGCACACAGAAAGAAATAGTGTACATTTCTGGACCACAGACTCTGAAGGTTCATCAGTAAAAGTCCATAAACAGTCCATGGGGCACTTTAGGCAGAGCGACATCTGTTCCCAGAGTAAGCCAGCTCTGTGTAGAAAATAATAAGAGTAAAAGGGAAGCGCCCACTAAATGCAGTATTAAAAGCAGACTTTAATCTCAAACGGTTAAACACACATTTACAGGACACGATAAACAATATCATAAAAAGAGACACCGCCGATTGTCCCTGTTCTGCAAGATCTGCCATTGTTTATCCCACTGCTGATGGATGGATGGAGTAAGGCTGGAACGCTGAATGGCAACCCAAAAATCTCCTAGGCCAGCTTGAAGTGCACAGGTGGACCTGGCTGGTGCTTTCCCTTTTTCTCTTATAAAGTTCAAAACAGAGGCACTGAAATCTTGGCGCTTTCCCAGTCCCATTCACATCTGAACATGTTTCAGCTTGTTTCCCTACACCTGACTATGCCTGACTAAGTTGAACATGCAGAATCCTATTTTTTATAATTGTCTATTTTCACATTTGTACAAAAGGAAGGGGGTTCCCCTGAGTGGGACTTTTTAGGCACAATAGTATAATATACTTATCATCAAAAATTATAATGTTCAAAAAAATAGTTTATTAAATTTATATGTGGTGATAAATAGTGATAAAAACACACAAGCAATGAGCAGATACAAGATATACAACCATGCATGTACTAGAACCTAAAACCCGACATGTTTCGAAGATATAATTTTCTTCTTCTTCAGGGGTAGTTCTTGACAGTGCTAGGGTTAATCTTATCTAGACTTTTGATGCTTGTGATACAATAAAAACAACTGGTTGATCGTGATCTGACTGGCGGTGTTACTTTCCTTGTAAGGAACAGGAATTTTTATCTTTTGACAATGCACATGGATTGATGGATGAGGCCAAACGGGTGTCCCCAAGAGTAGGCAACCGAAGTCCAAAAAATAGGAGGCCAGAACTGATGCCAAAACTCACAGACACTTACTAGGGCCAAGTGAAAATTTGGCAGTCTTCCTGCAGTCTCCAACCAGCAAAAATCTGGTAATTTTGTATTGTAAATTTTGTATTCTGTCCCAGGGATGTGGCACTAAGAACACTGGTCATTAGCAACCTCCAATAATTTTCACATTTGTATGTCGCCTAATGTTCTATGCCCTATGTTTTTTTTTTTTTTTTTTTTTTTTAGTGTAATCAGGTATTTTTGCCACTGTAGACTTCAATGGGTCTGCCTGTAAATGCATGATGTGTTTGCAGGCATTTCTTTTGCAGGCATTTCTGTCCCTGAAAACAGGGCCGGACTGGCCTAGCGGGATACCGGGAGGTTTCCCGGTGGGCCGCTGGCCCTGGGGCCGCTTTAAGGGCCGCCGCAGCCGCATCGCCGCTTTAAGGCCGGCACAGCCGCATCGCCGCTTTAAGGGCCGCCGCAGCCGCATCGCCGCTTTAAGGCCGGCGCAGCCGCATCGCCGCTTTAAGGGCCGCCGCAGCGCCGCTTTAATCACTGTGTGACGTCAGCCGCTGTGAGCCGTCAGGACGCCGACGGTCACGGGGGCGGGGCGGCTCAGCGGCGGGAAAATTGACTAGCTGAGTCAGTGGAGGGAGGCTGGCTGAGCGTGCGGGCGAGGCTGCGAGTGCGACCCGACTGGTAACTGTCACGGGCACGCCGATTATGATCCCTCCCTCTGCACTCATCCCCACAGTCCCTCCTCCCCGATCCTAAGGGTTTTTGGGTGATGCCAGGTGGGAAGGCAACACATGACTCAGAGCCAAGATATGTCATGTGGGTTTGCCACTGCACCTTCTTTACCCCAACCCCACTCTGCAGTAAAAGACATCTGTGCCCTTCTAACACCCCAGCCCTCCTGAACCCCAGTGCCATCACCTCCAGACCCCCGGCGCCATGCCCCACCTAAACCCCCAGTGCCATACCCATGCCCTCCTGAACCCCAGTGCCATCCCCTCCAGACCCCCGGCGCCATGCCCCACCTGAACCCCCAGTGCCATGCCCTCCTGAACCCCAGTGCCATCCCCTCCAGACCCCCGGCGCCATGCCCCACCTGAACACCCAGTGCCATGCCCATGCCCTCCTGAACCCCAGTGCCATCCCCTCCAGACCCCCGGCACCATGCCCCACCTGAACCCCCAGTGCCATGCTACTGACCCCCAGCACCATGCCCTCCCTACCCCCAGCGCCATGTTCTCCTGAACACCCAGCGCCATGCCCTCCTGAACCCCCAGCGCCATGCCCTCCTAACCCCCAGCGCCATGCCCTCCTAACCCCCAGCGCCATGCCCTCCTGACCCCCAGCGCCATGCCCTCCTGACCCCCAGCGCCTTGCTCTCCTGAACCCCAGGGCCATGCTCTCCTGAGCTCCCCCTGCCATGCCCTCCTGACCCCCAGCGCCATACCTTCCTGACCCCCAGCCTCATGCCCTCCTGAACCCCAGTGCCATGCCCTCCTGAACTCCCAGCGCCATGCCCTCCTGAACTCTCAGTGCCATGCCCTCCTGACCCCCTCCCCCAAAGCCATGCCCTCCTGAACACCCAGCACCATGCCCTCCTGAACCCCAGTGCCATGCTCTCCTGACCCCCAGCCCCATGGCCTTCTGACACCATAGCACCATGCCCTTTTGACACCCCAGTTTTCTTGACACCCCAGCCCTCCTGATCCCCCCAATACCATATCCTCCTGTCCCCCCGGTGCCATGCCCTCTTGACACTCCAGCCATCCTGACCCCCCAATACCCTGCCCTCCTGACCCCCCCCCCTGCACGGTGCCCTTCTGATCCCGTAGTACTGTGCCCCCTTACCCCAGCCCTACATACTGATGACCTCTGTACACTGCCCTATATGCTACCTCTGTACACTCCCCTACATACTACTGACCCGTGTACACTGCCCTACATACTACTGACCTCTGTGCCCTGCCCTACATACTACTGACCTCTGTACTCTGCCCTACATACTACTGACCTCTGTGCACTGCCCTACATACTACTGACCTATGTACACTGCCCTACATACTACTGACCTCTGTACACTGCCCTACATACTACTGACCTCTGTACACTGCCCTACATACTACTGACCTCTGTACACTGCCCTACATCCTACTGACCCCTTTACACTGCTCTACATCCTACTGACCTCTGTACACTGCCCTACATACTACTGACCTCTGTACACTGCCCTACATCCTACTGACCCCTTTACACTGCTCTACATCCTACTGACCTCTGTACACTGCTCTACATACTACTGACCTCTGTACACTGCCCTACATACTACTGACCTCTGTACACTGCCCTACATACTACTGACCTCTGTACACTGCCCTACATACTACTGACCTCTGTACACTGCCCTACATCCTACTGACCCCTTTACACTGCTCTACATCCTACTGACCTCTGTACACTGCCCTACATACTACTGACCTCTGTACACTGCCCTACATCCTACTGACCCCTTTACACTGCTCTACATCCTACTGACCTCTGTACACTGCCCTACATACTACTGACCTCTGTACACTGCCCTACATACTACTGACCTCTGTACACTGCCCTACATACTACTGACCTCTGTACACTGCCCTACATACTACTGACCCCTTTACACTGCTCTACATACTACTGACACTGGCCAGAAATCAGAGCACATAGCCAGGCTTGAAACTAATCAAGAAAATCCGCTTGCAGTACCAGATGTTCTGCCTTCATGATGGACTCCGGCATCTGACTTGTGGGGGCAACCAATTACCCCCCAGACAAGACAAAAAAAATGTGAATGAAAGTGAATGATGAGATTCTCACTGAAGCTAACTTTTAAGGTAGGCTAAGTTTATATTTTTACAGTGACATTAGTTTTAGTAGTTTTTTCAGGGTTTTCTTTATGCCAATTTTTATTATGGATTTGCTAGTTAATTTGAAAAAAAATAAATGATAAAAAGGGGATTCTAAAAAAGGTAGCTCTGCACCCCGGTGATCTTTGATCTCTTCAATGTTGTTCAGGTAGATCTCCATCTTTTATAGGTTGCCTACCCCTGCTTTAGAGACTCAGTGCTACGTTAGACACGATTATCAGCAAAGATATGCACTTTCCCCGATATATCGGAGGTGGCCAATATTGCCGATATTTCCGGAAAGTGCGTTTACCGGAGTGATGCCTGCAGCTTGAGGCGTCACCCCGGTACCGGCGTCCATAGCCGACGGTCAGCTGTTTATAATGACAACCGATGCTGAGAAGCCACTCGGCTGTCGTTACAAGGAGCGGGAGGGGAGCCTTCCACGGCTCGTCCAGGTCTCCTGTCCCACTGGGAGACCTGGGCAACCAGCCTGCACGGCTGTCGAATACCCGATCAAAGCCACATTCGGCTCTGATTGGGTCTTCACGCAAAACCCCGGAAGTGATGTCATGAGTAATATCACTTCCGGGTACTGTCTGGCGCCAGATTAAAAAAAATGACGGCATTCAAAACAGCCAAACTTGGCGTTTTGAATGCATTTAAGTGCAGAGGAGGGGTTCCTCCTCTCCCAGATCCCTCCACAAAAGTACTTTTAAAAAAAAAAAATAAAACATTTTAAATGTACAAAAATATCATCCGATACCGATATGCATTGGCTAAAAGATCGGTATTGGCAACGAAAAACCTATATCGGTCAATCACTAGTATGAACGTTTACTGGAAGGGGATACAGAGGGTATATTGGGAATCTTAGTGACGAGCGGTATGCGCTCCGTATCTCTTTTATAGATGGGGATGTAATACAATCTATGATCACCTGAAAACAGGGTGAGGTGACGTTAAGCTGTTGGGTTGGTATAATAATGTTATGGGGCTGGTATGAAATTATTTCCAGGGCTGGTTTTTGTCCCCAGTCCGGCCCTGCCTGAAAATCTCCTCCGCTTTTATAAAACTGCTCTCCTCCCCTTGCCCAGCCTGGAAAGCAAACACCTGAAGCTTGCAAAAACACTTTAAAATGTCCGTGAAACACAAAAAAAAACTGAAAAAAATAATTCAAAATCACTATGAATAAGATCTGCTAGGTGTGAATACAGGTTACTTTCTCTTGCACCAGAATCTTGTCAGATGGCCAGTCTTCTAATAAAACAAAACATCTGGCTCACAGAAACCTGCATGTTTTGGATAATAGTTTGAAAGGTTTGATATAAACAAATCTGACTGGTGCAGCATTTGCAAAAAAAAAAAAAACACCAAGTGCAACTTTTCGCACAAAAAGTCTCACAAACTGTACGGAATAAGTAATGGCACGTTAAAGATGTTTGCCAGTATTTGACACAATAGAGTTGTGCAGTAGTTTTCCAAGAGAATGATGGTGCGAGACACATTCTAGCTATGGAGTTGATTTACTTAAACTGCAAAGTGCAAAATCTGGTGCAGCTCTGCAAAGAAATCAATCAGCTTCCAAGTTTTATTGCCAAAGCATAATTGAATAAGCTGAAGTTAGAAGATGATTGGCTACCATGCCCAGCTGCACCAGATTTTGCATTCTCTAGTTTTAATAAATCAACCCCTACATGCGCTGTCACATAATTATTTATTTGACAAGCAATGCACATAACAAAATGTCACACGCAACAATTCACATTTGCTGTTTGTCTCCATGGCAGCCTACGTGTGGGTTAACCCCGCCTCCACTCCAAGGGTATAGGACCCCCCTCCCATAAATTTCAGCTCTCAGGTACAGCAGGTGTTCATTTTTTGTCCTCCTCCAAGGACCTACACTTCTGATGTCTTACTACGTCCAGCTTACCTTAGGATACTTTGGATGGTGTCTGCATGTCCAGAGCCCAGCCACGGGCGGGTGAGTGACATTTAAAATCCCCTGCTCTCTGCGGTTGACTGAAGCTTGATCGGCATTCTCTGACATGGGTCTGAAGATTCGCATTGCTTCCCTTCATGGCAGCGGTATTTGTTATTTATGTGCACTTTGTCTGTCTCTTTTCCTATCACTGTACAATATGTTTGTTTGGCCCAATGGCGCTGGAACGCTTCCTGCGTTCCAGCAAACCCTTCCTGCGTTCCAACAAACCCTTCCTCTTCCTCCTCTGCTTCTAGCGTCCAATCGGTAGACGCTTCGTGGTCCCGCACATGCGCAGTGCGCCGCGAGCGAAGTCGAGGCTTGGTTCGCACATGCGCATTAGCGATCGCGGCTGCATCACCGCTGACGTCATTCCGGCGGGAGATTTAAACAGCTGACGATTCCCCTGTACTTTGGGAATGTACTGTGGGCTTTGCGGCAGCTTCCCAGTGTCTCTGGATTCCTTGCTACAGGTATGTGCAATGGAGACTTGACTGCAGAGGGGGGGGGGGCGGAGAGTTGTCACCGCACAATGTATCATTGACATGGTGTCTGATATGTATTACCTTTCTTTATCAGTCTGGTTGTTTGGCCTGAAGTATGGATCCTGCGTCACCGCCCTCCTGTGGCCAGCCCTCTCACAACAGGTGGGTGCTGGCATTTTTCAGAGGGGGGGGCGGGGAGGGCTTGCTGGTCCCTAGGTCATGGCTAAATCCAGTGTCTCCCCGATTTTCTCTTTTTTCCATCAGCTCTTCCAGGCCTGATTTACCACAAGAAAGAGACCCTGTCAGACCTCGTGGGAGTTCATCCTCCAGATCTAAACGCCGTGAATCTCCATCAGGTAGTAGGCAGCAAGGGAGACGCTCTAATTCCTCCCCCAGACACCATACACAATACCAGAGTCACCGCACACACCAGAGAGCCTGTTGGGGTTGTGGGGCGCATGTCCCGGAGGACAAGTCCCTATGTGAGCCATGTTTTGCTCATGCAGCCGGTGAGAGGGGGCAAAAGGATCAAGGATTGGAATCTCTAGTGAAGAGAATAGTACAACAGTCCCTGAAAGAATGGGGTACAGTCCCACCACCTGGTCCCACCACATCTAGTTCTCCAGCGGAAGTGCAGGAAGATCAAGGCCCCTCTCAACCGAGCATTACTTCTGCAAAATCATCTGACAGTGATTCGGAAGAAGAAGGGGCTGTAGGCGGCTTTGAGTTCGCCCTAGTTTCACCCCTGATCAGAGCCATTAAAGAAGCTCTCAGATGGGAGGATCCTGTGTCTCCTCAGAAAAAGCAGCGGAAGTTCTTCAAGCACCTTGTTAAGGAGCGTATCAACTTCCCTTCCCTCTCTGAATTACAAGAGGTGATTACTGAAGAATGGAGTAAAGGGGATAGTAAGTCTTCCTTATCCTCCAAACTTGGGAAATTATATCCCTTTAAACCGGAAGATGTCGCCCGTCTGGAATCTGCTCCTCTTGTGGATGCGGCAGTTACAAGATTAGCAAAGCATGTCACTTTGCCACTAGATGACGCAGTCTCTTTCAAAGACCCTTTGGATAGGAAGATAGATCTGGACCTAAAGAGGATCTTTGTGACGGCCGGCGCGGCCTGCAAACCTGTGATGGCATTAGCAACAATGTCTAAAGCCATGGAAGTCTGGGTTTCCGATATAGAATCCAAACTTGGAAGTCTCTCGGAAGAAGCCGTAGAAAGTTCCCCTATTCACGAACTCAAGCTGGCTTCAGTGTTTTTAGGAGAAGCATCTATCGATGTTCTGCGTCTTCTGTCCAGATCGATGCTATCCTTAGTAACAGCAAAGAGAGCCTTGTGGCTTCGCCCGTGGATTGCAGATCCTGCTTCTAAACAGGCATGGTGTAAGATCCCTTTTGAGGGTACTTCCCTTTTTGGAAACAAACTAGACAGCGCCATTGCCAAGGCTACTGGCGGAAAGTCAGGTTTCCTCCCACAAGACAGACGACTATTTGGTCAGAAGAAGCCTCAACCTAGGAGGCAATACACGGAGAGATCAAGAGATGCACGCTCTTACAAGCCTAATAGAGATTTCCGAAGAAACTGGAGAGGTGGTCAATCCTCTACTCGGAGGTCATCAAAAAATCCAGCGCCTGCTGGACAAGATTCCACTAAATCTTTTTGAGATTGGGCCCATCCAGGCATGTCAGGTGGGGGCACGTCTTCTCCATTTTCAGCATGTCTGGGCGGCCTCAATCACGGACTTTTGGACCGTCAGGACAGTCTCTACAGGCCACAGATGGTCATTTCTGGCAGATCCAGTTCCAAGATTCATCTCAACTCATTTACCCTGTCTAGAAGAGAGAAGAGAAGTCTTGCTCGCCTATGTAGACGCTTTGGTGGCTCAAGGAGCGGTAGCTCCGGTTCCGGAACAAGAAAAATTTCAAGGGGTTTACTCACCCCTCTTCTTAGTCCAGAAGAAGAACGGGGCCTGGAGGCCTGTTATAGATCTCACATACCTGAACAAGTTCATAAAGAACGAAAAATTCAAGATGGAAACACTCTCAACTATTCAAAGGGCAGTACTGCCGGGAGATTGGCTCGCCTCAATAGATTTGAAGGATGCGTACTTTCATGTACCTGTGGCAACCGACTTCCACAAATATCTTCGCTTCTGTGTTCAGAATCAGCATCTGCAATTCATTTGCCTACCCTTCGGCCTGTCTACCTCACCCAGAGTATTCACCAAAGTTCTTCTAGCAGTGGTAGCCTTCATAAGATTGAAAGGTATACGTCTACATCATTACTTAGACGATCTTCTGCTTCTGTCTCAAGAAAAGGATCAGTTATTGGCACACAGAGATCAGGTCATATCGACCCTCAAAGAGTTTGGCTGGCTGCTAAACCTACAAAAGAGTCAGCTGGAGCCCACTCAGCGCCTAGTCTATCTTGGGGCGCAATTCGACACCGTCGAGAATTCAATCTCTCTCCCATTAGAGAAGATACCGGTAGTGAGGGAGAGAATCCTTCCGGCTCTTTCCTCTCCTCGGCTGAAAGCCTCTCAGTGCCTCAAAATCATTGGCACCATGGTGTCCACGGCTCCAATGGTCAAATGGGCTCTCTGGCATATGAGGCCCTTCCAAAAAGGGTTCCTACAACAATGGAACACAGAAGAGAAAGATCAGTACATTCATATCTCCTCCAGCATGAGATACAGTCTTCTTTGGTGGCTGCAACGCAGGAATCTGCTCAACTGTCATTCTCTGGTTCCAGTCTCATGGACTATAATCACAACAGACGCCAGCAACTCAGGTTGGGGGGCTCATTGTCTGACAGAGATGACACAGGGGAGATGGTCTTTTCAGAGACACACTCCAGTCTCCAATATACTGGAACTCCGAGCAGCCTACCAGGGTCTTCGATCTTTCCAACACCTGCTAGAGGGGAAATCTGTAATGATTCGGATGGACAACACCACGGCAGTGTCTTATGTGAAGAGACAAGGTGGGACACGGAGTCTCTCTCTGCTACGAGAATTAGACCCGATCATGTCCTGGGCCCAGACTCACCTAGTAAACATCTCGGCAGTTTACATCCCAGGTTCACAGAATGTTCAAGCGGATTTTCTGTCCAGGGTCCAGTTGAACCACAACGAATGGTCTCTCCATGTGGAGTCGTTCAAATGGATTCTGTCGTTGGGAGTATCTCCCGAAGTCGATCTGTTCGTCTCCCCTTGCAACCACAAGTTGGAGAAGTATGTCACGAGAGGCAAGTGTCCTCAAGCTTACGGGACAGATGCACTAACCGACAGGTGGGAGTTCAGCAGGGCTTACGCCTTTCCTCCAGTACCCATCATTCTCAAATTCCTGCAAAGACTTCAAGCGGAAGATGTGGAGATAGTGATGGTGGCGCCTTTCTGACCGAACAGGCCATGGTTTCCGCTACTCCTACAACTGAGTTACCGGGACCCGGTCCCTCTTCCCCTCAGACCAGACTTGCTTCTTCAGGGAACATCAGTGCACCCCTGTCCTGCAATTCTCCGGTTGACGGTCTGGTTCTTGAGAGGGAAAGGTTGGAATCGCTCGGCTGCCCATCTACAGCCATTTCCACCTTGATGAATGCTAGACGACCAAGTACTAATAAAGTATACTGTAGAATCTGGGCAAGATTCATGGAGTCTGCATATCCTGAAGGTATGTCTTCCTCAGTCCCTGGGATTCAAGAAATACTAAGTTTTCTTCAGGCTGGTCTGGATATGCCCCTTTCAGTGGCAACTCTTAGAGTTCAAGTTTCGGCCTTGTCGGCCTTCTCCGGGGTCATGTGGGCCCAACACCCACTAATTCAACAATTCTTCAAAGGAGCGGTCAGGCTCAATCCTCAGAGAAGACCTAGGTTCCCAAAATGGGATCTACCTCTTGTCCTAAATGCCCTCTCCAAATCGGGCATAGATTCCTCTTCTTCTGTCAAGGACCTGACCATCCGAACTGTCTTCCTGGTAGCCATTACTTCGGCTAAAAGGGTCTCTGAATTAAGTTCTCTCGGATGTAAAGAACCATTCTTGACTTTTTTCCCGGATCGGGTAGTACTAATACCCAGGCTGAATTCAAATCCGAAAGTCACCTCGGTGTTTCACCAGAATCAGGAGATTGTCCTGCCTACTTTCCGGTCATCTACTGAGTCCAATCCTCATCCGTTGGATGTAGGAGAATCCTTAAAAGCCTATCTTCAAGCAACTGCACCATTCAGGCAGTCTGACAACCTCTTTGTCCTGTTCTGGGGAAAGAACAGAGGTAAACCTGCTTCATCTAGGACTATCGCTTCATGGATAGTGGCAGCTATCCAACAGGCCTATAGAGCTGAGGGGCTGGCTCCTCCGGAGGCGGTGACGGCGCACTCTACAAGAAGTATCTCTACTTCCTGGGCGGCTTCGCGGCACGTGGCTCCAGATGTGATTTGCAGAGCGGCTTCGTGGTCATCAGTCAATACTTTTATGACCCACTATTGTGTAGAGCCTGCTTCTCTGTCCTCAGTTAATTTTGGTTTGACTGTTTTGTCTGCAAATAGCATGAATTAAAATTTTCTTTGCTAAAGCATTCCCACCCGTGTGGAGTGAGCTAGTTATTTCCAACACGTAGGCTGCCATGGAGACAAACAGGAAAACGGAAAATTCCTATCATACTTACCGTAATTTTCCTTTCCTGATAGTCTCCATGGCAGCCGGAGTACCCACCCTCTCGTCTTGGATTCGGCTAAGATATGGAACACCTGCTGTACCTGAGAGCTGAAATTTATGGGAGGGGGGTCCTATACCCTTGGAGTGGAGGCGGGGTTAACCCACACGTAGGCTGCCATTTTCAACAACAGCCAATCTTATGCTGGCAATAAATGATTTGTTTTTCCGATCAGCCAGAGGGCTGGTCGAAAAAAAAAATGGATTCCTCCTTTGACACAAGCATGGTGGATGGGGGAATCCTCCCTGCTGTGCTATTGTATTCCGATAGCAGGGACTCTCCACTGTCAGAATACACTGATCAGCCTCTAATTAACTGAAAGTTTTCCAGCAGGGGGGATGATCTGATGGAGGTGCCAAAGTGAAGTTTTTAGGTGGAGGTGGAGTAGGCTTCCTTGAATAAATAAGATTTTAGTTAGAGGTTCTGGAAAAGTCCTGAAGGAGCGCATGGGAGTAATAACAAGGGAGCTAGAGAGAAAGATGTTTTGGGAGTGGACCTGTCATGGGTCTGCCACCTAAGGGTTAACTTAGTGCAGACTAATTTCAATGATTGGCAACAGGCTGCCTTATTTAAACACCTCAGCAGCACTGTGTCTTTGCTGTCTGATCTGCAGCTTTACTTTGAGTCTGTTCCTGTGCGCGTATTGATTCCTGTATTGACCTGGCTTGTCTGACTTTGTTGCTATCTCCAGTCCTGACCCCGGCTTGCTTTGACTCTGCTATACCTGCTTCCTGCCTGTTATCCTGCTGCCAACCCCTGCCTGTACACCGACTACTCTCTGCCTGCTGCTTGAACTGTATCTGATTACCTGTGTCTGACCCTGCTCCAGTCTTTGCCCATCCAGCTCCTTCCAGTGCCTGGAGACGCTGTCCTGCATCCGCTGTGCATCCGCACCTCTTTACCTGCTTCTTCCTGCTGCTCAGCAATCCAGCTGTGTTCAGTGACTTATCAGCTACTCTTTTCAACTGCCAACAGAAGACCAGCACAGGCACTCTTACCTCACTGCGCTCTTGCATCCACTGTTGCAACTCCAGTGGTGCCTGAGCCAGGGCTGTACGAGAGGTCTCCCTCTGCACGTCAGGCTCTGCTACAAGGTACGTGACAGGACCACTTGGGTAATATCTCGAGATGAGGTTGTAATGTACAAAACTGTAGCTGAGGGCTTTAATTTTGCATTTGTTGAATTATCCTCTCCAAGTCAGTTCCATACCTTGCAAAGATGTTAGCTAACTTTATTAACAACACCATAATACTGCTGGGTTAGGGAAGCTCAGACATGTAAACCAGAACATTCTCAACCTTTAATCACACAGTCTGTGTATATCCAATATTAAGTTCTAATTCACACAGAACGGACAGCTGGTGGAGAGGTAAACTGTAGTTGTATCCTCTTCGGCTGTTGTCTGTTCCGGCTGGGGTAGGGGGCGGCATAGTGTGCATTTTCAGTGCATCACACAGCATTCTTTTTTTCACTGAGCTTTATCTGAAGTTTAGAAAAGTAAAGTAATTTGTGTCACAAAAAAGCGCAATACGATGCTGCTCCTGTATAGTGACATCCGATCCTGTATGGTGTGCTGCAATAAAATGCAGCAAGTCTGCATTTTATTGCAGCTCACTGCAGTGTAGCTCTGGGATGCATTGTAGTGTGAATGGGAAGCACGGAAAATAATTGTTTTTTGAGTGTCCTTACAGTGATCCACATTTTACAATGCAGTAAAACATACATTCACAGTGTGAATTCAGCCTGATTTACAGTATGCATACAACTGAAATACAATAGGTGTGATAGGAGCGTAACTATATTGGTGTTAATTATTTCATTAGCGCAAGTAGTTTTTTCTGCTCCTTTCACACCTATATATGTCTAGGTGTATATATACATATATGGGTGTGTATATATACCCCCTATACACATGTTCAGATGTCATGCCTGACTCCAAACATGTGCTCAAAAGATCCCTATGGACGCCTGCAGCCAAAAAGAATGCTGACGGGGGCGAAGCCATATTACTGCAGCTAAAGTGACACTAGAGAAACTAGCTTTTCTCTATAGCGGTCACCCTGATATGGAAGGGTTTTGTCACCCTGCCATAGCAGTCACTGTCAGTTAACCCTACACTACACTACACTACGGTCCCCTTACACTTAACACTTTCCCTACAGAAACTGAATAAATTAAAGCTAACTAAAGTGTAAAAGAGCACCCTAACTACACTAGATATCCCTTTCCTCACACTAAAAATTGCTAAATGACACTTTGTAACACTTTGTAACAGAAGTAACAAAACAGCATTCCACTCTCTTCCATGTCCCGTATAAGAATGCTAGGAATTTGGCGGGGGCTATCTTATATACTGGGGGGCGTATTCACTAATGATTGGTCTATGGACCCCCAAGTCACTCCAATCACATTCCTAGCATTCTCCTGCCCCCTCAATTGGCTTTTACTAATGGTTCTGGTCCAATCATGGGCTTTTAAAGCCCATTTCCTGTCCCATTGCATTTTGGTCAGTACTGGTTGCCGAATTCCGAACTTTTTGGGCAAAAAGTTCTAAATTCGGCCAGACCTTGAACAGCCAATGTTCGGGTCGAACCGATGGTTACCTAGAATTCTCATTTAAAGTAAATCTTTTACACAAACTTTTTTACTTTTATGCCCACATTAGGGTGGTTCTTTATTTCTAATTGTCCTGATTGCCAATGCCACGGGGAGTGAAATCCAAAATTTTGAGTTGTAACCAGAACAGAAATAGAAGGGAAATTTTCCAGCGGAGATAACTGTTTCAGCAACATCTGAAAGAGGGCACATCCATTGCATGGGAAACATACAGTATCTTCTCACTTCCTATAAAGGGATATCTTCCTAATGAGACAAAGATGTCATTAACTGGTTTAACCACACTTGCTCTATCCAAAATGTAAAAATTTTTTTCGCTTTAGCTGTACTATAAGCTCTAGGTCTAAAAATCATCTGTTACATACAACCAAGAAAAAACCTATAAAATTTAATTAAATTTCTGTACATTATATGATAAGATAGCATGAAAAAATTAATACTTCTCACAAGAATTACATTTGTTTAGTCACATGTACCTTTCTTGTCACATCCACCAGCAAAGTAATCTCTTTGCTCACACAAAATACATGATTGGTGAATTAGACAAACAGCATGTTTAGTGTGCCAAGACTGCAAGATTGGTTTGTTAATTACACAACGAGGGACATTTGCAAATGTTTGTGACTCCTGTGCATGCAGTCCTAGGCAGCCAATTGAGATAGTTTTGCACAGAACTGGAACAGAATTATGTGTAAATTAAAACAGATTTTCATTATGATAAGACAAATATTGGCTCAAACCACATGGACATTAGGGAAGTGATCGCAGGCAGATTTCATTCTGCCACAGTGTTACTTTGGAGCAGCAGATGGAGGAATTCGTAAATCAATCAGTCTCTGCCTCATTGCTCCTGTTTAGCATGGTCTTGCTGTGCTGTCTGACAGAACTGATACATTACCCTGAAAAAATTTACTTCAAACAGATGCATCAATATGAAGTGGTCAGTTTTGGTCTTTACTATTTTGCCCTGCTACTTTAGGGCAGCTGAGGAGGAATTTACAATCAAGCTGCAAACTTACAAAAATAGGTCGCTGTCTCATTGCTACGGTTCAACATTCCCTTGCTGTGCAATAGAATTCACACATGTGTCCCTTTGCTTTCTAATGGTACCGTAGGCAGAACATATATACTACAATTTAAATAATAAACTGGACTCAAACTTGTGGATATAATAGGCTGCGGCCCTTTTATTATAGGTATCAATAAAATTATTGAATTAAAACCATAACCATAACCATTTATAATGCAATCATCCACACAGTTAGCTCAGCCATAAAAAGTTTGAGCTAATATTACCAAACTTACAGATTAAAAATGTAATTTGCAACATCCGACAAGTGAATTCTATCCGGATGATAAAAACACAGCAATCCGCCTTCCAAATCCATATGTCGGAAAGAGAAACCATTTAAAATAGGCATTAATTTAGCAATAGCCCTATTAATACGTTTACGACTTTTTTCCAAATGTTTGTACTCAGATGTAAGCCAAAGCCAACTAGGAATGATTTCCGAAAAGACAAGGACACAATTTGGCAAAATCGAATGAAAGCACATTAAATCTGCCTTTATATGCAAAATTATGTTCAAAGTCTTACGAAAACCAACTTCATTCCCTGCCAAATGGAAAATAATAAAAAATAATAATTAAGACCACTTAATATATGAAAAAATTTGACTCAGATCAATCTATTTCATTCCCATGTAACCATACCAATAAATAGTGTAACTTGAAGGTGGCAATCCTAAAGTGAGGCCGTAAAATTCTACGTTCTGCTCTTCTACGTGCCCAAAATATGTAGGAATGACTGATGATCCATACAATGCATGATGAACCTGAAATTCAAAGACAAGCATTAGGTCTAACGTAAGATCTATAACAGTTAGAACCTTTCAGTAAAGGAGGAAACCGGCTCTTTGTGTTCCATTAAAAAGGAGCACCACAAATTCCACGCAGCTCTAAAGCTTAACCATGTAGAGGGCGTCAAAGAATTTTGCATAGCAGTCAGTGTTGGCATCATATTATTGTCCACAAATGTGGAGGTTGACAAGCCAACAGGATCTGCATCTGGGACTAACCTCCAGAATTTTTCCATCTGCAAATGAGACAAAGAGTCGGCTATGATATTGGAAGCACCTGGAACAAACTTTAACTTTAAGCCAAATATTAAGTTCTTAAACATTTAAATACTAAATGCTGCAGTATCGCATTAACAGGAAGAGAAAGTGATGACCATTTATTGCAAAAACAACTCCTTTGTTATTGGAATAAAGGACAATCTGTCTGTTACGAAAATGGTCCCCACAATTCTAAAGCAACAAGAATAGGAAACAATTCTAGCAAAACAATGTTGGTGGTGAAACGTTTTGATATCCAAGACGGATGCCATGAGCAAGCAGACCAATGCCCCTACCAAAATGCTCCATAACCATGAGCACCTGAAGCATCCGTGAATAAATTGAGAGCTGAGGCTGCACAAAAGGGGGCTTGCCATAATGAACATCCATTAAAGGACGCTAAAAACTTTCGCCATATCAGTAGGTCTTCCCGAATGTCAAAAGTAATTCTAATAAAACGAAAAGGCGACAAAACCCCCGAAATAGATAGATATAAACACTTAGAAAAAATGCGACCCATGGCATAAATCTAGAGGCGAATGCTAACAGACCCAACAGTGACTGGATTGTTCACAATTGAACTTTCTTTTTAGACAAAATAACATCTAAAAAAATTCTTATTTTAACAATCTTGTCGCTGGGCAGGCGGAACTCCATTGCCACTGTATCAATCTGAATACCTAAAAATTCCAAACAAGTTGTAGGAAACCCTGTTTTCTCTTTCACCAATGGAACTCTGAATAATCTACAAACACTTCTGAATTTTGTAAATCGGTATAAACAATATGAAGAGTTAGCTTTCCCGATAAACAAAAAATCACCCAAATAATGCAACAAATTGGCAGAACTGGACCGATAAGAGAAAGTCAAAGAAAAAAATGATGCTGCAGTGTTGGCCTCCATGCTCTGGATAAAAACCTGAATAGCTCCATTTTATCGAAGGGTACGTTGTGGAGGTATAAAGAAGAACAAGACATATATGTTTGTGGAGCGTACTATCCATACCTAGTAAGTGACTGAACCAGGATTCATGAGGAGATTATCCCAGTGCATATCTTGTACCTGTCTATCTGGTAAGAGACCCATCTGTGTGATTGACACAGGGTGAAATTGCATTTTGGGGAATTCCTTCCTTACAGCCAGCTCAGTTTGGATATTTATTGCACCTTACTTTATATCCGTCTGGTAAGGAGGAAAGCCTGTTGGTGGTGGGAATCACTTGAATTTTTTTTTTTTTTTTGACGAGCACTTGATTTGATTTTCAGCACTCAGCATACATATCGTTTTGAAGCCGCACGGTGGAGGCAATTGACTTTGTTGGACTTTATGGACATTCACTTGTCTCTGGATCACCCAATATGATAATGAATTTATATTATTTATGCATTTAAAACACTGTGCACTTCCTTTGCACCAATTATATATATATATATATATATATATATAACATTTGTGTTTATCAATTATATTACCTCATAATTTTTGCCTTTTATGTTTTGCAATAGAGGGGTTGTTTATGTTTAGCGCACCAATTTTTTTTTCACAATCTACACAGAGCTACCTCAGCCAGCGCAGGGCTGGAGGGAGCTGTTCGGTGACTTTTGAGCTAAAGCAGTGTCAGGAGTCAAGTATTTCACATTCCTGGATCTCCTGAGTTGACAGATATGTCAAAGTCGAGGTTCCAGCACAGTTTCAGTTCTATAGTATCTTTAAGCGTCAGGAAGCGCTGGTCAGCATTCAGCTGGCATCAAGACAGCGCCAACAGGCATTTTTCTTCAAGTGTTCCAAAGTGTACCTAGTTGAGCCAGAGGAGTATCCCACTCATTCCCTTCTCCCATCCCCCAAATACAATAAAAAAAAAAAACCAAAGATGCCAGAATGGTCCTTGTCTCAGTTCTTACACCTGGGTTTACAGCTTAAATGTGCTGAAAGTGTTACTGGTAACAATGGCAGACCCACCTTAGGCTCAAGGCCTAGAAATCCTTCTACATATGTAATCCCCTTTACATATCTTTTCTTTAATGGCAGTATTAAGATGAAATCCTAATGGCGAGAGCTTGCATGAAAATACCTCTTTAAAACAAGCCTCAGGTACTAGAGAAGAATGAAATTACTGTTTGTGGAGGACACTGGTGCAGTAACCGACACATTTTGCAAAATAGGGGTGTAAGCGTTTGCAGGCAATCTATCCCCCCAAACTGACGCAATCCCTATTTCTGGAAGAGGTGAGACAGTAGAAGAAGACGGTAACAATTTAGAAATCAAATTTGAAATAGAAAAAGCAAATTCCCTTAATAAACAGGTATCATAAGACTCACCTCTAATCAATGGACCAGTGGCAATACCGGAAGGGTTAACTGAGCCTTGCAGTGCTGCAAAGGAATCAGCAGTCCTTGACGTTGAAGCTGGTTGTGTATCGCCTGTAACCATGGCAACTCCTGCATCATCATTCATCAGATCATTATCTTGTACTTGTTCATCCCGTAGCATAGCTGATCTATCAAGTAAAGTCAAAGTATCATCAGTGACAGTCACATCAACAATTTGATTGCTCTGTGATCCACCTATTTTCTTTGATGCAACTTTCTTTATATTGCTAGTCCCTATGGGTTTTGTCTGTTCAAACCTACGAGGTCTCTTACAAGTCCTCTTTTTTTTTTTCTTCCTTGCGTAGCGCTTTTTCCAGCAACAGAGGCCGGTCGGAGGATGTGACAACACCGGATGTTGTTCATCTCTTCCTACCCCCACCCTGTGACTGGACAGTGAAAGGAGAAGCAGTACACTGATTAGCTCATTTCTCAGTCACACTCTCTCCTTCTAGCAGCATAGCTCCTTGCATTGCAGCACACCTGACTGGCTGCTTCTCCCTACTCTTCTTTGACCTTTTCTGTACAAACTGCACAATAGACTTCAAGAGGCTGATACCAAGTCAAATTCAGGTACTTTAACTGCTTGAATCAGGAAAGCTGGCAACTCAGATGCTCTTAAATAAAAGCACTTTATTTGTTACATAGGTACACAGGTACAGTTGCTTTGATGAAGGCTCCATAGGCGAATCGCGTCAACATATAGCCTGTACCTGTGTACCTATGTAACAAATAAAGTACTTTTACTTAAGGAAATCCACATTTTACCAGCCTTCCTGATTCAAGAATTTTACCTATGGGACCTGAACGCCCTGGCTAGAGCACCGGATTACAGTTCATTGACTTCCACATCAGTAGTAGAGCTGGGGTAACAATGTGTTTTGACTTAAACTGCTTGCCTAAAAAAAAAAAAAAAAATGAAGTATTATGCAATACAGAGCTCCATTCTTTTGGGCTTTTTATATATTCCTGGAGTTAAATCCTTAAAGCCTATACTGGATCTATAGTGTTATCAATATAAAACTGTGCCATTTTTATCTTCTTAATGAATAAAACCTCAGGTAAGTAGCAAAATCTGATTTAGCCAGATTAAGCAGACCTTTTAGATAGCACTGCAAGCCACCTACAGGGCTCTTTAGTGGCACTGCTATCCCCTGTCACATGATAATCTACTGTGTAACCCCTCCCTGCTGCTCCAATGAAAGTGAATGAGGCTGTAGTGGGCTCAGAGAGAACATCATTCATAAGTTGATGATTCCTGTAACTGTAGAAATACAGCTAGTGGAGAAGTAGGGGCAGATGGTGAATGCCAAAAAAATTATCAGAATGATTGTGTGCCCCATATTCCAGTTAAATGCTGAATTGTCAGGTTTGAATGGCATATTCTTTTAACGATTTGCAATTATATTTGGTAACATGCCAAGCTCTTTGAATGTACATTAGTAACAAGTAGAATTTTTGCCTCTATGAAAGAAAAAGCATGTACCTACTATCTCGGGGTGTCATAGAAGCCCTAAATAATGTTCGCATGTACTTTTGCATTTTCTCTGACAATGTAGTCATTGCAGAATTACTTAAATGGATCTAGTAGAAGCCACTCTCAAAGAATCCATGCTGCTAATAGCTGTTGAACTGTTCTTGATTCAGCTTGTTGTGCCAATGCGTTGCTTGGAGATTGCATTATAAATTAAGCGTTCAGCTGTGCCGAGAGCCATTAATGATGGACAACCTCCAGAGAGAAGGGCAAATTATGCCCAACAAAAGCAGAATAGATGGATGAAAATCACAACTGCCAAAAATGTGATAGATAACTACAAGGGATTGTGGACAATTTAAATTAGGGTAGATGAAGTACACAAGGAATTCATAAGTGTCTTGTCAGACTGACAGATAGAAAGTATGTAAGTACAAATTTTAAACTAGTTTATTAAAGTTTTTTTAAATCACAGCAGACTAAAATGAGCTTTATATACTATATGGTGAAGTGCTTATTGATAGGTGTAGCTATTTATTAAGCTGACTTTTATTAACTGATACTTACTACATACAAACATACATATTGAATTCAGCACTGCAATATACCAAATCTCATTTTACTAAGTGTAGAGAACAAAATATGTATGTTTGCAGATTTTTTTATTTTGACAGAAGAAACTGGTTTTAAGTATCCCCTTTGGTTAGCTAATAAGGTTGAGTACTGTGAACTTAGTAAACAAAGACAACTTCTACTGTGCACTTCCCTTACTAGTTATGAAAGAGAAATGTATAAGGTGTTTTATATATTAACTTTATTCACTTAACCACTTAAGCCTCGGAGGATTTGGCTGCTAAACGACCAGGGGGTATTTTGCGATTCGGCACTGTGTGACTTTAACGGACAATTGCGCGGTCGTGCGACACTGTACCTAAACGAATTTGACGTCCTTTTTTTTCCCACAAGCAGAGCTTTCTTTTGGTGGTATTTGATCACCTGTGCGATTTTTTTTGATCATGCGCTATAAACAAAAAAAGAGAGTAAATTTTGCAAAAATAACAATATTTTTCACATTTTTTTATATGAAATTCCCCCCAAAAAAATGTAAAAATCAAAATTTTTTAACATTTTCGGCCAATTTGTTTTATGCTACATATGTTTGGTAAAAAAAATCGCAAATAACGTATTTTTATTGGGTTGCACAAAAGTTATCGCGTTTACTAACAAAGGGAAAGAATTTCGTCACTTTTGTTGTTTTTTTTTTAAACGCGTAATGGCGGCGATCTGCGATTTATTTTTTTTTTTTGCGGTACTGCGACATTGCGGCGGACAGATCGGACCCTTGACTAACATTTTTGACACTTTTGGGGTTACCAGTGACATTTCTACAGTAATCAGTGCTATACATATGTACTGTTACTGTAAAAATACACTGGTAGTGAAGGGGTTAACTTTATTTGAGAGGGAGGGGCTGTGTGTGTCCCTAGGGGCGTGATTCTTACTGTGATTGGCTGTGGCTTGAGCTGTAGGGACACTGATCAACGGTCCTACATTGTAGAACCGTGTGATCAGTGTTTTTACACCCGGGAGAATGACAGGTGGCTTGTTTTCACAAGCCGCCTGACTTTCTCCCTCTCCCCTGACGATCGCCGAGTGACCGGCGGACATCGGGTCCGCCAGTCACACGCGCGGGGGGGGGGGGTCCGTGACCGCGCGGGAGCGCGCCTCTGTGGGCGCGCGCTCGCTCCCCAGAGCCTCACAGGCTAGCGACGTAGACCTACGTCACTCTGCCTGTGAGGGGCTAACTGCCGCAGTAAATATACTGTGAGCAGTCAGCAAGCGGTTAATAACCACTTCTGGACCGGAAGGATTTGCCCCCTTAATGACCAGGCCATTTAGCGATTAGGCACTTTAACGGACAATTGCATGGTCCTGCGATGCTGTACCTAAATAAAATTGATGTTCTTTTTTCCCACAAATAGGGCTTTCTTTAGGTGGTATTTGATCACCTGTGCGATTTTCTTTTTGCGCTATAACAAAAAAAGAGCGACAATTCTGAAAAAAAAATATATTTTTCACTTTCTGCTGTATAACATTCCTAAAAACAAAATGTAAAAAATTTTTTTCATCCTTGTAGGTCAATTTGTACTCTGCTACATATTTTTGGTAAAAGATCCAAAAAGCCTATTTTGATTTGTTTGCGCAAAAGTTATCACGTTTACAAACTAGGAGAAAGATTTATGTATTTTTTTTTTTACTAGTAATGGCAGTGATCTGCAATTTTTAGCGGGAGTGCGACATTGCGGCGGACAGATCGGACCCCTAACTGACATTTTTGACACTTTTGGGGGGGGACCAGTGACATTACTGCAGTAATTACAGTTACTACAGTAATCAGTGCTAAAATATGCACTGTTACTGTAATAATGGCACTGGCAGGAAAGGGGTTAACCCAGGGGTAATCAAAGGGTTAAGTGTGAGCCTAGGGGAGTGTTTTCTAAATTTATGGGGGAGGGACTTGTGAAATGAACACAGAGACCTATGATCCTATATAGGAGGATCACAGGTGCTGTGTGATCATTTCAGAGAGAACAATGGTCTGCTGTGTTTGCAACAGCAGACCATCGTTCTCTCTCAGCGGGGAGCGATCGTGTGTGCCTGGTGGCAATCACGGCAGCCTACCCCCTGAATCGGCATCCCAGCTGCCTAGTGGGGGCGGTTGTTCGCCCCCAGAACCGCTCCTGCAAACTGCCTTACAGGTACGGCGGTTCGAGCAGCCGAGCCAGCCTGCCACAGTATATCTGAGGCGGGCGGTCGACAAGTGGTTAAAGTAGAACTACTGTACATGCAAAACTTTTTTAATTTGGATAGAGTAAGGGAGGGTTATAACCCCTGTTTTTTTTCCCTATCAGTTTCCCATTGCAGAGATTTCCCAAACAGGAAGTAGGAGGAAATCAAATTAAGGGAATTCCTTGAGGACCTCCAGGTCACCAGATCTTGTGTCCCTATTGGAAGATTTTCCCTCTATTACTTTTCTGGGGACAACCCAAAATTTGGGATTTCCTTTTACTTCCACTTTCAATGATAATGGTAAATATGACAAACAGAGAGGGGGAATCTCATTAACGGAGGCACACACCAATAAAAACCTGACAAGTGTTCTAATCCCTCTCCACTCTATCCAAAACAAAAAAAAAAAATGCCTTTAGTTATACTTTAAGGTTAAGAAAGAAAAATAAATCCAAAATTTAAACATATTTTAAAGTGGAGTTCCGGCACTCGGAAACGTTTTTTAGATAATAATACCCCCGGGACAGTCAGGACTAGTGCATTCCACAATGGATAGCCTTTGAACTGTCCCAGGTTGCACTTACCTTTTTGAAGAAATACTTACCTTGAAAATGTCTTGTCCAGCGCTGCCATCTCAGGTGTGGGCAGCTGAAGCCAGAGCGTCCTCTTCTATGTCCTCTTCGGTCCCAGAATGCCCTGCATCGGCCCCGCTCGTCACTTCTGGGGCAGGCGCGTCATCCCTGCAAAGCTTCTGGGCATGCCCAGAAGCTGTTTAGCAGGGAATGACGCGCCTGCACCGGAACTGACGAGTGGGTCCGGTGCAGGCGCATTGATTCCTGGAGCGATGACGTTCAGCTCCCAGGAGTCAATGCAAGCAGGAAGGAAGGAAGAAGTCAGTGGCTGCAGAGGGAGGAAGTGGAAGAAAGGTACGTATATTTTCTTCAATAACAAGGTAAGTAAACCAAAAAAAAAAAAAAAATCGGGACTATCCATTTCTTTTTCAGGTGATTGTCAGCAAGCAGATGGCCCAAAGTGGTTTTTGAGGCCGGAATTCCGCTTTAAGTCAACATGAAATGTTGCATCTGAGTATCATGTATTTTATCCAGCCAGGAGGGGGATTTTAGGGCTCCTTCTCTCACTTTACTCTGGGTTCTCTTTACATTCTGTTAAATAAAGAAGGTGCTATTTGCAAAACCAAATAGCTCAAGCTTAAATTTACACACAAGTTTTTTGTGTTTTTTTTTTTTTTGCTGTTAGATTGTTTACAGTTGCTTGGTGTGAGTCTTGAAGATTTTAAATTTGTTTAGAAATGTATGCAGCTGAGAACTGAGACCTCTGATTTTATCTTAGGTTGAATATATTTTTATTATTAATATGTTTTCAGTATGTGAGAATCAAAGCATATGAGGGTACAAAAAGAAGAAATAGGGAGGGGAAAAAGTATTAAATGACAAAATAGTACAAGAGTATAATAGAACTTTGGGCACCACAGATACCAAAATTAACAAAGGGTCATATGAAATAAGGACTTTGTATATGGTATCAAAATAGGGGGAAGAAAGGAGAGAGAGGGCTAGAGGAATAGTAAGAATCAGAAAGAGAGGAAGAAAGGAGAAAAAAGAAAATAAACCAATTAGCACAATACATTCTATAATGTTAAAACATTCACAAAAACTTCAACTTATACAATATTGTCCAAGGTAAGGATGTGTTAAGGGGTTACCCAGAAAAGTACATTCTATCTAGGTAAAAATCCTTCTATGAAATGTATTTGAGTTTGAGTATTTAATCGAACATACCACAATTTATGTTTTTCCCAGGTGCCCAGCTCCCTAGCTTGTATCTCTTCCATGACCATGATGTCATTTGTGATGTCTATCCATAGATTTAAGGGAGGAGTAGTGTTGGTCTTCCAGAATCTGGAAATAAGCTGCTGAGTAGAGTTGAATGAACACCTGGATGTTCGGGTTCGACCGAATTTGAAAAAAAAGTCCGGGTTGGTGACCCGGACTTAACCCGAACTTTGTCTCGATCCCGAACCCCATTGAAGTCAATGGAGACCCGAACTTTTGAGCACTAAAATGCCTCTAAAACAAACATTGAAAGGGCTAGAGGGCTGAAAATTGCATCAAAATCATCTTAAGAGCACGGCAAGTGCTCTGCAAACAAATGTGGAAAGGGAAATAACTTAAAAGAACAGAAAAAACTGAAAAATAAAAAATAATCATCTTGAATGATGTAGGAGGAGGACGAGGCCCATATGGAGTAGTAGGTTGAGGTGGCGGAGGATATGGCGGTGTAGGTGGAAGCGGAGGCGGCGGTGGAGGAGGAGAAGGATGAGGACGAGGCACATATGGAGTAGGAGGTTGAGGTGGCAGTGGATGCGGCGGTCTAGGTTGAAGCAGCGGTAGAGGAGGACGAGGTAGCCAACACTGGTTTTTGTTTTTAATTTTATTTCTTTTTAAATTAGGGTAAATCCCAAAAAGAGTGAGAAAGATCAAAAATACAACAATGGCTGGGTAAGGCCGGTATACATGTCTATTCGGCACAAGGTACGGACAAGTCCTGTGGGATCCATGCCTGGTTCATTTTAATGAACGTGAGCTTGTCCACATTGGCTATGGACAGGCGGCTGCGCTTGTCTGTGATAACGCCCCCAGCAGTGCTAAATACACGTTCAGATAATACACTGGCTGCAGGGCAGGCCAGCACCTCCAAGGCGTAAAGGGCAAGCTCAGGCCATGTGCCCAATTTGGAGACCCAGAAGTTGAAGGGGGCAGACCCGTCATTCAGTATGTCTAGGCATGTGCACACATACTGCTCCAACATGTTAGTGCTGGGTCGTGGTGCTGCTGGTGGAGCTCCTGTTGCAAGGAGAGGACGTGGTCGATCTTTGCCAGCTACACGCACAAGTGAAACACCTTTCTCAGCTGCGAGTAGGCAACAGAACCTTACAGCAGTATTTGGCAGGGCCTAATGCGCCTCTACAAATGTTGAGGCCAGAACAAGTACAGGCGATAGATAGTAAATTGGGTTGCTGACAGTGCCTCCAGTTCCTTCAAATTGTCTCCCACCCAGTCTTCTGCTGAAAGGTCAGAGTTGGCATCTGCAGCCAATGTCCATCAATCTTTCACCTCACCCCCTTGCAAATCAGCCAAGCAGTCTGAGCCCCAAGTCATGCAGCAGTCTCTTCTTATTTTTGATGACTCTGTTAGCATGGTTTCCCAGGGCCATCCATCTAGCCCTGCCCCAGAAGTGGAAGAGATTGAGTGCACCAATGCCCAACCACTTATGTCTCAAGAAAGATGAGTACATGGGAGGACAATCGCAGCACGTCTCGGATGATGACGAAACACAGGTGCCAACTGCTGCGGAATTCCGAATTGTGGAGACCGACAAGGGTTGCAGGGGTGAAGACTGGGTGGAAGATGATGGGGAGGATGGTGAGGTCCTCGACCCCACATGGAATGAACGTCATGCAGGTGACCCGTGTAGTTTGGAGCAAGAGGCGGTGGTCGCACAGAGCCACCAGCACAGCTAAAGAGGGAGCAGGGTGCAAAAGCGGAGCGGCCGTGCCCTAGACACTACGCCTGCTACTGCCCAATGCAGCAAGGGACCGAGCACATCAAAGCCAGCTCAAAGGATTTCCCTAGCATGGCAGTTCTTCAGACAATCTGATGATGACAGGACACGAGTGGTTTGCACGCTGTGCAATCAGAGCCTGAAGCGAGGCATAAACCTTCTCAACCTAAACGCACAACCTTCATGACCAGGCATCTAAGTGCAAAGCACGAGCTGCAGTGGAGTGCACACCTCAAAAACCAAGAAAGGTCTCTGGCTCCTCCTGCTTCCTCTTCTGCTGCTGCAGTCTCGGCCTCTTCATCCACCTCTGTAATGAGACCGGCACCTGCCATCCCCGCAAACAGAGGATATGCCAGCAAAACCACCACCTGGGTCACCAACAACCATCTCCACAATGTCCCGTGGAAGCGTTCAGCTTTCTATCTCCAAAACACTGGAGCGGAAGAGGAAGTACGCCCCTACCCACCCGCGATCCCTTGCCCTGAATGCCAGCATTTCAAAATTCCTGGCCTTTGAAATGCTGTCATTCCGTCTGGTGGAGACGCAGAGTTTTAAAAGCCTTGTCCCACAGTACGTCAGGCCCACCTGCCACTACTTTTCCAGGCAAGCCATCCATTCCCTGCACAACCAAGTGGGTGACAAATTCAGGTATGCACTGGTCAAGGTCCACCTAACTAAGGATACATGGACCAGTAAGCATGGTCAGGGACGTTATATCTCCCTAACACCACACTGGGTAAATGCAGTGGCGGCTGGGCCTGAGGCAGATAGCAGATTGGCGCATGTCCTTCCACCACCGAGGATTTCAGTGCGCTTCAGTTGGCCTCCTGTTCCTAACTCCTCCTACTCTGCTTCCTCATCCTCTACCATCTCCTCATTCGGTCAGCGTAACACCTTCAGCACAGCCAGCGGTAAACAACAGCAGGCAGTTTTAAAACTTGCCTGTTTGGGGGGGAAATCACACACCACGCAGGAGTTTTGGAGGGGCATTGAACAGCAGACCGATGAGTGGTTGGTGCCAGTGAGCCTGAAGCCCGACCCGGTGGTGTGCGATAATGTACAAAAATTTCGTAGCAGCTCTGGGCCTAGCGGGTTTGACACACATCCCTTGCCTGGCGCTTGTGCTGTATTTGGTGGTGCAGAGGTTCCTTAGAAATTACCCCGATATGTCAGAGCTGCTGCAGAAAGTGCGGGCCGTCTGTGTGCACTTTTGGCGTTCTCACCCTGCTGCTGCTCGCCTGTCAGCCCTGCAGCGTAACTTCGGCCTTCCCGCTCACCGCCTCATATGTGACGTGCCCACAAGGTGGAACTCCACCTTGCACATGCTGGCCAGACTGTGCGAGCAGCAGCAGGCCATAGTGGAGTTTCAGCTTGAGTCGCTCCGCGGAACAGCACCACTTCACCACCAGTACCTGGGCCTCCATGCGAGACCTGTGTGCCTTGTTGCGCTGTAACGTATGCAGACTAGGCCGCAATGTAATATTTTTTCCCCAAATTGGTGTTTATTGAATAGCGGACTAGAACAACAGTATACAATGGGTGTATCTCACACGTACAGATACAGACTAGGCCGCAAATTAATATTTTTTCCCTAAATGGGTGTTTATTGAATAGCAGACTAGAACAACAGTATCCAACGAGTGTATCTCACATGTACAGATACAGACTAAGCCGCAATTTAATATCTTTCTATCCCCTAAATGTTTTTTTATTGCAATGCACAATATAACAGTATGCAATGGGTGAGTCTCACTATAACATATGCAGACAGGGCCACAATCAACTGTTTTCGCCCCTAAATGTTTTTTTTATTGCAAGGCGCAATACAACAGTATGCAATGGGTGTATCTAACTGTAACATATGCAGACAGGGCCGCAATCAACTTTTTTTGCCCCTAAATGGTTGGTTTTCTCTATTGCAATGCGCAATACAACAGTATGCAATCGGTGTATCTCACTGTAACATACGCGGACAGGGCCACAATAAACTCTTTTGTCCCCTAAATAGTTTTTTTTATTGCAAGGCGCAATACAACAGTATGCAATGGGTGTATCTCACTGTAACATACACGGACAGGGCCGCAATCAACTTTTTTTGCCCCTAAATGTTTTTTTATTGCAATGCGCAATACAACAGTATGCAATGGGTGTATCTCACTGTAACATACGCGGACAGGACCGCAATCAACTTTTTTTGCCCCTAAATGTTTTTTTTATTGCAATGCGCAATACAACAGTATGCAATGGGTGTATCGCACTGTAATGTATGAATGAAAAACTAAAAAATAATTGTCCCCTTAATTGGTGCTTGTTAAATAGCAGATTTGAAATGCAGTGTCTGTCTAAACGCTGTAAGTCACAGTAAAATATGAAGGAAAAAAGTTTTTTTCTTTTTAAAATGCAGATTAAGCAGATATATATGCACTGAGGTTGCAGGAAATGCCCGCTACACACCGCACATCTAACTGGTTGGATACTGTTGTTGTTCTATTCCGCTATTGAATAAAAAAAAACATTTGAATGAAAAACTGAAAAATAATTTTTTTACCCTAAATACTGAAAAATAATTATTTTCCCCTCACATTGGTGCTTTTTGAAGAGCAGGTTATAAAAGCAATGTCTGTCTAAAGACTGTATGTCAAAGTTAAATATGAAGGAAAAAATGTTTTTTCTTTTTTAAATGCAGATTAAGCAGAGACATATGCACTGAGCGTGCATTAAATGTGCAGCACCGCACGCCTAACAGACTGATAAAAGTTTTTTTTTCTCCTTTCTCCTCCTTACTGGGCTCAGGTCAGGGCATAAAGATCGTGCACTGCACCCCCACACAATACAATCAATGTAGATCGCTGTCTGATTAAAGCAGATTGTTCCTTTCCCTCAAAGCAATCTCCAGCCTGACCCTACAGTAAACTCCTATCTCTCTCTCAGCAGCAGCAGTCAGGAACCTGTCCCTAGTATAATTATAGCAGAGTGACGCGCGGCGCTGTGTGACTCCAGCTTATATAGAGTCTGGGTCACATGCTGCACTGGCCAATCACAGTCATGCCATTAGTAGACATGGCTGTGATGGCTTATAGGGCACACTAGTTAAATGCTTGCTGATTGGCTGCCTTGCACCTGTTGAAAGCGCGCCATTAAAACCACCCCAAAACATCAAATAACGTTACCGAACAACGGACAGTACCCGAAAATACAGTGAAATGTACGGGTTTGGGTCCGGGTACTGAATACCCAAAAGTCCGGAACGAACCCAAACAATACAGTCCGGGTTCGCTCAACCCTACTGCTGAGATAAAAAATCGAAGGAAACTGAATTTCTGCAACTTGACAGACTCCAGCAGGATAGAAAAAAGTGTGATCTTAGCTGAGGGGGCGAGAGACTTGTTGTAGATTCCGTTATATATTTGAAAAATGTGTTTCCAGAAAGGATGGATATGATCACATTCCCACCAAATGTGTAAATAGGTTCCTCTTGCTCCGTGACAGCGTCAACAGGTGGCTGAAGACTCAGGAAAGATCCGATTTATGTAAACCGGGTCTCTGTATCACAGAGATAGTAACTTGAAATTTTTTTCATGTGCGTACCTGTGTATTCTTGTGTATTGTTGGGTACCTGTGTATTGTTGAGTACTGTGGCATAGCTGAGTAGTGTTGAGTGTCGAATACTGCTGAGTAACTGTGTGTGACTGAGGAGTAACTGTGTGCTGAGAAATTAGAGTCAGGAAGCTAGTAACCAGCTAATCGGACAGAGTTAAATTCCCAATCCCCATTGGATTAGTGGGTACAATGCCCAGCGGGTGTGGAGATGCGACTCGGTGCACATCTTGTGGCATGTATGTGTTCCCCGATTATGCGATCAAGGGCAAATACAGCTGCACAAAATGTAAGCAGGTTGCTTCACTGGAAGCTTAGGTCCTGAATCTAGGGAATCAACTGGCAACAGTGAGTCCATACTAAAGTAGAGTTGGGATTGTACCAGGCAGGTTCCGGCAGGGGCCAGCACAGAGATGGGTGGAGATACAAGGGTGCAGGCACCAAAGCAGAATAGTTGGGTGACTGTTAGGAAGGGTAGAGTTGAAAGGGTCAAGGAGGCCGGTCCTGAGCTGGAACATCCCAATCAATACCCCCTGTTGCATGATGTCGGGGACCAGCATTGCTGGAGCAGAGCAATGCCCCAAGCTGCCATGCTTTTTACTGGGCGCTCGGGTTCAGCACATCACAAATCTGGTGGACAGATTATTGGGTGGGGCTTGGGAGGACCCAGCTGGCATGGTACATGTGGGTACCAATGACAAAGTTAGAGGAAGGTAGAGAGTCCTAAAAAACAATTTCAGGGACTTAGGAGCTAAATTGAGGAGTAGGACTTCCAAGATAGTATTCTTGGAAATACTACCTGCGCCTCAAGCCACACCAGAGAGGCAGCAGGAGATTAGGAAAGTTACAGCTGCAAGAAAAAAATATGTGAACCCTTTGGAATGATATGGATTTCTGCACAAATTGGTCATAAAATGTGATCTGATCATCATCTAAGTCACAACAATAGACAATCACAGTCTGCTTAAACTAATAACACACAAAGAATAACATTTTGCCATGTTTTTATTGAACACACCATGTAAACATTCACAGTACAGGTGGGAAAAGTATGTGAACCCTTGGATTTATTAACTGATTGAACCTCCTTTGGCAGCAAAAACTTCAACCAAACATTTCCTGTAGTTGCAAATCAGACGTGCACAATGGTCAGGAGTAATTCTTGACCATTCCTCTTTACAGAACTGTTTCAGTTCAGCAATATTCTTGGGATGTCTGGTGTGAATCCTTTCTTGAGGTCATGCCACAGCATCTCAAACGGGTTGAGGTCAGGACTCTGACTGGGCCACTTCAGAAGGCGTATTTTATTCTGTAAAAGCCATTCTGTTGTTGATTTACTTCTATGCTTTTGGTCATTGTCCTGTTGCAACACCCATCTTCTGTTGAGCTTCAGCTGGTAGACAGATGGCCTTAGGTTCTCCTGCAAAATGTCTTGGTAAACTTGGGAATTAATTTTTTCTTCGATTGATAGTAATCCGTTCAGGCCCTGACACAGCAAAGCAGCCCCAAACCATGATGCCCCACCACCATACTTCACAGTTGGGATGAGGTTTTGATGTTGGTGTGCTGTGCCTTTTTTTTCGCCACACATCCAGGGGATCTTGTGCAAATTGTAAACGTTTTGATGTTGGTGTGCTGTGCCTTTTTTTTCGCCACACATCCAGGTGCTCTTGTGCAAATTGTAAACGTGCAGCAATGTTTTGTTTGGACAGTAGTGGCTTCCTCTGTGGTATCCTCCCATGAAATCCATTCTTGTTTAGTGTTTTACGTATTGTAGATTCGCTAACAGGGATGTTAGCATTTGCCAGTGACTTTTGTAAGTCTTTAGCTGACACTCTAGGATTCTTCTTCACCTCATTGAGCAGTCTGCGCTGTGCTCTTGCAGTCATCTTTAAAAGAGCTGTCAAACTCAGATAGAAGTTAGTTAGGCAGAGAGAGTCTTAGGTTAATCAGCTGGCTTGATGACGTAGCTGGTAAAATAACAGACTTGCAAGTTAGAGGCTATGGGGTTTACTCTCTCTGGCCAGCAGGTGATTAATAATCACTTACATTGAAGTCTTTAAAATGAGGACTTGTGATTGTTTGTGATCGTATGTTCGCTAGAACATTTCCCCTGTTCGAGATGTTCTGGTGCGAACCAAACACCCCCCTGTTCGGCTCATCACTAGTTAATAGAAGACAGACTCAGAACTACACTTGAAAAACTTAACATAAATAAATCACCAGGACCAGATGGCTTACACCCGAGGATCCTTAAGGAACTCAGCCAGGTGATAGCCAGACCATTGTTCCTAATTTTTAAGGACAGTCTACTGATGGCAATGGTACCAGCTGATTGGAGAAAAGCTGAGGTGGCATCAATATTTAAAAAAGGGCTGAGATATATCCCTGGGAACTGCAGGCCGATTAGCCTAACATCAATAGTCTACAAGCTATTGGAAGGGATGATAAGGGACTATATACAATATTTTAGTAATAAAAACTGTATTATTAGAGGTAATCAGCATGGATTCATGAAGAATCGTTCTTGCAGGACCAATCTATTAACCTTCTATGAAGAAGTGAGCTGCCACCTTAATAAAGGAAGGCCTGTAGATGTAGTGTATCTGGATTTTGCAAAGGGATTTGATACAGTTCCCCACAAACTCTTACTGTACAAACTTAGGTGCGTAGGTATGGACCATAGGGTGAGTACCTAGATTGAAAACTGGTTTCAGGGGCAAGTCCAGAGGGAGGTAATAAATGGGGTGTACTCGAATTGGTCAGGGGTGGTAAGTGGGGTCCCCCAAGGATCTGTCCTGGGACCAATCCTGTTTAATTTATTCATAAACGATCTGGAGGTTGAGATGACCAGCGCAATCTCAGTATTTGCAGACAATACTAAGCAATGCAGGGCAATATCTTCTTCACAGGATGTGGAAACCTTACAAGAAGATCTGAACAAAATAGGGTGTGCAACTACTTGGTAAATGAGGTTTAATGTTGAAAAATGTAAGGTAATGCACTTGGGTGCCAGAAATACAAATGAAAGTTACTCGCTAGGGGGTGAACCTCTGGGGGAATCTAAGATGGAAAAGGACCTGGGGATCCTAGTAGACAACAAGCTCAGCAATGGCATGCAATGTCAAGCTGCTGCAAGCAAAGCCAACAGAATACTGGCATGCATAAAAAAGGGGATTAACTCCAGAGATAAAAAGATTATTCTCCCACTCTACGAGAATCTGGTCCAGCCACATCTCGAGTATGCCATTCAATCATGGGCACCGGTCCTCAGGAAGGATGTGCTGGAACTGGAGAGGGTCCAGAGAAGGGCAACAATGATAATCAGGGGAACGGAGGACATCAGCTATGAGGAAAGACTACAAGCATTGAACTTATTCTCTCTGGAGAAGAGATGCTTGAGAGGGGATATGATATCAATGTACAAATACCGTACTGGCGACCCTAGCATAGGGAACAAACTTTTCAGGGAAAAGGAATTTAAAAAGAGACGCGGCCATTCACTGAAATTAGAAGAGAAGCAGTTTAACCTTAAACTGTGTAAAGGGTTCTTTACTGTTAGAGCAGTAAGGATTTGGAATTCTCTTCCACAAGCAGTGGTATCAGCAGGGAGCAATGATAGTTTCAAAAAACTATTAGATGGGCACCTTAACGACCACAACATACAGGGGTAGACGATGTACTGTTACTGTAACTGCAAACACACACACTCATCATAGGTTGAACTGAATGGACTGATGTCTTTTTTCAGCCTCATTGACTGTGTAACTATGTAACTATGTAATAGGAGATCGAGGATTTGTGAGTAAACAAAAATGATTTATGCCAATCCTCTGGGATTATTTCTATCCCCAAATCCCTGGACAACAATTTGGTGTATGTGGGAAGTTCACAATTAGTATCAGATATGATCTCCATAAAAATGAGAGACAGTGTATGGCGAGGGACCTTTAAGAGAGTGCACAGTTTTTCATAGCCCATTATTGGTCTATGCACCAGTCATGACTCTTGCAGTGATTTACATTATACTGTCAAACCTAAATTTGTCAACCAGTCAGGGAGCGCCCTGTTTCCATTAGTCTAAATATGAAAGAGGCCTAGTGTAGGGTGCACACAGGAGAGGGCTGTGAGCAATGAGGTCCTTTCATATGTACTATAAACAGAGGTTCCATTACTGTTCGATAGTGCTGCGTTATCAAATAAGGAAGTCAAGGGAATAGGATCCGTGGAGAGTCAGTAGGGCCCACGACGATGGTACCAGGCGGATTTTGCCGCAACAGTCAATGGTGAGAGTGATGACGTAGAGTGAAACGTGGCACCATATCCCCATAATAGGGCATGTAGGTCTACTGGGACACATCCTGTTCAACCACAGTGGAAGATTTTGTTAATGGACGAGGGTACCATTCCAATAAATGGGAAAATAAAGCCACAGCATGATATATCTCAAAATGCCTCCATCCAGTTTAAGGGCACATAAAAGGTTTTGTTTTAGTTTAGACAAATGCTGTTGCCATAAAAACTGGAGTGCGAGGGAGCGTAAGGTGCGAATAAATGTGGCGGGGAGGTTAATAGGCTTTAGCCTGGAATAGGTACAATAATTTGGGAAGAATATCCATCTTTAAGATATTAATTTGCCCTAACCAGGCAATTTTCAAATGGTGCCAGGTTTCTAGAGATCTTCAAATGTTAAATAGCAGAGGGCTATAGTTAAGGGTATAAAGGTCTTGTAGGGAGTGTGGTATCTCAGTACCCAGATTTTTGATAAATTTTGTCTGCTAGTGAAAGGCGAAGTTTTTATGGACAGTGAAAAGAACATGGGCATATAATGAGATATGCAGGGCTTCAGTCTTGGAGATATTCAGTTTAAAATGGATAAAGGAGCCCAGTCTATGAATATTTTTCAGAAAAGTGGCGACCCCACTAATGTGGGGTTGAGTGACATGGGGGGCCTAATTCACTATAAGTTGGGAGCAGAGCTGCTCACTTCTCCAGAAATAACTCCAGCCTAAACTCATTAGCATCCTAATTAGGTAAGTGGCTGGAGTTAAACCTTCAACTAGGTGCTTTAGTGAATTCGGAGTTGGAGTTAACCAAGATTGAATTCGGGTTTGGAGTTAACCAAATTCCCTTTGTGTTTTTCATGAAAGGAAATTTGTCTATTCTGAATCACTATTACACAGCAATGTCAAACTATAATGGTTTATTTTAATTTTAAGGTATAGTTATGTATCTTATGTGTTTTATCCTTTAGAATTACTAATAGCAGACTACACAGCTGTCTAATTAGCAATCTTCATTCTTTATTCATCTGAAACTTTCAGGCATGTCTGATTGTGTTCAGCACTTTGGTGTAGTGGTCTATGCTCATAGACAAAGATTGTTAGGTCATGAGTTCAAGGCCCAACCATGATAACACCCTGTGTGCTCACAGTTGTGTGTCATTATTTATTTTTTTTGCCACATTGTAATACATTGGCTACATCACCTAAAATTGCATGTCAATGGCCATGTATATTCAAGAAACAGACATGCATATGTGCAATTATGCATTTGACAAGTTTCAGTATTTATTTACAGTTGTCTAAAATTTAAGGAGGTGATGGCAGACTTGGGATTTGAACTCATGCTCTCAGTGTTTTATAGAGCGGAACACTAACCACTAAACCATTGAGCTGAGCATGATTACCCATGGAATATTTATTCCCATGTTTCAATAGTTAACCACTTCCTTACAGGGCAGTTACACCCCTTCCTGCCCAGGCCAATTTTCAGCTTTTTATGCTGTTGCATTTTGAATGACAATTGCGCGGTCATGCAACCCTGTACCTAACACAAATGTATGACATTATTTTCACACAAATATTGCTTTCTTTTGGTGGTATTTGATCACTGCAAGGTTTTATTTTTTTATTGGCAAAAAGAAGACCTAAATGTTTGACCCCTAAAAAAATTTGTTTTTGTTTATGTAATAAAATTTGGTAAATCAATATGTTTTTTGTTGCACTGACGAGCATTGATGAGGCTGCGCTGGCAGGCACTGATGAGACACTAATATGCAGCACTGATGGACACTGATAGGTGGCACTGATATGCAGCATTGATTTTTTTAACAACTTTTTATTGATTTTTCCAATGATATACACATAACAAAACCAAATACATACCAAACATAACATACATTTATCACATCTGACAAACCCCCCCAAAAAAAAAAAACACAAAAACCCACCTAGCGGGGTGGTATTAGCAAAAGTTTTACTAAACATTTTACGATTTTATCTTATTTCATTACTACGTATCACCATATCTCATACCCTTCCAGCTATAGTTATTACCTATCATATTCGGTCAAGTTATATTCTGTCTTAAATTTTTTCCAGACATCCCATATTTTATTTCCCTTATCTATCCTCCCTTTAGAGATATACGTAAGGTCCTCCATAAGTGCTATAGAATCCACTTTAGTACACCACTCTCTAAAAGTGGGTGGTTCTGCTTCACCCCATCTTGCTGGGATTACTTTTGGCTGCATTCAAAAGGTGCGGTATAATAAAGCTTTTATATACCTTCAGAGGTTTCATCGTGCAGTGAAAGAACACTCCAGGGGTCTCGTGTTAAATCAGAACTCGTTATCTTATTTATAGTTAATAATATTTTATCCCAATACGATTGTATGGCCGGGCACGTCCACCAAATATGGGCATGTGTTGCCACCTGACCGCATTTCCTCCAACACAAGGCTGATCGCGTAGGAAACATTGCATGTATTTTTGCTGGAGTATAGTGCCATCTTGACAAAAGTTTATAATTAACTTTGGCTATCTTAGAAGATAATGAGGAAGAAAGGGCCACCTGGAGAATTCTCCCCCTCTGACATTCCGTTAAAACACTCCCCAAATCTTTTTCCCATTTGGACAGATAACTCGGCTCCTCAGGGTAATACATTTTCAATAATACATTATAAAAGGCTGAAATGGCATGTTTTAGTGGCTGTTGAGTCTGGAATACTTCTTCTACCGGATTAAGCTCTGAATTGCTCCGTATGGGTTTAGGAAGTGAGTTCAAGAAATTCACCAACTGGCCATACCTCCACTTATCCATCCGGGATGGATGTCTTGGGTACATAATTTCATTTAAGGGTTTAATTTGATCCTCCTTATAGACATGGCCTATACAGAGATCTTCTTCCAAAGACCAATGTTTAAAGCCGGGATCTAAAAGGCCTGGTGGGAACATGGCATGTCCTACTAATGGCATTAGGGGTGAATTATAAACCCATTTAAATTTCTTATATAAAGAGTCCCATATAGATAACGTTGCTAAAGTAATCGGTGAAACCGAGGGGGCAAAAGCCCTATATTTATGTGGGGACCTAGAAATATCTACCCCACTTAGCTCCCGCTCCACCAGCACCCACAGTTTAACCTTATTCATGTGTACCTAATCTACTATTCTTGATAAGGCTACAGCAAAATAGTATAATTTAATTTGGGGTAATGCGAGACCTCCTTTTGTTTTAGTACGGAATAGGGTCGTACTAGCGACCCAAGGTGTTTTACCTTTCCAGATAAATTTAGATAATAACCTTTAAAAAACAGAAAAAAAACTAGAAGGGACACCCAATGGCACCATCTGAAATAAAAATAGTATCCGGGGTAATATCGCCATCTTTATTACGTTAATCTTCCCCAACCATGAGTGTGGAATAGTTGACCACCGTCGAAGGAGATCCTTGATCCCATTCATTAGTGGTATATAGTTATATCTAAAAAGCCTAGAGATTTTGGGCGTAAGCTGGATCCCTAAATATCTTAAACTCTGTGGTTGCCACCTAAAAGGGAACAAGGGCTTAATTATAGCAATCTCTGAAGGGGACAGGTTAATATTCATTATTTCCGACTTATTCATATTCATTTTAAAGTTACATACTAATTGATACTCCTTTAATGCAAAAATTAAATTAGGTAGAGAGAGAAACGTTTTTTGTAAAAAAAAAAAAAAAGAATATCATCTGCATATGCTGCATATTTATGTATATATTTACCAATCTGTATCCCTTTAACTACTTCCGGCCCGCGCTATAGCCGAAAGACTGCTACAGCGCAGGCTCTAATTTCCGGGAGGCCGTCTTTAAACGGCCTCCCGGTGACAGGCTCCCCGTGCACTCCCGCGAGCGCGCATCGAGGAAAATCTGTGTCGGCCGTGTCCCTTGGACACAGCCAATCACAGATCTTGGTGAATGGCCAATCACAGCGGCCATTCACCACGTGATCGGACCGTGCAATGAGAGATGATCTCATATGTAAACATATGAGATCATCTCTCATCGCCAGCTCTCCTTCCTCACACAGAGACTGCAGTGTGAGGAAGAGGAGAGCCGATCGGCTGAAGGGGACACAGAGGAACGTAATCAGGGCACCGATCACCAGTGCCCTGATTAAACAAGAGGGGAAACAAATGCCATAAGTGCCCACAGTGCCCGCCATCAGTGCCCCCCATCAGTGCCCACATTCAGTGCCAATAGTGCTGCCAGTCAGTGCCCATCGGTGCCTGCTCATCTAGGCACTGATGGGCACTGACTAGCAGCACTATGGGCACTGAGTGTGGGCACTGATGGTGCTGCCCATCAGTGCTCATCAGTGCCGCCCGTCAGTGCCCATCAGTGCCACCTCTCAGTGCCCAGCAGTGCCACCTCTCAGTGCCCAGCAGTGCCACCTATCAGTGCTCATCAGTGCTGCCTATCAGTGCTCATCAGTGCCGCCTATCAGTGCCACCTATCAGTGCTCATCAGTGTGGCATATTAGTACCTCCTCATCAGTGCCACCTCATCAGTGCCCATAAGTGCCACCTCATCAGTGCCCATCAGTGCAGCCTATCAGTGCCCATCAGTGCCACCTCATCAGTGCCCATCAGTGCAGCCTATCAGTGCCCATCAGTGCTGCCTCATCAGCGCACATCAGTGAAGGAGAACATTTTATTTATTTTCAAAATTTACTCACAGAAAATAAGGAAAATTTTCTTCAGAATTTTGTGTCTTTTTCCTTTTTTTTTTTTTTTGTAAGAAATAAAAAACCCAGAGGTGATTAAATACATCCAAAAGAAAGCTCTATTTGTGTGAAAAAAATGATACAAATTTCATATGGGTACAGTGTAGCATGACCGCGTAATTGTCATTCAAAGCGTGAGAGCGCTGAAAGCTGAAAATTGGCCTGGGCAGGAAGGGGGTAAAAGTGCCAAGTAGGCAAGTGGTTAATATCTATACTATTTCTCACTGTAGCTAAAAACGGTTCTAAAGAAGCAACAAATAGTATGGGTGAAAGAGGGCAACCCTGCCTGGTCCCATTATGCAAGACAATGGTATCACTCAAGGAGCCATTTATTTTAACCCTAATGGGCATTTATTAGGTGGCACTGATGGGCAATGATTGGCACTGGTGGGCAGCACTGATAGATGGTAATGATGGGCAGCACTGATGAGGAGGGCACTAACAGGTTCCCTGAGCACTGATTGGCATCAATGGTGGCATGGGTGGGCATCCCTGGTGGCCATGGGTCAGCAATCCCTGGTGGCTCTAGTGGCATCCCCCAAGGGTCTGCACTGGTAATCAATGCTCTGATTACAAGCACAGACCCCGCCCCCCCTACACACACTTACTTTGCATATGAATGTCATTTCTTCACAGTTGAAAGTGGCCCTCACCATGATTAGCCAATTGATTGTGACCACTTGCTGGAATGTGTGCAACCCAATTTGGTGTCATTTCTGGTCCAGGGCGATCACCATTGTGCCATTTGCAATTTATTTTAAAGAGATTTTGATTTATTTTAAAAATGGTGCACACAGACAACTAAAATGTATTGGAAATGTTTTATGTAGGCCAGTGATGGTAAACCTCCCACCCCCCCCAGATGTTTTTGCCCTACATTTCCCATAATGCTCATCTACTCTGCAGTGTAGGTGAGCATCATGGGAAATGTTACAAAACACCTGTGTTGCCAAGGTTCATCATCACTGACCTACTAAGGCCAACTAAAAAGGTGAGTGAGCGCTGTAGCAATCTTTTATTTAGTAATCATTTTTAGTGATTTTGTGTTATCCCTTAATTTATATATATATATATATATATATATATATATATTTAGCTAAATCTATACATACACACTTTAATTATTTCTTACAATTTAGCCCCACACACACACTCCACCCCCCCCCACACACACACACTCCTCCCCCTCCCCCCCACACACACTCCTCCCTCCCCCCACACACTCCTCCTCCTCCTCCCCCCTCCCCCCCACACACACATACACTCCTCCCCCCCCCCACATACACATACACTTCTCTCCCCCACACACACACCCCATTCCCACCGTCCATACACACCCACACACCCATACACACTTCGCTGGAGTAAAGGGAGAAACCCTACCCCTGTACATGGAGAAACCCTACCCATGTTCATACTGTACTGCCATTGCACACACACAAAAAATACAAGAAATGGATTACATTCAATAGACACAAAAGATATCTGAATTACATCCAGACAAATATGAAGAAACGAAAACAAAAAAAACAGAAGCTGTGTACAAATGAATAAGCTTTATTGAACATGTATAAAACATCAGTAATCACTCAAGCAGGCATGTGAAATGTGAAATGTCCCCCCCCCCCCCAAAACCCCCAAATCAAGTAATCTTTCTTCAAATTACAGTGCAAAGATACAACATATGATGAATAGATAGAGCTTACAATATCCAACAGTCAAGCAAAATAAGTTGTAGACACCTTAGTATTAAGCATAAAACATACCCAACATACTTTTATGGCTATTGTTTGCATGAGCCTGCCTTTCCATTTAAATACCATCAAATCACTAGAACATACAGCTACACAAAGGCATGAAAATAAAAAAAAACATGTATAGAGTACATAAAGACACACTTTGCAAAAACTATACCAAACATTTAGAGCATGAAAAGTATTCATCCAACAAAATACACTAACTGCAATATGGGTCCTTAGGCATGCCAGCAAATACCCCCCCCCCCCCAAAAGCTAATTCGGACATAAAGACATGTGGCCCTGCTGCCAGAGGCCAAATGAGCTGCTCTTAAACATCCCTTTATATAACCTTGGTTAAACTACACTTACCCAGTATAGGAAACGCCCAGCAAAGTAATTAATTGGTAATTAATTGGGTCTGTTGGTTCCTAAACCAAAATCACCAGTTCACTAATGAATGAGTGTTTGGCTGGCCATACATGATCCAATTTTCTTACAATTTTCTGTCCAATTTTCTTGAAATTTACCTTCAAGTATGTAGTACGAAGGCCTGCCTAATTAGATACAAGTGAATGTGTTGTTTAGCTTTGACCTCACATTATGTGGTTTGTGGTAGATCTACCAGAAAATTGTACAACAAAAGTTGAACATGTATGGCCAGCCTTAAGGGCCGTACACACTATAAGATTTTCTGAAGACTTTTTCCTTCAGATTTGCCTTTTCTATGTAGTGCAAGGGCCTGCCAGATTGCATACAAATTGAAAGTGTTTAGGTTTGACCTCATATTATATGGTTTTGGTAAGTCTAAAGGAAAAAGTCTTCAGAAAATCTTATAGTGTGTATGGCCCATTAGGCGGCTGGCCATACATGTTTAATTTTTGTTGTACAATTTTCTGATAGATTTACCACAAACCACATAATATGAGGTCAAAGCTAAACAACATTTTCCCTTGTATCCAATTAGGCAGGCCTTTGTACCACATACTTGAAGGTAAATTTCAAGAAAATTGGACAGAAAAAAAAAAAAAAAAAATATATATATATATATATATATATATATATATATGCATATGCAAAAACCAATATATTATTGTTACTTTCTATATCTAACCAACCCAAAAATATATTAATTTCACACATATACAATGTTTAATTTTTGGGGAGAAGCCATATTAGTGTTGCTTTTCATATATATTTATATATATATATATATATACATAGGCAAATCAATAAAAAAAACATATATATATATACATATAATTATTTTTTTGGCATATATATATATATATATATATATATATACATAGGCAAATCAATAAAAAAAACATATATATATATACATATAATTATTTTTTTGGCATATATATATATATATATATATATATATATATATATATATATATATATATATATATATATATATATATATGTATATATATATATATATATATATATATGTGTATATGTGCGTGTGTGTATAAATTCACTATAACTCCCACTAACGTTTTCAAAAACGTTATTTTCAGCCTAATTTTTGGTATGGAGCATGCGCACATGGACTATCTGCCAGAAATAGACTCTGGAGCTATTTTTGCATTTTACACTTTTATTAACCACTTAAGCCCTGGAGGATTTGGCTGCTAAAAGACCAGGGGGTATTTTGCGATTCGGCACTGCGTGACTTTAACAGACAATTGCGTGGTCGTGCGACGCTGTACCTAAACGAATTTGACGTCCTTTTTTTCCCACAAACAGAGCTTTCTTTTGGTGGTATTTGATCACCTGTGTGATTTTTTGATCATGCGCTATAAACAAAAAAGAGCATCAATTTTGCAAAAATAACAATATTTTTCACACTTTATATGAAATTCCCCAAAAAAGAAAAGTAAAAATCAAACTTTTTTTAACATTTTCGGCCAATTTGTTTTATGCTACATAGGTTTGGTAAAAAAAATCGCAAAAAGCGTATTTTGATTGGTTTGCGCAAAAGTTATCGCGTTTACTAACAAAGGGAAAGATTTTTGTCATTTTTGTTGTTTTTTTTTTTTAACGTGTAATGGCGGCGATCTGCGATTTTTTTTTTGCGGTACTGCGACATTGGGGCGGACAGATCGGACCCTTGACTGACATTTTTGACACTTTTGGGGTTACCAGTGACATTTCTACAGTAATCAGTGCTATATATATGCACTGTTACTGTAAAATTACACTGGCAGTGAAGGGGTTAACTTTATTTGAGAGGGAGGGGCTGTGTGTGTCCCTAGGGGCGTGATTCTAACTGTGATTGGCTGTGGCTTGAGCTGTAGGAACACTGATCAACGGTCCTACATAGTAGAACCGTATGATCAGTGTTTCTACACAGGGGAGAATGACAGGCAGCTTGTTTACACAAGCTGCCTGCCTTTCTCCCTCTCCCCCGACGATCGCAGAGTGAGCGGCGGACATCGGGTCCGCCGGTCACACGCGCGGGGGGGGGGTCCGCAGAGCCTCACAGGCTAGTGACGTATATATACGTCACTTTGCCTGTGAGGGGCTGACCGCCGCAGTATATCTACTTGCGGCAGTCGGCAAGCGGTTAAAATCTTTTTTTCTACTTAACTTTTTCACACAGTTTAAAAGCAATCTAGCTCAAAATCATATAACACATCTTTCCCACACGTTTTTTATTTTTTTCCTGCCATATTTTGTGATTTTGAACAAAACAGTCCACCTTTTAGCTGGACTGTTTTTAAGTCCAGTCCTGACGTTATTTGATCTTAGTGAATTTGACACTGCTCATAACATTTCTGATGGAGTTATAGTGAATTGCATTTGCACCTAAAATAGTCAAAATTGAGGTAAAATAGAACAAAATCAGCGTTGGAGGTACAGTGAATTTGGCCCATAGTAACAAATCATCAGTGTATAAAGATAGTTTACAATGAGTGGAAGGAACTGTTGTTCCAAATGGCTTGTACCAGATGTTTTTCAATTATTGCAAATAATAGAGGTAAGAGGGGGCATCCTTGTCTGGTGCCATTATTTATGGAAAAGGCATCAGATTTTATCCCATTAGCTAGAACCCTGGCTAAAGGGGAAGAGTATATGGACATAATTTTATAGAGAGGTTTTGGACCTAAGCCTATCTGTTGTAGAGAGAGAGATAAACAAACAGCCAGTTGACCCGGTCAAAAGCCTTCTCGGCGTCACAAGCCAAAAGGCAGGTAGGGATGAGGTGTTGATGGCCATAGGAGATAAGGTGAAGGTTTTTGGTCCTATAAGCCCGAGATAAAGCCAACTTGATCTCCATGTATAATTTAAGATCCACATTTAATAGGGAGATGGTCTGTAATTTCCACAAATGGAATGATCTTTCCAGGCTTGGGTATAACCACAATCTGTGCTTGCAACATCAAAGGGGAAAGAGGATGCAAATCATCTATTGCCTCAAAAGCTTGTGCCATAATTGGGGCACAAAGAGGGGCAAAGGTTTTATAAAACTGGGGAGAAAAGTCATCTGGGCCAGGGCTCTTACAGTTCTTGAGGCCTTTGATAACTTGTAAAAACTGTTGACTGTATTGGGGCTTCTAAATCTTCTACGTCCCTCTCTTCGAAACAGTAGGTAAGGCCGTTTTTTGGATATAAGTGGACATATCTGATATTTCCAGATTAGAGGAGAAAATGGGATCCAACAGGGGAGGTAGATTATATAAAGAGGAGTAAAACTGTCTAAACTCATCGACTATTTTGGAGCACTTACACTTTTTGGTGTTAGAAGTGGTGAGAAGATATGGGATAGTCTGTTTGTGTTTTCTCGGATGTATGATATGTGCTAAATGTCTACCATACTTATTAGCTTGCGTATAATGAGCAAATCGCATCTTATCTCGCGCTATTTGAGAATGATCGGCGAACAAGCGGAGAAGATCTCAGCGTGCATTATAGAGTTCGACTAGTGTGGCTGAAGCCAAGTTACGTTTATGTGTAGTTTCAAGTGTACAGATAAGAGTAAGTAGGCGCTTAATATCAGCCGTGTGTGCTAATTTCAGTCTGGACCCATGTTGGATAAAAATGCCTCTAAGGACACATTTCAATGCCTCTCATTTAGTCATGGGATGCATTTTGTACCCAGCCTGGTTCTGAACAAAATCGTTAATAGCTTGAGATATGGCATGTGAACAGGCTACGTCGGTCAGGAGATTATCGTTTAAATGCCAGGTCCGGTCACGGTTATTTATGGGTAGCTGGCCCAAAGATAAATGCACCAGAGCATGATCAGACCATAACTGAAGGCCGAATGAGGGAGATGGGTCAGAAGGGTCAGAATCTAACAGGGACTGAGAAATTATAATATAATCTATCCTACTGTACGATTTGTGGGCGAATGAAAAGAATGTATAATCTCTCTCTTTCGGGTGCAACACGCCATACATCTGTCAAGGGAAGTTGTAAAAGAAGAGATCAAATCTTAGTTAGTGGGGTAGGGGTGAGGGAAGACTTACCCGAAGAGCAGTCCAATCTGGAGATCAATGGAACGTTCAGATCTCCACCTAGGATTAGGTTAGTGGTGCCGAATGATTCAAGATGCGCTGTCACGGAGGAGAAGAACTGCAGCTGCTACTGGTTGGGAGAGTAGACATTAGCCTCCGTGAAAACTGTTTGCATATATTTAAATTTTAAAATATATAATGGCCTAGTGGATCAATATAGGAATCCGTGATCTCAGGCTGAAAGGAACTATGGAAGGCAATTGACACACCCTTAGATCTGGCCGCCGGGTTGGTACTGTGAAACCAGGTCTGGAAGTATTTATTTTGTGGAGAATAAATCAGAGTATCAGAGTGGAAATGAGTTTCCTGGAGTAGCAGGACCTTAGTTTTAGATTTATGAAAATGGTAAAGAATTTTCCTCCTCTTTTTAGGAGTATTAAACTCCCTACAATTAAGGGAGGCCACCATCTGCAGGGTTAAGGGACACATCATGACATGAGTAGGGTAGAGATACAAGCTAAAAGAACCTGTGGGGTATCATGTTTAGGCATAGTAAACAGAAAGAAAAGCTAAAAAGAGAGCAAGAAGTGTGGGAGAAGGAGAGAAGGAGGGACGAGAAAGGAGGGGGAAAGAGTAAAACCAAGAATAAAAAGTCACTAGGTTGCGTAATATCAACATTATGATCTAAGGCAGCCTTTTTCAACTAGGGCGCCTGAAAGTTTCTTCAGGGGTGCCTTGGCAAGTTGGCTCAATATTGATCAAAAATTGTATACAAGTCAGTCCTTTAGTTACATAAAGGCATAGGTTTTCATTATGCACTATTATTATTATACAGGATTTCTATAGCGCCAACAGTTTGCACAGCGCTTTACAATAAGAGGGAAGACAATACAGTTACAATACAATTCAATACAGGAGGAATTAGAGGGCCCTGCTTGTTAGAGCTTACAATCTAGAAGGGAGGGTCAAGTGAAACAGAAGGCAATAACTGTGGGGGGTGAGCTGATGGAGAAAATGGAAGTAAGGTTGTTAGGTGTGGGTAGGATAGGCTTCTCTGAAGAGGAGGGTTTTCAGGGATCGTCTAAAAGCTAATAGAGTAGGAGATAATCGGACAGATTGGGGTAAGGAGTTCCATAGGATTGGAGAGGCTCTGTAAAAGTCCTGGAGGCGAGCATGGGAGGAGGTGACGAGGGAGCTAGAGAGCAGGAGGTTTTGAGAGGAACAAAGAGAGTGATTAGGTTGGTATTTTGAGACTAGGATAGTGATGTAGCTTGGGGCTAAATTGTGGATGGCTTTGTAAGATGGTGTTAGTATTTTGAATTTAATTTGTTGGATGAGTGGAAGCCAGTGGAGGGATTGACAGAGAGAAGTAGTGGACACTGAGCGATTGGTAAGGTGGATGAGTCTGGCAGCAGCATTCATAATGGATTGAAGGGGGGATAACCTATGTAGAGGTAAGCCAATGAGGAGGGAATTGCAGTAGTCGAGGCGCGAGATGACCAGGGAGTGAACTAGGAGCTTTGTTGTGTCATTGGTTAGAAAGGAGCAAATTTTGGAGATGTTGCGGAGGTTGAGGCGGCAAGATTTGGACAGTGATTGGATGTGGGGCTTGAAGGAGAGTTCAGCGTCCAGGACTACACCTAGGACCTTGGCATTTCAGAATGGGTTGGTAGTTGTGCCATCGATCTTGACAGAGAGATCAGGGGAAGGGGCACGTGGTGAAGGAAAAATTATAAGTTTGGTTTTGGATAGATTGAGTTTGCGGAAGTGGTGTGACATCCAGACTGATATATCTGCTAGTACTGTAAATTAGTGATACATGAGGAGACTGAGGGAGTGAGCTGAGGGGTGGATAAATGCACTATTACGACTTTCTAGACACTCTAACAACCAATTATATCATCAGTTAATAGGGAGGATGTCTGTTGCTTCCACAGCATCTTTGTTTGACCTTCCTGCGCCCCTCTCCCTCAGCACTGGGGTGACTTTAGCTGACCGATGGAGAGAAATTGAGGAAGAAGAGAAACATTGGAATACTAGTCAGTACCAGTGTGCAAAAGTGTATTTGCTTTGGAAGAACAAATCACCTCTAACGTTGGATGTCTTGCGTGTGTGGATGTTGCTGCATTATGTAAAGCTATTAGAATAGTTTTTTACATTTTAGAATGGGATGTCTCAAGGCTGTCCAAAACTTTAACCACTTAAGCCCTGGAAGATTGTACCCCCTTCCTGACCAGGCCCTATTTTGTGATTCGGCACTGTGTGACTTTAACAGACAATTGCATGGTCGTGCAATGCTGTACCCAAATGAAATTTATGCTCTTTTTTTTCCCACAAACAGAGCTTTCTTTTGGTGGTAGTTGGTCACCTGTGCGATTTTTACTTTTTGCGCTATAAACAAAAGAGCGTAAATTTTAAAAAAATAACAATATTTTTCACATTTTCTATATGAAATTCCCCCCAACAAAAATGTAAAAATCAATTTTTTTTAACATTTTTGGCCAATTTGTTTTCTGCTACATATGTTTGGTAAAAAAAAATCGGAATAAGCGTATTTTGATTGGTTTGAACAAAAGTTATTGCGTTTATTAACTAAGGGAAAGATTTCTGTCATTTTTGGTGTTTTTTTTTTAACGAGTAATGGCGGCGATCTGCGATTTCTTTTGCGGGACTGCGACATTGCGGCGGACAGATCGGACCCTTGACTGACATTTTTGACACTTTTGGGGTTACCAGTGACATTACTACAGTGATCAGTGCTATACATATGCACTGTTACTGTAAAAATGACACTGGCATGGAAGGAGTTAACTTTATTAGTGATCAAGGGGTTAAGTGTGTCCCTAGGGGCGTGCTTCTAACTGTAAAGGGGAGTGGCTAGTGGTGTAACAACAGAGACATACGATCCTACATAGCAGGACCGTATGATCTCTGTTATTACACAGGGGAGAATGACAGGCGGCTGTGTTTACATTAGCCGCCTGCCTTTCTCCCTCTCCACGGGGAGATCGCGAGTTACTAGCGCGGACTGCTTAGGGAACGAGCGGGGGCGGGAGCGCACCTCCGGCGGCGCGCGCTCGCCCCCTAGAGCCTCACAGGCGAGCGACGTAGTACTACGTCGCTTTGCCTTTGAGGGGCTGACCGCCGCCATAAATAGTCGTGCGGCGGTAGGCAAGCGGTTAAGGGGTGCCTTGACATTGTCTATAATTTTAAAGGGTGTCTCGTCTGAAAAAAAGGTTGAGAAACACTGATCTAAGGTCACCAGTCTTAGTGTAATATACAATAAGATAAAATCAGCGCACCTCTGTAATCAAAAATAAAGTATATAAAGAGCAGCTGAACACTAATGGCCAATAAATCAAATCCCAGACATGTAAATCATAAGATCACATAAAATCACAGTGCAGCGCTAAGAACACTAATAACATTGAAAATAAATAATGCGATGAAATATATGAGTACAAATGAGACTCCTAAAGCGAAAGAGGTGCTCATGTAGTAAAAATATCCATTAGATGTGCTCCACTGAGTGAATCTTCCGCCAGCCACACTAGCATCTAACCTCCAGAGAAGCTCCTGTTTAACCAAACGGGCCAAATATGCAGAGTCCTTGGGAGAGTATGTGGGTACTAATCACTGCTGAAGCACTTTAATGAGACCTGGGATCCTCAGTCAAGTATGGTCCAATCGATCACCATAAAAACAATGTACTAAAAGAACGTATAATTGTGTCATAATCAAGTTAAAATTACCGGATAAGGCACTGTACCCAGTGCGCGGTATACAGCTGATCAACAGATTAATTCTCCGTGCTGGATGGCGGGTGACGTCATTGATTCCTCCTCCCTCCGTACGCGTTATGTCCCCATAGGCGGGACTTCATCAGTGGATGTGAGGGAGGAGGCTTTTATGATTTACAAGTCTCAGTGTAATGCCATCATAATGAGAGTTGCATATAGTAATAATAGTACTGTGAGAAATAGACATATAGCCAGTAAATGCAATATCTGATAGGGTAAAATAAAAAAGGGGGGACCACTCTCCTTAGTGGCCATAAGTAGATTAGTAGGCCTGCAAAATGCGACTATGGCAAAAAACCAACATCAGAGCTAAAAAAGGCTCTGCATACCCTAATGTGGGGAACATGGGTAGCACACAGGGCAACCCTCCCTGACAGACACTAAATGTGAGAGAAAATTAGACTTTAAAAGCCAATGTGTGGTTGTCTCGCAGTTATAGATGTCACTTTCTGAGATTGGAATGAGGGACACCTATAGATGTCAGTTATAGATGTCACTTTCTGAGATGGGAATGAGGGACACCTATTAGCAAAAGTATGTAGGCAAAAGGTGACACCCCCTTGGCACGCCCCCTTTAAAGGAGAATTGTAAAAAAAAAATATTGGTTAAACCCACAAGAGCTTTTTTTTTTACCACTACTATTCCTTTATATTGGCTTTTAGAATTTACAAATTAAGCAATTTAGAAATTGAATGAAAGGTTTGGCACCGGGAAACACTTTTTCATAGATAATTAGTGCATTTTATATGCAACTATATAGATCAGGCCAAAACAAGGGACAAATGAGGCGTAAATAGGGACAGTGAGACTTTGTTCCAAATCAGGGACATTCCATCAAAATCAGCGACAGTTGGGAGCTATGGATGTCGCCCATCAGAAGGTAGGGATAAAAAACATCCCTCTAATCCCCATGGTAGGGTAATTAACCAGCGAGAGCTCCATCAAATCATAATACATGAAACATTTAACCAGCAATAAGCAGCGGTGTCCTCAGGAATTAGGACACAGTAAAAGGCATATAATATACCACTAAAAGAGGAAAAAGAACCGTGGAACAGCAAAAGGTCCAGCAGCAACGACAAAGCAGGAACCATGGGTCCTGAAGTGAGCAAAAGGTAGGCAATATGGCCGAATCATCCTGTAGGAGATTTGGAAGCATTGGAACGTGAGCGCTTTTTCTTGGAGTGCGTTTTCCAACCCGTTTCCAGCAGGAGGCCTGGAGTCGCAGCTTTAAGGGGCCACTCTGAGATGGCAATTTGAGGGAGTTGAAAAGTTCCAAAAAAGGTAGCGAGATTCCCAAGAGTGCGGAATGTGGCAGACTTTCCATCAAGCAGAAAGGTGAAATGGTAACCCCCAGTGGTTTTTGATACTTTTAGCCTTGAGGGCTTCTGTGAGGGACTTGAGAGCCCTATGCATTGCAAGAGTCTATTTAGAGAGGTCGGACAGGAGCATGAATGGGGTTTAGTCGAACAGGATGGTATCCTGTGAGCGAGCAGCTTGCTTGATCTCCACTTTAACTTTAAAGAAATAAATCCTGCAGATCAAATTTCTTGGGAATGATGGATTAGGGTTGTGGGGGCCCAAGGCTTTGTGGGTGCGGTCAATCTCCATCGGGGAATCCTTGGGAAGTTACAGAAGTTGGTCAAAGATAGCAGTGGCTGTCAATGCAAGATCTTTTGGTTCCATCTTTTCAGGAAGGCCGCAAATAGAAATGTTATTTCGGCAGCTTCTGTTTTCCTGATCATCTAAGCCATAAAAGAGCTGCTGGATCTGAGTGGTGTATTCCTGTCAAATCACATCATGGTCATTCAGTTTAGCCACTGTATTTTCAACGGTGAGCTCTATCTCTTTAATGCAGTGGCCGAGGTCTTTGCGTAGATTGGTGAGCTCTTATTTATAGGATTGTTCAAGCCTGTTCATATAGGCCGTGTTGTCCTGGTGTGTCAAGAGGGCTTTAATGTAGTTTTCTAATTCCCATCATTCTGGGGAGAGAGGGCATGCTGCCTGGTGGTTACGTGGGAGGCTGTGTTTAAGCTGGAGGAACGCCTTGGGTGCGAGAGAGCCTCTGGTGACCAGGCCGGATCGCGTAAAGAACTGGCCAATATCCCCCTCTTTGTGGGTGCCACTGGATCAATGACCCTCGCAGCTGCTGCACCTGCCCATCCTGGTCAGTGTAAAGGCGATCTGGTGCTGGTGGAGCCATGATTAGCTCGGTCATAGAGGGAGCGAGGAAATAAATTGTCCTATCCCACCATGCGCTAGGCCTTGCCCCCAGCTCTGCTTTTATTTTTAATTAGAAACATGTTTTCTAGGTGCTGGCTATTAGAGTTGAGTATTGGCATATATTGCATCCTTGATAACATAAAATAACCTAAAAATCTCAAAGCAAACTGTAAACGACATAGGAGACCATAAGAAGCTAATGCTGTAGATGGTTTACCTTTTCAAAAGGCAAATATGCTTTAAGTAGACAGACTCTTTACCTATATTAAAAAAAAGACTTGTCCAGAAATGTAACCTATTTTTATTTTATTTTTTGCTGTCATAATAAAGCAGCTACAATAATTACACAAATGAAAAACATAGCATGAACTGTCTTGTCTGCCAAAGATTTTGTATATCTGTCCAGCTACTTTTCTGATTCAAACATCTCTGCCAGAATTCACAGCAAGGAGGAAGACATTATTTCCTCCATTAGAATTAAAGTAGAATTCCATGCTAAACCAAACTATTCTTAAAAATGTTCCCTTCCCCCTCCTAACACCTATGCTAGCTAACCTGTGAAAGAAAGATGTATATACTTACCTTTTTTCAGGCCACTCTCTCATGTGATCTGGCTCCATTGTGGCTGCAAGGGAGAGGAAGGAGCTTCAAAAACGGATGGGCCATTGAAGCCCATGGTTGATGTCACTGCTCCCAGACATTTCCAGCCATTGTCAGGTGCTCCCTCCCCTCCTTTGCAATGGCCACTGACTGACACGGTGGGGTTGATTTACTAAAACTGGAGAGTGCAAAATCTGGTGCAGCTCTATGTAGAAACCAATCAGCTTCCAAGTTTTTTTGTCAAAGCTTAATTGAACAAGCTGAAGTTAGACCCTGATGGGCTACCATGCACAGCTGCACCAGATTTTTGCACTCTCCAGTTTTAGCAAATCAACCCCAGTGGATTACGTGACCAGCCCAGAGCGGAATGAAAATGGGTAGATATATACATCTTTTTTACACAGGTTAGTCAGCATAGGTGTTAGGAGGGAAAAGAAGACTTTTAAGACTAGGTAGGTTCTGCCTGGAACCCTGCTTTAAAGTCACCCTGTCATTACTTACAGTATATACAAAGCACATCCTATACTAACCTGTGTTTAAACATTACCTCTTCACTGCTCCCCAGCCGCACCAGGTATTCAATCTTTTAGGTGTGTTGAATATATGTTATCATACCACCGTGAGATTGGTTCCTCCTGCCAGCTCATATGTCCGATAGTGATGTATGTGTCAACGAGAGGAACCACAACATGCCTCAGTGAACAGGTATTCTATGCAGGAAATTTTTATGTTTTCCTTCTTTTCCTCTTTTCCTTTCCTTTCCTTTCCTTTCCTTCCTCTCCTGGTATCATCACTAGAGACTTGGATCAGGACTTCAAGAGCAGAAAAGTATATGAGTGTCTCACCTCTGGGCAAAGAGTAAGTAAGCATATAGCAGTACGGGATTGTATTGTGTTATACCCAGATAGCAAGCAATTGTGCTGAAAGTTTGGAAATGACTTGCTAAGCTATGGCTAGACTTGCCAGGCTTTGCAAATGTGTTGCACAATTGCAACAAGTCTGCATTGCATGGCCCCAGATCAACATTCTTTGCAAACATTCTGCAAGTCTTCTGCAAGTTCTGGTTCAGTTGTGTTGTGCAATAGTCATCCCACCACAGGGGTCACTGTGGCTGAATTTCCATGCTGTAGACTTGTAGAGCTCTTGCTGTAAACTCACCACTGCAACTTTGCTCTTGCTAGAGACTTGCCACACAAATTTCCTACAAATCGGAAAAGTGTCAACTAGAACTGGTGCTTCAAGTGCTCTGCAAGTGAGCAACTTGCCAATGAAAATGTGCAGCAAGTTAACAGACTTACAATTCAACACTGCTACATATTTGTGGCAAGTTATCCTCGCTATCTCGGTATAAAACTGATTAGGAATGTCACTATGGTGAACCTTTATCACTTTTATTTGGAAATTAGGTAAAGAAGCTTCCTGCAATAAATTACCTTGTTCTTGTATCACACAGTGTTGAGGAAGCAGGTATCAAAAACGAAACTTTATGCATGAGGAAGCAGGTAGTTGTACCACAGCCTATGAGTGTTATCACAGTGTGAAAGAAGAGTAAGCAACCAGTTAAGAACAAGGTGGGCGGTGGCCAGGAGATGGTATGTCCTGGTAGAGTAGTCCTTAAGGCACTTATCTTGTTTGGCCAAGCTATCGCAATGCAGTCCTCGGTCGAAGAGCAGGATCATACCCAGGGGCCAGGCCTGAGACCGTGTAAGAAGTGAAGCCTTGCTCATGATTGTGTGATTGTTGAGGCACCTGTTCTTGTCTAAGGGCATAAGTGTGTTCGGGACCTTACATTCTACAAGGAGGTAAAGCACCATCATTTCCCACCTAAAACGCAGAAGGGGGAGTGTAAAGGGATAGGGCTCAGAAACCTAGCTTCAGTAACTCTGGTGTACACTTGTGAATCTATCCCCAGTAAAGAGGGCTAGCTAAAAGTAATGCCAAAATGACCTCCAACAACTAGAGTGCACCTACAAGTGACCAGGGAGCACTGAACAGGTGGTGTTTCGAGTCACATTCTCAGCTTTGCCAACATAATATATTTGCTTACAGACCTCTACAGCTGAAGCTAAATTAATTATCAATAGATCCTAGAAGGCATTTTTGCCCTCTGTTCCTTTGATGTTGTGTTCTAGGCAGGGATTTTTTTTTCCAACTGGAACTTGGTGGAACTCAATTCCACCACCTCTGGCTCAGGCCTTCCGCTCCCTGCTCACCACTATCACTTGTAAACACAGAAGTCCGGCTTCTGGGTTTACAAATGACAGCTTGTCTCCCAATGGCTCCCACAGATCCGATCTCCTGAGTGGCTCTTACTGAGTGCAGGATGGGGACAAGGGGGATGCAGGTGCCGTGTGGATGCGAACACCCTCACTGGATGATCTCCCTGCAAGCGAGAGAGTCAGAGCCACCTACAGTGTGCGGGGAGGTATTAGAGCTGGCTGGGTGCCTCAGCTTAAAATAGCAACAAAAGTAAGACATGTGGAAGATGGTGTAGCTTTTAAAAAAGGGGGGAGATGGGGCAGTAAGGGGGGGGGGGGTTGAATGCAGAGATCAGAGCTAATGAGGAGTGAAAATGAGATGTGGATGCAGAGGTAAGCAACTCTGGAAGAAGGCTGAACTCTGCACTCTGTAGGCAGCGCAACCCTGAACACTGCGCTATGTATGTAAATACCCCTGGTATTTTATGCCCCTATAAGACCCTACTACTGTTAGTGAAATTTGACAACACCCACTGTTTGATGTGGTTTGTAGAGTGTGTGTGTGAGTGTGTGTATGTGGGGGGGGGGGGGGGTTGGGAGGTCGTGGTTGAGTTCCTTTACCTATTTTCTGAGAAAAAAAAGCCCTGGTTGGTTCTAGGCCATATTCTGGAATCATAACATCAACCCCAACAGAGTGTGTTGCATGACAATGATATATGCTGTGTGAGGGAGCTGTGATGATGGATGACTTTCACTCAGGTCCCCCTGTCTGCCACTGACCTGCTACTAAAATTACCTACTTGAAACTTTAAAAGTAAAGTGGTGGTAACCTTAAAAAAGAAATTCACTGCCGCTCCTCTCTTTTTGCAGCCATAACACACAGTGTATATGTTTTTTTAAAACGATGCCTTAAATACTTTTTTTCAGATATCTTCAGGCCGGTTAAGTGACTCCCGGCTGCTCTCCTACTCCGATGCACGGGCTACAGCGGGAGGGGACCGAGATCTCCCTCTGATGTAAGCCGGGGAGGTCAGCCCCTCCCGTTGTAGCACTTATATGGGGAGGAGAGGGGCCAGGGGTCAGGGGACCAGAGTAAAGATATCTGAAAAAAAATATTATATTTTATATGTCCATTTCCATATCTGTATCTATATCCATATCCATATGATCCATGTACTCATTGTCTCCCTAATAGTGGGTTGAACAGACATATGTATTTTTTTCACTGTGAATATTATGTACATTACTTAAATTATTAGAACCATTATCAAACAAGTCTTTTTGTTAAGCTATGAGTATTGGACAATTTTTTTTTATATTTTGTTGCTGTCGGCAAAACAGTGGTGCTTGGAACTGCATCATACCAAAGGTTTCATTTCTTTTACTCAGACAGTTCCCCATTTTTGCACTCTGTCCCTTTCAGCCACATACTGGAAGCATAACATAAACCACAACAGTGTCTGTATGCTATATTCTGGGTGAGGGGACAGTGAGGATAAAACTTCTGGGTGGCTTCTATTCAGATCCCCTAGTTTGCCACTGGGAGTTGAGAGGTTGGGTGGGCAGACCATGATGACTGACTCCAAGACTCTAGTTCCCAGTCAGATCCTCCTCCTTTGTGAGTGACATCAGATAACAGTGGGTGGATTCTATAGCTGTTAGGTGGTGGAAATTTCTGGTTCTCTGGTTTTATAGTTCTGCTGGGCGCTGAGGTGGTAGTTTGGGAGAAAGGGAGCATTGTAGGAGTTGGTGCTAAGGTAATTTAACTGGCTAAACACTATTGCTAAGTAGGTTTATACTGTATACTAATTGCCAAAAAATTACAGTGACCTACTAGAGACTTTAAACTTGATGTGAGAGCTGCAAGGTTTTTTTGTTGCACCTACTGACACCAATGCTGGCACTAATCCTGGGGGTTTCTTACTGCACCCATTTGTAGATGGGTACAGTGTGATGTGGTGGCAATAACACACACAGTCCAGGTTGAATGTAAATAATTTGTATTGAAATAATGCAAATACAATTCACAATAAACTCACTGGGAAGACAGCCCATCCGGGAAACACTCACTGATTCCAACAGCATGTAGAGAGCATGTTTCAGCCGAACATTACAGAGCCTGTTAGGAGAGGCAGAATGCGGCCTGACCTTCTCATGCCCAAGCAGGAAGATGGGCAGAGAAGTTGCGAGCCCTTCACTTTCCCTCTTTGTCTTGAACCTTTCCCTGCCATTACTACTGTCCCTGATAGATGGGGTACCTGTCTCTACGCAACCCACTCACAAATTTGCACCAAGCCTGAGAGCCAGAGCCTTAAATAGGCTCTGCCTGACCTAAGATGGCTGCACATGGGGGTTACATGGCGTGGCAGCATCCAATCACATAGCTTCCCCAGTGACCCAGGAAACCATAGAGGATTTCTTTTGACGTCCTCTCGGTCAGGGTGCCAGGAAACCAGACCACACGGGAATGCAGGTAAAATAAAGGAGTTTATTGGAAGAAAGCAACAATAATAATATTCGCACAGCAACAGTGAGGAAATGAGAGCAGGAACAAGCCAGGGTCAAGTCCAGGAGCGGTAGTAATCCAAGCCGGGGTCGGATGCAGAAGTAGGTAGTCTGCTGAAGCCAGGTCGTCTGCCAAAGCTGGGTCATCAGCCGATGCCGGGTCAAGAGCCAGGAGAGTCGTCAGCCAAGCAAGGTCATGCATGGAGGAACACAGAGAAAAATAGACTGCTAGCAGAGATGCACCTTGAAGCACAAACACAAGGGCAATGATAGCAACCCAGCAGGTGGTAGATATAGTCAGGTGTGTGACATCATCAATGTGTGATGCCTAGGCAGCAGGTAGTGATGATGTAATTAATTAACTGGTTGAACCTCCTTTGGCAGCAATAACTTCAACCAAACGTTTCCTGTAGTTGCAGATCAGACGTGCACAAAGGTCAGGAGTTGTAACGCTCCTGCGTTTTTGTAACAAGATGGATTTGCAGCTGCAGAAATCTCCACTCAGCAGTCATGTAGAGATGTGTTGAAATACCAATTCCAACTCCCAAGACTCATCACTGTGGCCTGCCTGATTCAGCATACAAATATACACACTCAATAAGATGTTCCTGGAGTGATAGATGTATATAGCAGTATAGTGGTGATGTGCTGAAGGGACAGGTATGAACAGTGACAGTAGATGGCAAGCACTTGAGAGAAAAGTTCAGGAGAGTATAGATGGTAACAGGTAGGATGCAGATAGGTTAGCAATCATGTATGGTAGTAGGTGGTAGGATAGCAGATGACATACAGGAGAGACTAACCCAGTGCAAGGATAGATGTTAGTAGGCTCAGGAGCTAGCAATCTAAATAACAGTGCAGATGATAGGTTTAGTATTGCATAGAGAGAGACAGTCTTTAGTGAGCAATAGATATAGTGTAAGTAGGTTTTATGGAGGTTTCCCCTGCGGGGTACTTATCACTAGAGAGTAGGTTAGTAGCGGGTCCGGTAATGAGGAGTGATCCGGTAGCGGGATACAGGGATCAGGAGCGAGGTTCCGGTCTGTTCAAGGCAAAGGAAAGCAACTGGAGGTTCCAACAGCGAGACACACTAGCAAGCATGTGGACAGCCAAGCAGGTTGAACGAACGATGTGAGTGAGACCGCCGGCGGTTGAAATAGCCGCTCTGCGGCGCTCAGCAGTGACCTCATCGCTCTTAAAGGTATATGCGTACCACCTAAAGGGAAAGGTGGGACGCATTGAAAAGAAAGTAGTAAATAAGGGTACTAGAGGTACCAGAATCTTACAGGAGTAATTCTTGACCATTCCTCTTTACAGAACTGTTTCAGTTCAGCAATACTCATGGGATGTCTGGTGTGAATCACTTTCTTGAGGTCATGCCACAGCATCTCAATCGGGTTGAGGTCAGGACTCTGAATGGGCCACTTCAGAAGGCATATTTTCTTCTGTTTAAGCCATTCTGTTGTTGATTTACTTCTATGCTTTGGGTCATTGTCCTGTTGCAACACCCATCTTCTGTTGAGCTTCAGCTGGTAGACAGATGGCCTTAAGTTCTCCTGCAATATATCTTGATAAACTTGGGAATTCGTTTTTCCTTTGATGATAGCAATCCGTCCAGGCCTTGACGCAGCAAAGCAGCCCCAAACCATGATGCCCCCACCACCACACTTCACAGTTGGGAGGAGGTTTTGATGTTGGTGTGCTGTGCCTCTTTTTCGCCACACATAGTGTTGTGTGTTTCTTCCAAACAACTCAACTTTGGTTTCATCTGTCCACAGAATATTTTGCCAGTACTGCTGTGGGACATCCAGGTGCTCTTGTGCAAACTGTAAACGTGCAGCAATGTTTTGTTTGGACAGCAGTAGCTTCCTCTGTGGTATCCTCCCATGAAATCCATTCTTGCTTAGTGTTTTACGTATTGTAGATTCGCTAATAGGGATGTTAGCATTTGCCAGTGACTTTTGTAAGTCTTTGGCTGACACTCTAGAATTCTTCTTTACCTCATTGAGAAGTCTGCGCTGTGCTCTTGCAGTCATCTTTACAGGACGGCCACTACTAGGGAGAGTAGCAGCAGTGCTGAACTTTTTCAATTTATAGACAATTCGTCTTACCGTGGACTGATGAACAGCAAGGCTTTTGGAGATACTTTTATAACCCTTTCCAGCTTCATGCAAGTCAACAATTCTTAATCGTAGGTCTTCTGAGAGCTCTTTTGTGCGAGGCATCATTCACATCAGGCAATGCTTCTTGTGAAAAGCAAACCCAGAACTGGTGTGTGTTTTTTTATAGGGCAGGGCAGCTGTAACCAACACCTCCAATCGCATCTCATTGATTTGACTCCAGTTGGCTGAAATCTCACTCCAATTAGCTCTTGGAGATGTCATTAGTCTGGGGTTCACATACTTTTTCCTGCACTGTGAATGTTTACATGGTGTGTTCAATAAAACATGGCAACATTTCATTCTTTGTGTGTTATTAGTTTAAGCAGACTGTGATTGTCTATTTTTGTGACTTAGATGATGATCAGATCACATTTTATGACCAATTTGTGCAGAAATCCATATCATTCCAAAGGGTTCACGTACTTTTTCTTGCAGCTGTATATATGTATATGTATGTATATGTATATATATATATATATATATATATATATATACAATAAAGAATTTGTTTTTACTTTAAATCACACTTTATAAAATGTCTTTATGTAAATCCCTTTTGGTCTATATATTTTTGGGAAATACAGTGATCTGACCTACTTTGGATTTGCTTGAAATGTTTTGAGGCATACTCACCACCTAGGAAGCCACTGGTGTTTGTCCCTCATTTTTCATTTATCAGATCTGTTTATCTCTATAGTTCCTTAAAAATAATGAATATGCTGAAGTCAAAGCATCAAGCCATGTCATTTTTAATTTTCAGAAGATCACAGCAGCAGCATTTCTCTCATAACAAGTTTCCTTTGAGGCTGTCATTGCAAAAAAAAAAAAAAAAAAAGCATGATATGGTTACACTGATATCAATTCAGGTGAAGTGAAACTTTAATGGTAGGTCCTCTTTAATTCTTTAATTCTTTAGTCATTAATATTGTCCTGAATAAATAAAAACATTAGAAGATTATTTTTATAAATTATTAAAAGCAAAGTAATATGGGTAAATAACAGCACTATGTTCACTTATAGACAGGGACATCTTTATGAAGTTTGTTCTTCCAAAGTGTCAATTGACTCCTCTAGTATGGCTATACAATTTGCATCCACTGTGCAAACAAATCATAAAACCAAAAATCATTACTATATGAACCAATCACATGAAAATAATACAAATACAAAGTGCAGGCCAAAATGCATCCAAAGGAAGTGTCTAAAGAGTCCATCAAACTTCACTGTATCATACATGATGATGAGTGGTCACCATAGATGTCAAGGCATCTCACTTCTCATGTGTCAAAAAAAGTGCAAGGCTCCACCAACAAGGGAAAAGTGAATGTGCTTACCAGAGATTATGGACTCTACAACCTATTAGGCAGAGAGTCAAACAGGCCAGTGTGATAATAGATCACTTGGGAAATATTGCATCCACCAAGGCATAGGCAGGTCACACACTCCCATAGAAACTCGGTATGGAGGGGCTCAGTTTATGCAGTTCATTCTCCCATTCCATGGATCCATGTAAAAACACATTGAATGCTAACACATAGTGTAAATCCGTAATATACTTTTTATTAAAAAGGGATAAAAACACTTACACCAATGTAGAAAAACAACGCTGCAAATAAGAATATTCTCACAGAAGATGATCCTCAAATGAAATGACCTGGATAGGGACTAGACCCGATGCGTTTTGTCAAATTTGACATTCTCTGGGGTATCATCTAGGGGAATGTAGATCATCCACCTGTTCCTCACCTTCCATATCCTCTCCACTGTGGTCTGGATCTCCTGCAGCTGCATGTTCTTCTTCACAAAAAACACCTACCATACCTTGAAAAGGCATCTTGGAATATTGCCCAGGATATGGAGATTAGGCAAATGTTTACAGACCTGGACTGCCCCAGGAACATCTGGTATAGGTTGCAACAGTGTCTGTATATCGTGTATGGTGCATCTTCTGCAGCTCCATGACTCTACCTCCTTCTCTACAACAAACACCTATGATTTTTCTTTTCTTTCTTTACATACTTTACATTGCAGCCCTTTTTTCTTTCTGCTATGATTGTTTATTGGATGATGAAATTTGTAATTTTTTACTTCTTTGTTTTTTGTTGTTGTTGTTGTTTGTGATGTGTCTTATATATCTTTGTATAAGGAAAAAATAAAATAAAATAAATAAATCAAAATGAAAAAATAAAATGAAATAAAAATACTACCATTTGCTGAAGTTGCAATCCTAGAAATACTGCCCAGGACATGGGAAATAGACAAATGTTTAAAATTTGAACTTTCCTAGAAACATCTGGTATAGGTGACAGCAATGTCTATGTATTGCTGCATCTCCTGCAGCTCCATGGCTCCAATTCCTCCACAAAAAAAAACCTACCATACACTAAAGTTGCAATAGTTCCTGTAATAAAGAATGCTCACTGTTGCCCCCCTCTCCTTGCGAAATGGGTTTTGTCTCTATCCCCTACTGTGTTTTCTGTGGGCAACCTGTAATGAGTAAGTGTATTTAAAGCTGAACTTTGGGCACAAAAAATAATAATTAGAAAATGTTGTTTTTGTAATCTGATTACAATAATCTGATATGCTGCTAAATTTCTATGGGTGATTTGACTTTGTAAATCTTCATTACTCTTTGCAATATTTTGAATCAGTTAAAATGGAAGAAAAGAGTCTCCAATAAGAAAATATAGTCACTTCTATAGCATACAGTCCTCAGCAAATCATATCTTTTTCTTAGTAAATAAATCTGCAACTCAAGAAACTCCATCAAACTTTGCTCTTTACAGCAAAGAACATAATATTTAACGCCACACATGAGGTCTTCAAGCAAATTTTAGGTCATTATTTGTTCCCTATAAATATTAATGCAAAACTTGATAAGCATTCTTAAAACTCTTCTGTATGAATATACAATCACATATAATCTTCATTTATATTCAGTTTTCCCCATTCCCTGCAGACTAGCTGAAGGACAGGCAGAGTGGGTTTTAAAGCTGAATGTCAGGCAGTTAAATACATACGTATATTGAATTGTTTTTATCTGACAAAGGATGCATAAATCTACCAACCACTTTTGTGTTTCACACACCTCTTCCAGACAACACAGTCAGGTGGGTAATATCAGTTTTTTTGTTAGATTTAAGGGTTACTGTAGTATCAATTCACAGCCTACTGATTAAACAATGGAGTGGTGACACTGATAGCTCCTACTTTCTGCTCCTTCTGCTCTCCTCCTATCAGTATGTTCCCAGGGCTGATTTTTTTATATTTTCTCCACTAGGCCAACTACTTTGTGTCGCCCCCCTCCCCCTCAACACACACACAACATACAGGGCCACAACCAATTTATACAGATATATATATATATATATATATATATATATATATATATATTATACTATACTATACTATTTAAATAATATTTACAAACCAAATTCATGTAATGACAACTAGGAACATAAATACATAATATACAGTGCCTTGCGAAAGTATTAGGCCCCCTTGAACTTTTCGACCTTTTGCCACATTTCAGGCTTCAAACATAAAGATATAAAACTGTAATTTTTTTGTGAAGAATCAACAACAAGTGGGGCACAATCATGAAGTGGAATGAAATTTATTTGATATTTCAAACTTTGTTAACAAATAAAAAAACGGAAAAATTGGGCGTGCAAAATTATTCAGCCCCTTTACTTTCAGTGCAGCAAACTCTCTCCAGAAGTTCAGTGAGGATCTCTGAAAGATCCAATGTTGACCTAAATGACTAATGATGATAAATAGAATCCACCTGTGTGTAATCAAGCCTCCGTATCAATACACCTGCACTGTGATAGTCTCAGAGGTCCGTTTAAAGCGCAGAGAGCATCATGAAGAACAAGTAACATACCAGGCAGGTCTGAGATACTGTTGTGGAGAAGTTTAAAGCCGGATTTGGATACAAAAAGATTTCCCAAGCTTTAAACATCCCAAGGAGCACTGTGCAAGCGATAATATTGAAATGGAAGGAGTATCAGACCACTGCAAATCTACGAAGACCTGGCCGTCCCTCTAAACTTTCAGCTCATACAAGGAGAAGACTGATCAGAGATGCAGCCAAGAGGCCCATGATCACTCTGAATGAACTGCAGAGATCTACAGCTGAGGTGGGAGACTCTGTCCATAGGACAACAATCAGTCGTATACTGCACAAATCTGGCCTTTATGGAAGAGTGGCAAGAAGAAAGCCATTTCTTAAAGATATCCAAAAAAAGTGTTGTTTAAAGTTTGCCACAAGCCACCTGGGAGACACACCAAACATGTGGAAGAAGGTGCTCTGGTCAGATGAAACCAAAATCGAACTTTTTGGCAACAATGCAAAACGTTATGTTTGGCGTAAAAGCAACACAGCTCATCACCCTGAACACACCATCCCCACTGTCAAACATGGTGGTGGCAGCATCATGGTTTGGGCCTGCTTTTCTTCAGCAGGGACAAGGAAGATGGTTAAAATTGATAGGAAGATGGATGGAGCCAAATACAGGACCATTCTGGAAGAAAACCTAATGGAGTCTGCAAAAGACCTGAGACTGGGACGGAGATTTGTCTTCCAACAAGACAATGATCCAAAACATAAAGCAAAATCTACAATGGAATGGTTCACAAATAAACATATCCAGGTGTTAGAATGGCCAAGTCAAAGTCCAGACCTGAATCCAATCGAGAATCTGTGGAAAGAACTGAAAACTGCTGTTCACAAACGCTCTCCATCCAACCTTACTGAGCTCGAGCTGTTTTGCAAGGAGGAATGGGCAAAAATGTCAGTCTCTCGATGTGCAAAACTGATAGAGACATACCCCAAGCGACTTACAGATGTAATCGCAGCAAAAGGTGGCGCTACAAAGTATTAACTTAAGGGGGCTGAATAATTTTGCACGCCCAATTTTTCAGTTTTTTATTTGTTAAACTTTGAAATATCCAATAAATTTCGTTCCACTTCATGATTGTGTCCCACTTGTTGTTGATTCTTCACAAAAAAATTTAAGTTTTATATCTTTATGTTTGAAGCCTGAAACGTGGCAAAAGGTCGCAAAGTTCAAGGGGGCCGAATACTTTCGCAAGGCACTGTACAATCTAAGAACTGTACTGATACAATAAACCTGCACAGAGACTCAAACAGTACTGTACTGACAAAACCAGAAAACCTGTACACAGAGAAAGTCAGTACCGCATTGGCACCACCAGAAATAGAAATATGTTCGCATACGTAAACAATCAGCACTGTACTGACCAACCTGGACAAAAGGACAGTGCGTAGATGGTGCTGTGCAGGAAAGGGTTAAAGTGGATGTAAACCCTCACGTATACCCAGTGAAGTGAACAACCTCAGATGATGCACAGAGATTAAACAAATTTCTCTACATAAGTTTTACATGCATATCTGCTGTCTTCATCTTGTTATTTTCTTTAGAAAGTGCACATAGTGTTAGAAATGTTCTATTCCTCTTTAGCACTGGGAGTGCAGTCCTGGCGTACACTGTGTGACAGCTGACTGGAGGAAAGGCACACACCCCCACTCCACCTAGGCAGAGGAAGGAAGGAATGTGCTGTGAATAGATCAGCTCTCTGCTAATCTATTTATCGCACCAACCCCAACACAAATGTCCGCCTAGTTTTATCTCAGTTGACAGAGAACTTGTCAAAAGTTATCATGCAGATAACAGAAAAATGGAGCAACAGAAACACACAGGACTTAGGGCTTTGAAAATAGATAAGAAAACACTGCAGATATATATCTGCCTAGGTCGAATTTCATGAATCAGGTTTACATCCACTTTAAAGTAGAACCCATAAAAAATGAAAAGTGAGTTTACAGACACCCCCTAGCCCCCATACAGATATGTTTAAAAAGCATGTTAAAATAAAGTTTTTTTCAGGCAACCTGTGCTACTGAAAAGCTGTTGCTGCTAGGCCTCAGTATGTGCATGGCCTAACAGGGCCTGAAAGACATCTGCTGGAGGACACTATCTTTTAAAGCTGGGTTGCAGAAGAGCCTCCTTTCACTGAAGAGTGCCACCAGGACACTGGTTAGAGAGCTGTATCTGGACATTGTGAGTGAGACCTTTGTCTGGAGCTTCAGGTGTGCCTGTGCTTTGAGGGTAAGAATGCAGAGGTAGCTACAGGACCGTGACTGCTTTTACAGAGTCTCAGATGGCTGTCCCCACTGCCTCCAGCAATGTTTAAGGCTGCTGCTGATTGTTGCAGCCTAGAGTGTGCTGCATGTCTCTTATTCATAGCATGTCTCCTCTGCAACAAAGAGCCTACCTGCTCACAATTTTTTAAATGTTTTATCTTTAGTTCTGCTTCAGAGTGTGTGATATTACAGACCCTTCTCTCATCACTTAAAAAATATGATTTACTAAAGAAGTTGAGACTCTTCACTGATAATAAAGGAGTTGGAAAGTCTCAAGGTTTTTCACCTTAATGCATTCTATGCATTAAGGTGAAAAACCTTCTTGGTTACAGCTGCCCCCCAGACCCCCCGATATTCTTACCTGAGCCCAGACGTTCCAGCGATGAGCACGAGCCCAGCAGCTCCAGCCGCTGTCTTGGGTCCTCATTGGATAGATTGATAGCAGCAGGAGCCATTGGCTCCTGCTGCATTCAATCAAATCTAGTGACACGAGAGTGGGGAGCGGGGCCGGGTCATTCTGTCTGTATCAATGGATGCAGCAGCCGGACTCCGGAGCGCGCCCGCACAGGTGCCCCCATGGAAAGAGGCTCTCCGTGAGGGCACTCGATGAAGATTAGGAGACAGAAGCTGCGACTGGGCACCCCAGAAGAGGAGAATCAGTACAGCTCTGTGCAAAACCCTTGCACAGAGCAGGTAAGTATAACATGTTTGTTATTTAAAAAAAAAAAAAAACCTTTACAATCACTTTAACTGTGTGAATATTAACTTGAATTATCTAATCAGGTAATGCTTTTCACATTTTAGAATATTTAAAGTGAATATTCACTTGTTTCTATACATGTGCTATATATCACTTAAAGCTTAATAAAGGTTGGGAGCTAAAATATCACACACTTGTCATAGCGAAACCCCAAGAAGATATAAAAGTCATAAATTAATGCAAATATATTCAATACATCGTTTTTTTTTTTTTTTCAATTTATTATTTTTTTTCTCCAAATAAATCTTTATTGGATAAATGTGGATATACAGAATCCAAAAGAAATGTATAGTATAGAGCAACACGCATAGAATATAACATTTGAGTACAAAAATAGGTATTCATTTGAAAAGAGTAGAGAACACCTATAGAAACTGAAACATTAACCAACAGTGGCAAGAAGTTTCTTATTACATTTTTATTGGAGAAACTTGTCCAAGTGTAAGATATGTGGTCTGTCTTCTGGTTATGGTGATGCAAGTACTTTCAAGCATCAGGAGTGGAGCTAAAGTTTAGTTCATGTTAGAATGCTTTGGGACCTGTCAGTGTCCGGCACCGATAGCTTCCAGGGGCTTTGTTTAGAGTGGTGACTCGTTCAGTGAGGGAGTCAAAGGGTGGGGTGGGTGAGAAAAGAATGAAGGGGGAGAGAACAGGAGAGAAAGAGAAGAGAAAAAAAAAAAAAACGACACCACTGTAGAGTGGTGTCGTTGTGTCAGGAGATCAGGATATTGGACCATGGTTAAGGTCAAGTTAATCAGATTTGTTCAATTCAAGGGAATATTATTAAAAGTAAGCAAAAGAAATGGTCTCACATGGTTCCATGTAAATACCTCCATCCCGATTTATACTAGAAAAAAGAGAGGGGTGCCCTTGGGGTGGGACTTTAAATGAGGTATATACATTCAGTGACCATAGTACAAAGATGGTAAAAAAATATGACAAATTTTATTGATGTAGTTGCATATGAATGATGACAACAATAAAACAACAACACAATGGGCATGCGGCATAATAGCATCAACAATACACATGAATAACAATATCGATAAAAATATGGGTTGCACTTATATATTGTAGTAACTCGACGCGTTTCGTGAGTCTTCAGTAAGCTCACTCATCAGGAGTATATATGAGATAAATTGTCTAAAAGTGAATGAGACAGTAAACAACATGTTACTATATATGATTGAGGAGTGTGATATTGTAACATCTGTACATGAACAGAAATGAAAAGATCACACTCACACATGACCCAAAGATAGGTGGTGGATGCGTGCTCTCACGATGCGGGGGCTGCCATGGTCTAACCCGGGAGCTGAAAGGACTTGAACCATTGGCGAACATGTTGGGGAGACAGGAGAGGAATCAAGATTGTGGAAAATGAAGCTTCTGCTTGATAGCGAAGTATGGGCTGAAAATAAATGAATATGCATCTCAATGGAGTATATAATTACATTGTTTGTATCACTAAGTGATATCCAAAGGATCAAGATAAGTATAATTGTATAATAAACTGCATAAAGAGTCAGTCCAAGCAAATATTGTATGAAGCAGGGACCAGTTGCCTCTAGAAATATAGAAGGATCAAGATAAGTATAATTGTATAATAAACTGCATAATGAGTCAGTCCAAGCAAATATTGTATGAAGCAGGGACCAGTTGCCTCTAGAAATATAGATTGTATTGTATGTAGTTCAAAATTAGATTTAAAGGGTAAGATACTATATTCACTTGGTGATACATAAAAAGTGAATGGGGTGTGGTAAAAAAAGTTTATTATACAATTATACTTATCTTGATCCTTCTATATTTCTAGAGGCAACTGGTCCCTGCTTCATACAATATTTGCTTGGACTGACTCTTTATGCAGTTTATTATACAATTATACTTATCTTGATCCTTTGGATATCACTTAGTGATACAAACAATGTAATTATATACTCCATTGAGATGCATATTAATTTATTTTCAGCCCATACTTCGCTATAAAGCAGAAGCTTCATTTTCCACAATCTTGATTCCTCTCCTGTCTCCCCAACGTGTTCGCCAATGGTTCAAGTCCTGTCAGCTCCCGGGTTAGACCATGGCAGCCCCCGCATCGTGAGAGCACGCATTCACCACCTATCTTTGGGTCATGTGTGAGTGTGATCTTTTTCATTTCTGTTCATGTACAGATGTTACAATATCACACTCCTCAATCATATATAGTAACATGTTGTTTACTGTCTCATTCACTTTTAGACAATTTATCTCATATATACTCCTGATGAGTGAGCTTACTGAAGACGCACAAAACGCGTCGAGTTACTACAATATATGAGTGCAACCCATATTTTTATCGATATTGTTATTCATGTGTATTGTTGATGCTATTATGCCGCATGCCCATTGTGTTGTTGTTTTATTGTTGTCATCATTCATATGCAACTACATCAATAAAATTTGTCATACTTTTTTACCATCTTTGTACTATGGTCACTGAATGTATATACCTCATTTAAAGTCCCACCCCAAGGGCACCCCTCTCTTTTTTCAAGGGAATATTATGTTGACGATTGAAAGTGAAGCCAACCAGCCCAAGTCGACGTGAATTTAGAGGGTTTATCTTTGGCGACAGTGATCAGTTTTTCCATCTTGGCAATCTTGTTTACTCATCTGTACCATGTGGCTAGTTGTGGTGTTCTCGTGGTACCCCAAAACACTAGTATGCACATTTTAGCAGCATTAATCATTATCATTGCAAGTGATTTGTGGTACGAGTGAGATATATTTGGTAAGTAGTGTATGAGGTATTGTGCTGGTGTATAGTCTAGGGTCTGTGCAGTTATGTGTAGTATTTTATTATGTATTTTTCCCCAGAAGTCCTGATAAGGGGGCATTCCCACCATATGTGTAGAAATGAACCTATTGATTGCTTGCACCTCCAGCATTGGTTTGGGGTTCATGGATTGAATTTGTGTAAAAGGGCAGGTGTTCTATACCAGCGAGTTAGGACTTTGTAGCTATTTTCTTGGATAGACACATTAATAGAGCCTTTAAGCGATCAGAGATAAATGCTTTCCCATTGTGTCGCATCTACATCTAATTGCAAGGTTTAGATGGACCATCTTTGGTCCATAACTTACAGGCCTTTCCCACATCTGCTTGCTGACCTTCCCATAGGGTACTGTGGACCTTGGAAATTATGTGCTGGTGTGGGCTGTTTGTGGAACAAAGTTTTTCGAAAGGTTCTGTTGGTGTTAGTTGAGGATGTTTGCATCTGAACGAAGTGATGAAGTTGTCTATAAGACCAGGAATTTAGGCGTAAGGTGGGCCACCTGTTTACGAGTTGGCCGGGTATAAGAATTTTGTTTGATGAAGTAATATGGTGAAGCCATAGATCAGATTTGGAGTTTCCCCTGGAAAAGAAGTTCGGCGGTAAACCTGGAGGAAAATCTGGGTTCTCTAGTAATGGGGACATTGGGCTGGGTACATCTGATATTTTGAATTTGGTACAGGTGCTTCGGACATTTTGGAGGGTAGGGCCTATAAGTGGATGTTCTTTCAGGTCTTTGGGTACATGTGTGATGTGGATCCACAGTGTTGAGTTGATAGGGTAGGGACAAAAGGATTGTTCTAAAGAGACCTAGTCCTTGGTCTGGGAGATGTACATTCCAATCCACAATAAGTATTAGGGGGCACACCTAATAGTAGTATTGTAGATCTTGGAGAGCTATTCCCCCCTTACGCTTGGGGGGGGGGGGGGCAAGTCGGAAAATGTTTTGTAGTAGGCTAAAGAAAAGCCATCTGGGCCAGGGCTTCTGCCCGAATTCATTTGTTTGAGGGCTTGTGCGAGCTCTTCGGCTGTGATTGGTGCATCCATTTTGTTTGCTCTTTGTAGGGGATCGGTTTTGGGTGTATTGTGCGAGGAATTCCTTTATAATATGTGAGCATGGTCTGTTTTCATTGGGCGATTTCTGTTCCAGAGGTAAGTTGTATAGGTTTGAGTAAAATTGGGCCAGATGGTTGGCAATATCGTTACTGTCTGAAAGGGATTTTCCACAGGGCGTGCGTAGCTGTCTAATTGTTATATTAGCTTTTTTGGATTGGAGTGCTCTTGCTTAAAGTCTTCCACTTTTATTACCAAACTCATAGTAGAGTTTCTGGGATAGCTAATGTATCTACGCTGGGTTGTTTTGCCTAATTCTTCTAGTAGGAGGGAGCAGGTCCGAACCAGCTCGTTCCATGAATCTGCTATCTGTTTAACTTTATGTGCTTTTTCTAGGTTTTTAATTTTAGAGAGTAAGGCGTTAATGGTTTCCTGTTTGGCTTTTCTGGGGGCTGTGGCCATTGCCAGGGGAGACTCTCTAATTGTGCATTTATGTGCTTCCCACTGTGTAATGTAGATGGTATCTGGTGTGTTGTTGGTGAGGAAGAATTCTGAAGGTGTTTTTTTAGCGCTTCTGCATTTGCAGGGTTGGTCAAAAGAGTTGTGTCTAGTCTCCAAGTTTTGGAGCGGTGAATTTGTTCTGGGAATTCTAGAGTGATGGTAACGGGGTTGTGGTCTGAATGGAACATTGGCTCAATCGTGGCTGATTTAAGGAGGGGAAGATTTTCTTGTGAGATCCAGATATAATCAATCCTGGAGTATCACTGGTATGGGGAAGAGAAAAGCGTAAAATCCTTTTCATCTGCGTGAAGTGTACACCAGGTGTCGTGCAATAAGAGGTCCTGAATCTGTATATTAATTTGCCTGAGGGCGCGATATGGTATTGATGCGGTACCTGTAGAGGTATCCTCAATTGGGTTTATTGCTAGGTTGAGGTCTCCGCTGAGAACAAGAATGCCAATCTGGACGGAGGATAAATAAAGAGCTAATTCACGAAAGAAACTTACTTGGGCATTGTTAGGGGCATATATGTTGGCTAAAGTGATAGGCCTATCCCAGAGCGAGCCCTTGAGAAAAACAAATCTGCCACCTGTGTCTAATCTGTGTCGGTGATGTGCAGAGGGATATGTTTGGAGATAGGAATGGTGACTCCCTTTGTTTTTGCCAGCGGGTTTGTGGCGTGATACACATTAGGGAAGTCTTTGTTATAACATTTTGGTATATTATTTGATCTGAAGTGGGTCTCCTGTCTGTATCAAATGTGGGAAACAACAAAATAATAAAATAATGAAGGTATACTGGACAGCCACTGAAATATCTAGTGAATATTTAAAATGAACAGACACACCAAGAGCAGTTTTTTGATAAAAAGCATAAAACAAAACTTTACTGGACATCAAAATACATAAAGCTTCTTTACACATAAAAATTACCATAAGCATTACACCAAAAAACAAGACTTACATACACTCCAATTTCCAACATCCCAAAGAAAGGTCAAATAATATTTAACTCTGGCAACAGCTTGCACTCAATATCTTGAACAGGACAATGAAGTATTGGCTGCATGTTTCTACAACTCCAAACAGCTAACCCTCCCAAAACAAACTACTTCCCCCAATACTAATGACTCCCTTTTCAAGTGCTGTATACCAGACCACCCACAGGATGTAGTCATTCCTTTGACCACTCAAAGATCATTTTGTGAGTGAGGTCCTCAACACATAGTTGCACTTCCCCCCCACAACCACATGGTTCATTGAATATGCTACAGCCATTTTCTAAAATACACAACATCAAAAACTCACTAAACCACCTGTGGGTGAGAGATATTATTACACATGTATGGGAACATTTGTCATGAATCGGTTTAAAACCCACAACTGATACACTGTCCAAAGATGATATCTGCTTTCATTTTCATTATGTATAATAACAATTTAGCTCTTTTTTCTGGAATATTTAGTCCTTTGGCATTGGGCAAAATTATTTTATGAGTTGCTAAATTGGTTTTATGTGTCGACTGCGTCATGGTAAATGTATTCAAGGTTCTCAGTGCAAGTGACTGAGTTAGTTGACGATTCTTAGTATAGTAAGTAGAGTAATTTTAGGTAGAATTGTTTTGCCGTGATATTCCAGTAAAAAAAAAAAAAAAAAAGGGGGGGGAGAGGGAAGGAAACGAAGGGGAGGGGTGTGGAAAAAGTTTAGTGAGGGGAGAGAAAGGTAAAAGACGAATTTATAAATTTTGGGTATATGTAGTGTAGAGTTGTTACCTGGAAGGCTGACTGCAGGGCTAGGCCAGCTAACTTGCCTCCAATGGGGGAATGGATGTCGGGTTGTTACAGTACCCTAAAAAGGGTGTACTATGTTGGGAGGTGGCACATACCTTTTGGAGGAGTGCAGGTGTGGGTATTAGGGTTTAAGACGTTTGTATAAGTGCTAAGACACATTTGGGCTATAAAGTGTGCATAGTCAAATATGCAAAATATGACAGGGAGAGGTTCAGTCCTTCCCCCTGGCCTAGAGGCCAAGAAGAAGGGGGGGGGGGACATTGTGTGGATCAGGGTGTGGCCGTTGGAGTCAGTTAGGTTGTGTGCATGTATTATAGTGAGTATAGTTGGTTATGTTAGTGAGGGGTAGGGTATGGAGTACAGTGCTGTTTGGGGGTACGTCTAGGATAGAGAATGAGACTCATCTTGTGTGTGAGATGGGGGACGAGGAAGATCGATTTGCGGAGTGGGTAAGGGGATGACCTTATAGAAAAGTGTTGGTGTGGTGAGTTTACTTTAGGTAATCTGTAATTACCTTCCTGAGGGGTTGCATTTTACATGTCTATTGTAATAAGGTTGTGTTTTTGTCGACTTACGTCTTCGAGGATGCCAGCTCAAGCCTCAATAGCATTGAGTAGGGAGAGGAGAGATATCTTGGACAAGTTTTTCCAACTAGCTTTTTCCTTTTCCTTTAGGATATAATCAACTAGGTATTTTTCCTTTATAACAACAAGAATAATAGTGAGAAACAGGCAACAGACTAGAACAGGCTAGTAACCTTAAAACAGAAACATACAACGAAAAAAAAAAAAAAAAAAACACAAGGAAATTAATAGCATGTAACAGCGACTCCACTCAATGTGATGTGTGAAATGGAGCCCACTCACATACAAATTATGGTATTAGATGTTAGCAGAACAAATATTAGGATGTTACATTTTAAAAAGGAAGTAAGGGTACCCATAGCCAGTCTGCATGGTGAGCATTGCGCCACCTGTAGTATTAAGCAAAGTCTTCCCAACAGTGTTTGACTGGTATCATGTTTAGAAAGGCCGTCTAGGTCCTCTCAGATGAGGAAGGGTCCGTATGGTGCATTCCCTATTTCAGCTTAGTTTGTTAGGTTAGGGATCCATATGGGCTTTTTATCTGTTCGGAGGACCTATGAAGTGTGGTTGTAATCAGGGGGGAGGATCGGGATAGTGGGTTTTGGTAGAGAGGTAGGTGAGGGTTCCCTGTTAACTATGCAAATTGATTATCAGGCCTGGAGTCACGTGGATAGAAAAGGGAAAGAATGACTATCGTATCTGGTGGGGGCAATATGTGAATAAAGATAGTTACAAAAGACGCTTTTGATTCTCAAAAGTGATTGATGGGCTGCCATTTTCCAACAAAAAAGGGGGAGGTAATAACCCCACTATAGAGCAATTTAAATTCAACAAGTAACGATCCATGATACCGTGTCTCCCCTGTAGTTTCTGAGTTGTGGCCAATGGAATTTTGTTGACAGTGGCTATCACATGTCGGGTAAAGGCCTGTGGGAGTAAGTTATGACGGGGCAGAAGTTAATTGTTGAGCTTGTATAAAGCGAGAAGCGGACAGCCGGGTAAGTCAACTATTGCAGTTCAGTTAGTGTGGTTAAGTGATATCTACCACTACAGTTCCAAAGAGGGTAGGAAGGGGAGGATATGTGAGTGGTCTCATAACTGGATCGCAAGGTCAACAGGTCTGTCGGTTCATCTTGGAAGCCTCTGTTTCCTCACGATTAGTAGCACATAAAGGTAATCATGTCAGGCTTTACAGTAAGCTGGAGAAGAAGAGATGCTCTTGCTTTCAGGGGACCTGCGGTTAGCAGGCAGTGGAGAGGAACGGTGAGTGGGACCTCTTCTTCTATAGGATGGAGAGCTATGATGTTGTAGATCCATCTGTTCTACTCCTGGCTGGAAAGGGATTCGAAGGTCGCTGTACCTGTCCTCAGGTGATCTCAGATTAGCCATCCGGTCTGGGTGCCTGCTGCAAGGCAGAAGGGGAATTTCCACTTGTAGAATATTCCTCTTTCCCTAAGAACTTTCAATAGGGTCGCAGGTGTCAACGATGCTGTAGAGTGATCTGTGACAGGTTCTGAAACAGTTTTATTTCTGTGCCTCAGTACAGATTGCGCCCCCTTGCTCTTGCTCTGTGGAGGATGTCTTCTTTAAGCCGAAAGTTGACAATATGACATCCCTCGGTGGCTCCATGTCCCTACTTTGTGGTTGGAGGGCTCGGTAGAGGCGTTCATATTCAATGGGAGTCTCTGGGGGTCTCCCTAAGAGGTCATTTAATATGGCTGTAATTGCTTTTGCAGATGTGCCTTTTCAGTTGCTTCAGAGAATCCTCTCACTCTAATATTGTGGCAACGACCCCTATTATCTAGATCTTCCAAATGTCTGCGGATATTTCTCAGATAATGGGTGTGAGTGTCGTGGTTTGTCTCACCTCATCGATTACTGTCTCATGGCGGGCTGTTGTTTCTTCAACCTTCTCCAGCCTCGTGGCCATACCTTGTATATCTAGCCTTAGGATAGATATAGCTGCTGACAGGGTTTCCTTGATGTCTGATGCAACCGTTTTTAGGTCATCCAGGCTAGGAGCGATGCTGGCTGGTGAGGGAGCTGCACCCGAGGCAGCATGTGGGAGTTGCAGTCTGCTGTTGCTTTCTCGGAGGGGCGCGCTACTCAAGAGCGGTGCTGCGGCCTCCATGTCTCGGGCCTGTGGTTGACTCCAGAAAAGGATGGATATGTTTTGGTTTGGGTGCACTCCTGGGGCATGGGGGGACCAGGAGCGGGATGAGGAAGAGCTCCGGTCCTGTTTGCCCATGTTTGCGCGGCTGATATCCCTGTAATTTGTGTAAATCGAGCCCTTGTGTGTCGGAGCGAGCAGATTATGCTGCCATCCTTGTCCTGGTCCAGACCACGCTATCATTTTTTCTTTAATGCAAGCATTGTAAGTAACTGAATTTTACATGCTACAAGCCATTTGCAGTCCTTGTACAGAATAGCTCAGTCAGAAGCAGCACAAGAAGCCAATGAATTTCGCGGCAGTATAATGAACATGATGATAGAAGCAGAGAGCTGAGTGACAGATAAAACTAGTGGAGTTCAGCAGCCTATTGCTTCATTGCTCAGTCACAGGCTGGGGAAGGAACAAGACCTGTAACTACTTAATTGCAGCACAGAAATAAATATATATATATATATATATATATATATATATATATATATATATATATATATATATAGATATATATATCTATATATATATATTTATTTTAAGTAATATATATATATATATTTTTTTAATCTGTATGTATACTGTATTTAGTGTATACATAGGTATGCGAGACCAGAGAAGCTGCATTTCTGCAAAGGTCATGCAAGGGGCACTTGTGGGAAATCATGTTTGTGGATGGCTATCTAATTAAACATTTCAAAGGAGGTTTTTTCCAAGGGGTAGTTTAGATTCAGGGGACGAGTTAAATGTTTGTGTCAGAGGCATAACTAGAGCCTTCAGGGCTCTGGTGCAAGCAACCATGAAGGGCCCCCTGATCCCCTGCCCGGGGCCCTTCCCTTCAAGCTTGGGGCTATTACCACTAATCCTGGGGCCCTTTACTCTCGTTGCAGGACCCTTTTTCAAGTTCTGCAGTGGGCCCCCTTTCTGCCATCTTGGGGCCTCCCCACAGGGGTGGAATGCCAGGGCCCGGTCGCAAGTGTTGCCTTTGCGATCCTGGAAGTTCCCCCACTGAAGTCAGTAGTTTTTATTTTTTGGTACTTTAACTGTATTTTTTTTTACAATGTCACTGACCATGACTCTGTCCATTCAGAAAAGGAAGGAGCTGGTAAATTACATATTTACCAACCCCTTCCTGGTTCTCTATTGTGACACATCCCCTGCAGATGCTGGCCGGAGAGGGGAGGGAGCACAGTGGGGGCAGCATACAGAGGAACCAATCTCCGCCATTTTCCTCCTGCAGCTACAGGAGGAAAAAGGAGGACAGTGATTTCTCTACATGCTGCCCCCGCCGCCCCTCCTATCTAGGTGTACAGGGGTGCCGCACAAGCCCCTTGGAACATGGGGCCCAGTTGCAATTGCAACCCCTGCAACCCCTGTAGTTATGCCCCTGGTTTGTGTCCTTGTATGTGATAAATTGCTTTTTGGCCATAAACAATACAAGAAGTAATTAATGATGATAATTGAACATGAAAGGGGTCTTAAGTATTTATGGGATACTTGTTTACTTAAAATAGCATTTTTTTAATGGTAACTTGTTTACCTAAATATTAATGGTAAGGCAAGGTTCACACCTGTGTGGCCATGTGGGCCGCGGTTTGCATGGGAACGAGAACCTATTCATTTGAATGGGCTGTCGTGCCCTGCGGCATGCAGGAAAGAAGTCCCTGCACTATTTTTGAAATCCCAGCCCACACAGGAACCCGGGGTTCCCAGAACGGGTGCTAATGGCAAGCCCGCGGGGTCCCACATTTCTCTGTGTGGGTGGTTGCAGCTGCTTTTATTTGTGCTGGTCCCACAGCAGCATACATACCCCCCCCCCCCCCGAAAACAGATGTGAACCTAACCTAAAAGAATGCTATTTAGCCTTTAAACAATAAAAAAATATCAAAACAACTTTAATTGAACTTTATGCCAGCAGCGGTCCCAGGCTAAGAGGCATTATTTGTCACTCATTTGCTCAAAGAAGCGAATAAAACCAACCAATCAGATTGTCCTACAAGTCAATGAAAGAAAGCTGCATCTCAATAAAGATTTTGATTGCTGACACATCATTATTATGGAAAGCACAGGACTAGAATGTAGTATATGTTGTTGCATGCATGGAAGCTACCTAGGTGCACATACAGGATGGTGTAGTGTTTCTATGTAAGCTGTGACAGAAAATGGCTAAGTGCTTTGAATGGGAAGGCTGCTGTTTGTTGTAATATTTGAAAGCACTTTGTGGACTTTGTTATCTGTTCTAGAATCCAATACATGCTAATCTCTTGGGAGAATCAAGTTGCTGTTAGAAAGTTTAGTTGGATTGATAATTACAATAACAATTTTTAGTCACCATACATATATGTACAACAGGGACTTGTGGTGAGGTCAGTGGCTGGTGAGGCACTGGCTAGTATAGGAGCCAGATACAACCCCCCACATTATTTAGTGAATAAACCCCACATCAACATTTAGTGAATAAACCCCCACATCGTAGCCAAGCGCTGTGAGGTGAAACATTTCATCTTCAGCCAATTGGCTTACGCTTAAAAACCCGCAAGTCAGGACGCAGGCAGTCAATCAGATTCCCCCAGATAAATAAGCATCTGGTGAAAGTAATCTATTGGACAGCAGATTTTATTTTTTATTTCTGCATTCTGTAAAAGCCCTGTAAATGCTGAGATTTCACTGATCAAAAAATAAAAATGACACTGTGCTCCATATAGCTACCAACAGTCCTGATTTTATTAAAACAAGTCCTTATGTTTGTTAAATTATTAGTAAACTATGAGAACTAATGAAAGTGCCATATATAATCTATATAATAAAAGAATAGACCATTCTCTAATTATATTGATTATATATAGCACCTTCATTAGTTCTCATAGTTTACTAATTTACCCAGCATAACGACTTGTTTAAAATATATAAACAGCATTCAAACCACACATGTACGCTATCTCTGCAAACCTTAGAGTGAGAGTAATAATTCTAGTGCTAGACCTCCTCTGTAACTGTAAACAGGTAACCTGTAAAAATTGGAGATTTTTAGGTACTGAAGTTTGGTGCCATTCCACTAGTGTGCCCAATTTTAAAGCGTGGCGTGTTAGGTATCTATTTACTCGGCGTAACTTCATCTTTCACATTATACAAAAAAATAGGGTTAACTTTAGTGTTTTTTTTATTTATTTATTTTATTCGTGAAACAGTTTTTCCCCCCAAAAAAAAATGCCTTTGAAAAATTTCTGAGCAAATGCCATGTGACATAAAAAGTTGCAATGGAAACCATTTTATTCCCTAGGCTGTCTGCTAAAAAATATATATAATGTTTGGGGGTTCTGAGTGATTTTCTAGCACAAAATGATGATTTTTACATGTAGGAGAGAAGTGTCAGAATTGGCCTGGATGGCAAGTGGGTAATTACCATAAGTAAGTATTATAGAAATAAATATTATATATTGTTTTTAAGGTAATTTTCTATATTTTCAAAAATTGTACTCAAGCAGGTGGCTTACTGGACAAATTACTAATGTTTGAAGTTATAACTTCAAACCAGTAATTTCACAGTAAATAGATAAATAATACATTATTAGCCCTGTCACCTGTGCTGGGTATTGTTTTGTTTGAATGTACCTGATTGCTAAAGGTATCTGAAAGGGTATAGTCAATACACAAGTCATTCTATTGCGAGCACTTCACTGTATATTGAATTCAAATGTCAAGAGACAAGTCACAGATAACATAGATAAAGAATTTCAGGCTGCTAAATTGAGAGCTTCTTAAGGCTGTTATAGCTATATAGTATCAGAGACGCTAATAAAGCTAGGTGAAAAAGAAAAAAATACAGTTAAGTAAGCAATGGCCATTGAAGCTGTATGTAATTTTTATTTTTAGACTATGCTTCCACCTTGTTTTCCAATTCACTTTGATGTGATCCAACGGATATATCCAAAAGTTTAGTGCGCCGTACTATAGAATTAAATATATAATACTTTATGCTAGTGTTGCTAGTGTCATTTGTGAGCTTTATGTGACACAGCTTCCACTGTTCTCAGAATGAAATAATAATTTCAGGAGAAACCAATTCCTTGCTAAGCTAGCCAATGTAAATCCCCTGCTGAACAGAACAAATCAATTCCTGTAGGCTTATTTATCACCATGTTTTCTAGAGTGTTTTATCTCAAGGAGAAATTATAATCTAAAAATCAATTTTGCTTCAATAAAAAACATTTTATATTGCTATTACTTGCATATTATGTCTATCCAGAGTGGCAAAATAGTCATGAAAAATGTTGATATAGGAATCTGATAACTTGCTTTTTTTATTCTGTTTCTATTCTGCTTCACTATGTGCTGAGTTAAGCAAATGGACAATTCTTACAATTCTGACATCATTACGCTCTGATGAGACGGTAGTAAGTACTGTGCTTCACTGAGCCATGAAATAACTGCAACAGAACTATAACTTACACTTTGACTGAGAATCGTGACGTAACAAAGGAAAATACATTACTAACTTGCTGAGCATTGACGATCCCGTAAACAAATTATTATTTTTTTTTTACCATACCTTATATCCTTAGAATCTTTACAGCTTGCCATTTCTACACATGTGATCTCTGCAGTCATGCACAGGGAGTGCCCACATCAACATTTTCATCTCTTTTAAACATTTGTTAAATTTCTTATAAACGTGTACAGTAGACCTATTTCCAATGACCCTCATACTTTGTGAACTGGAACGTCCTCTCTACCTTCTGTCTCTTTATCTTCTCTGCTTTATAAAAGTTCCCTTACTTCCCTGGAAGCTTCTGAAGCAGTCGGGAGGCTTAGTAGAGGCCTTTGTCAAAATGTCCAGCTGATAAAACAGAACATTTGTTAGATATTCAGAGATGACAAATCAGAAACTTGCAGAAAGCAACACCTATTGTATTTGGTAAGTACTACATCACCCAGCCTTCCCACTTATTAGAAAGGTCCTTGTAAGCATAGAGGGTAGGAAAAAGGAGGGGTAGGAACCTTGAGACTTTGCAGCCCTATTCTTCACCTATACTTACTATGAGTCAATTGCAACCCTGTAGCAAGATATCAGTTTAATAACAGGTATAAAAATGTTGTAAGGTTATGTAAAATCAACAAAGAATCCCACAAACAAGACAAGTTTTTTTCCTGAAATAATCTACAGTAACTACAGTATAAGATAATCCAGAGATATTCTCTGCAGTACTTTTTTCTGCCATTAGATGTCCTCAGTCTGATTTCCAGCATCATTCAACCCACTTGCTTGGAGCCTAGGTTGTCCTGGACCTGATGCAGACTGTGACTTTACATTAAAAGGAAAAGTGACTCATCTCGCTTTCACTCCGCTGTCTCCTCCTATCAGCATGCTTCATGTAAGCATAAAAACGAATTGGCTCCTTGTACTGCTTCTTTCTTTCACACTCCATTCACCAATGGAGCCTTCAAAAATTCTCCCAGTAGAGAAGAAAATGTCTTTGTCAGTCAAAGCATTGCAGCTTTTCTTTTCTGCTTTCTCTAACCTGGATGCTATAAGGTTGTTAGGAGCAACCGAGGCATTTCAAATTCAATCATTACCTGAGAAGATTGTTACATTGGCCAGTTTTTATTAGCCCTTAATAGCAAATAGACATGTGCATGATGAAAAAATATGTTTTGTTTCCTTTAGAATTGTTAATCTAGTTATTTAGTTTTGTTAAATGTGGTTGAATCGTTACATTCGTATTCGGAATTCATATTCGGAAGTTGTTTTATGTCTTTTTCCAATTTTCTTTGAATTTCAGTTTTTTTTTTTTATTATTATTATTCAAAGCGTGCGTATCGATACATTTTGAATTGGTTTAATCTAAAGTTTAATTTTTTTTTTTTTCAATTCAAATGCGGCAAAGGGAACAAACAAAAGAAAAAATCTTCATCAAATGATTACAATGACTCTTTGGCTTAACAAAAACATCATATAGCAGAATGTGAAAAATATTGGTTTTTTTTTTCAAAATTGTCGCTTTTCCTTTGGGTAAAGGGTCGCACGACCGCACAATTGTCCGTTAAAGTAATGCAGTGACGGATCGCAAAATAGAGCCTGGCCAGGAAGGGGGTAAAATCTTCCGGGGCTGAAGTGGTTAACCAGATTTACTGCTACTGGGCAGCCCTCCTGTGTGGAATCAAATATATATACGTGACTCTGCACTTCTGACTACAGGGGGCATGCAAGCACCAACGGCAGCCTGCTTCTGCTGTGATTAATCAATAATGTAAACAAGGCAGATCTCTGTTCTGACAGGGGGGAAGGAATGGCTTTTGTGCTCTTCCAAAGCAGGGAATAAAATCCATCTCTTCTCCTAGTTAAAGCAGCACATACAGTACACAAAAACACTAGCTAAGCACACAATCCCTTTTCAGCCAGTGTTATTAGTGCAGTGACAGTGCATATTTTTAGCATTAATCACAGTAGTGTCACTGGTAGGGATGATCAAACTGTTCGGGTCGACCATCGGTTCGACCCGAACATTGACTGTTCGAAATTCGGCCGAATTTCGAACTTTTTGCTGAAAAAGTTCGGAATTCGGCAACCAGAACCGACCAAAATGCAATAGGACAGGAACTGGGCTTTAAAAGCCTGTGATTGGACCAGAACCATCAGTAAAAGCCACTTGAGGGGGCAGGAAGAGAGTGGAAGCAGTTCTGTTACTCCTGCTTCAAAGTGTCATTTAGCAATTATTAGTGTGAGGAAAGGGATATCTAGTGTAGTTAGGGTACTATTTTCCACTACAGTTAGATTTAATAATCTTGTTTCTGTAGGGAAAGCGTTAAGTGTCAGGGGGACCCTGCTACAACACACCTGGGCGTTTTTGTAGCAGGCGTTTTTTGGGCATTTTTTGGGCGTCTTTGGAGGCAGGCATAACATCAGAACTTCTGTATAGGGGTATACATACACACACACTTATATGTATTTATACACATACACACATATAGGTGTGATAGAAGCGAAGTTCTATGCCTGTTAAATATTTCATTAGCGCAGGCATAGTGTTCTGCTACTTTCACACCTATATATGTGTATGTGTATATATACATACGTGTGTGTGTGTATATATACCCCTACACAGAAGTTCAGATGTCATGCCTGCCTCCAAACACGTCCACAAAAAAGCCCTATAAACGCCTGCAACAAAAAGCCGGGTGTGAAAATAGCGAAGCCACTATCCTGCTCTACTGCAATTCTAATACCAACAAACTTTTTCTGGTTCTGGACATGCTACAGAGCTGAAACTTCACAGGTACACTTTTTAGACCCCCCAGACACTAAATCCAAAGAAATCTCATTTTTTTGTTCAATAATTTTTTCAATAATTGGCTCTCTATCAAAAATGAAAATTTTTAAGAACTTTTTTTTGTGTGATTAATAGTCCCTGGGGCATGACCCAGAACCCTAGGCACTTTTTAGGGGCATTTATTGGGTTTTAGGGCTTAAAAATGGTGTTTTTTGATTACCGAAGTTCGGGTCCCATTGATTTCAATGGGGTTCTGAAATCCGGGCCGAACTTTTGGGAAGTTCGGGTGTTCTGGTCGAACCGAACTTTTCAAAAGTTCAATCATCCCTAGTCACTGGTCCCCGCAAAGTGTTTTTTTTTTTTTTTAATATATTTTTATTGAAAAAAGTAACAAATAGGTACAACACAGTCCGACACAACATATCGAATAGAAACTATGAAGGCAACACAACACAAATACAAAGGGTCAGCATTTGTCATGCAGCATTCGAGAAATGCAGTAGAACATAAATGCATAAATCACAGCCTGCAGAGCATTTGTTCAAGACAAGTAATCATCCCTTTAATAACACGAGCATGAAAACTAAAGCCATGTCGGAGGAAAGACAGAGAAAAGAAAAAAGGAGGGAAAAAGAAAAGAAAAGAAAAAGAAAAAAAAGGGGGGGAGAGGGAGGGATGGGTAGACCTCGGGCTGTCAAAGTTACAACAAGTACATGTACATATTAATCGGGTGTAGCGGCGTCAGAAGCACCATCAGTGATTAGAGAAACATAGGTCGGGGTGGTTTTGAAAGTCGACCAGGAGTACCAGGTCGAATGGAAGCGGTCCAATTTATCTCGAGAAATAAAGGTGAGTTCCTCTAGCTCAGTGTTTCTCAACTCCGGTCCTCAGGGCACACTAACAGGCCAGATTTTAAGTATTACCTTGGGGAGATACAGACTAGAATACTGCAATCACTGAGCAGCAAATTATATCAACTGGGATGTATTTCAGTTTTCTTGCAAACCTGGCCTGTTAGTGTGCCCTGAGGACCGGAGTTGAGAAACACTGCTCTAGCTGACACGTTGCTTCCACCTTTAACAACCATTGCCGTATTGTGGGGATGGTGGAAGAGCCCCAGTGAACAGGTACCAAGGCTTTAGCAGCATTTAGCATGTGGGGTATGACTGAACGTTTATATTTGGAAAGAGGCAAGGTAGTGCCATGTAACAAGACCACCCATGGGTCAACCGGAAGCAGTACCACCAGATGTGCGCATGTGAAGCAACTTCTCCGCAGCTCCTCCAACATAACGGGGAGATGGCCGGAGAAATACGATGCAGTTTCCTGGGGGTGTAGTACCACCTAGCGAGCAACTTATAATTGGATTCAGCCACTTTGGACGAGATAGAGGAGATATGAGTTAAGGCAAGTACCTTGTCCTTCTTAGCGTCTGATATCCAGGAGTCAAGGTCCCGTTCCCACTGATGGACGAAATCTGGGTAGTGAGGGCATTGCAGGGATAGGAGGGCCTGGTAGAACTGGGACGTAGTGGAGAGGGGCGTCCCGGGAGTGAAAGATGGCCTCAATAGGGGTAAGGTCAGTGGAGTCCCTCAAGGGGCGTGGCAGGGAGTTAAGGAATGTACCCAATTGTCTATGTCTCCACCTGTCCATGTGCGTAGCATTTCTAGGGCCCAGGATCTGGTGTAAGGGTTTCAAAGTATTGGAGTGAAGCACATGATGGAGCAATAACGGAGGCTGCGGGGACCACATTTTAAAACCAGCATCTAGGAGACCAGGGGTGAAGTAGGCATGATCCAAGAGTGGCATGAGGGGGGAATTGTGGGCCCAGGAGAACTTCCTATGGAGGCTGTCCCATACTGACAAAGTGGCTAAAGTTAATGGGGAAGCGGTGGGAGAGAGGGCACGGGTAGACCTAGGGATCCAGGGAGTTACAGAAAGGTTAGCATCACACATGTCATACTCTAACTGAACCCACAGTTTGGAATGAAGTGAATACCTCCAATCGGACACGCGGGTGAGCCAGACCGCCCGGAAATAGTCACGTATGCTAGGGAGTGCAAGCCCCCCAGAACGCTTTGGACGATATAGCGTTGCCCTAGCAATCCTGGGACGCCTACCCTGCCAAACATATTTCATAATGAGAGACTGTAGTAACGTGAAGAGGCCCACAGGCACACCCAGCGGCAACATTTGGAAGAAGAAGAGAATTCGGGGTAGTACATTCATCTTCACGATATTAATCCACCCCAGCCAAGAATGATGTAGGGAGGACCATCTCCTCAGATCGGACTTAATATCGTTCAGCAAGGGAATGTAATTATGTTGAAATAGGGAATTTAAATGAGAAGTTAAATAAATGCCGAGATATTTCAGTTTAACCGGGCACCACTGGAAGGGAAAGTGTGGCGAAAGGGAGTCAACTAAAGTGCGTGGGAGATTTATGTTCAGAATTTCGGATTTGGACATATTAATTTTAAAATTGGAGAGCTGGCGGAAATCGGCGAAGGCCCGCAACAGAACCGGCAACGAAACACGCGGTTGCTGGACGAAAAAAAGGATATCGTCTGCGTAGGCGGCGTATTTGTGCACCGTCTGTCCAACCTTGACACCACGGATATCATTTGATTGCCTAACAGTGGACAAGAAGGGTTCAAGGGATATAGCAAAGAGCAGGGGAGACAACGGGCACCCCTGCCTAGTGCCATTATGTAGTGGAAAAGGGGTACTCAACAGGCCATTGACACGAACCTGAGCTGTCGGCTGGGCATACAATGCCGCAATACGGTGTAGAGCCCGTGGGCCTAGGCCGAAAAAGCGCAGCGTGGTCAACAAATAATCCCAGTCCACCCGGTCAAACGCTTTTTCAGCATCCGTGGAAAAGAACAGGGTGGGCTGGGATTGACTGCGAGCATAGTGGAGTAGGGAGAGGGCGCGGAGTGAATTATCCCGAGCCTCTCTCCCGGGGATAAACCCCGTTTGGTCTGCAGAGATCCACGAGGGGATGAGTGGCAAAAGCCTATTAGCAAGCACTTTGGAGTACAACTTAAGGTCTACGTTCAAAAGGGAAATGGGGCGGTAACTACCGCAGTCTGTTGGGTCCTTGCCAGGCTTGGGTAGAACAGAAATGTGAGCGGAGAGCGACTCTGAGCGGAAGTCTACAGATTTGGAAATCGAGTTGGCATACGAAGTGAGATGGGGCAGTAACACATCTGCAAACTTTTTATAGTAAGCCACTGTGAACCCATCCGGGCCCGGTGCCTTACCCACCGGTGTAGATTTCAAAGCTAGTTGGAATTCTTCTACTGAGAAATTGGCCTCCAACTTTTTCAAAGAACGTTTAGACAGTTTCGGGAGATTAGCCTGTTTTAGGTATGCCCAGACTCGCTTCCGCTTCTCAAAAGGGGGGAGATGGCTAAGGTCGCCCTCAACGTGGTAGAGCTTGCTGTAAAAATCCCTGAAGGCCTGAGCAATAGCAGGGGTTGAGTGAACCATAGGGCAGTTGGGAGGCTTCACTTTCTGTATAAAGGCAGCCGCTTTCTGCTCACGAAGTGACCTGGCAAGGAGCCTACCAGGCTTGTCGCCCCACTCATATCGCTTATGAGCAATTAAGTGAAACTGGCGTTTAGTGGCCTTGTCAAGCAAGGAGCGTAAAGTCTCCCTAGCCTCTGTCAGAGCCTGCAAATGGGAAATATGTAGGGACAGCTTATGAGACTTTTCCAAGTCTGCGACCCTTGCGAGCTGCTCCGCAATCAATTGACCCTGCTCCCTCTTCCTCCCTGTCCCCAGCTCAATCAGTTTGCCTCTCATGGTGGCCTTGTGCGCCTCCCATATCAAAGAGGGGGAAGCATCATCACATGTATTATCGCTGAAATACTGCGACAAAGCGGACGATAAATAGGCCACGTCTGAGGGATTAGCAAGAAGTGAGTCATTAAGCTTCCAACTAGTGGAGCGGGTGGGCAAAGACGGAAGGAGCAGAGTGGCCATAACTGGCGCATGATCTGACAAGGTGGAGCAGCCAATAGATGCAGACTTCAAAAAGGGCAAGTGATAATGGTCTATGAATATGTTGTCAATCCTAGAATAACAGTCATGTGCTTTAGAAAAATGAGAGAAATCAGCGACCTTAGGATTTAAGATGCGCCAGACATCAATCAGTTGGAGCGTGAGCAATCGCTTTTTAAGACGGGCTATCTGCTTGAAAGGAATGTTAGACCTACCCTTAGAGGTGTCAAGGAGAGGATCCAAAACCATGTTGAAGTAGCCCGCAACTATAAGCAGGCCTTCAGCGAAGTCCGCCAGCTCAGATAAAGTTTTACATAGGAAAGCGGGCTGAGCCTGGTTAGGGGCATATATATTGGCAAGCGTGCAACGGGTGTTACCTATGGACCCCCTCAAAAAAAAGAAAACGACCATCAGCATCAGCAAACATTTTATCCAGTCGAAAAGGGGTGTCCCTATGGAACCCAATGGCGACCCCCTTAGTCTTATTAGAAGGCGAGAGGCTATAGAACCAATTAGGGTAGCTCGGGGAGAACAGCCTCACATGCGTGGAGTGAGAGAGATAGGTCTCTTGCAGAAAAGCGACCGAGCAAAGTTCACGCTGAAGCTCCCGATACAATTGTTGTAGTTTGAGAGCAGTGTTCAGGCCTCTAACGTTGTACGATAAGACTTTTATTGTCGCCATGGAGAACCAGTGAACGCCCCACACATGCTAAACGTATGCCCGGGTCTACAAAGGGGAAAGAAAAGAACAGGGGGAACAGGAAAGGGAGGGGAGAAGAAAGAAAAAGCACAGGGTGAGAATAGGGGAAAAAAGAAGAAGAAATAGAGAGAAATCACCAAACAAATGTCCAATGGGACATACATCACAGTCACGCAGCAAGCTGCAGTTGGTCCCAGAGGGGAGGAGGGCAACGAGAGCCGGGACGCCACGCGAGAGGGAACCCCCCGCGCGACAAGGACCCGACCCCCGGCGCCCCCATACCCTGGAGGAGAAAGGGGAACACGGCAAGCGGGTGGAAAAACATCCCGCAGACCTACATAGAAGGGAGCTGGAGGCAGCATCCCGACAAGTTGAGGCAATAAAAACAATAAACTCAAATGGAAAGTCAAAGAAACCTCCCCCTGGCAAAAGGGGATAGCACCGAATCAAAAAGGCAAGCGGACAAAAAAAAAAAAAAAAAAAAAAAAATGAAAAAGGTACATAAAAAACAATAACGTTTCAGGTAGGAGAACAATCTGGTGCTGTTACAAAGGAGCCCAAGCCCTCAAAAGAACACAGAGGGCGAGCCAGGAAACCAAAGAATTAAAAAAACCCAAAAAGAAGAGCAGACATCACATCGAGTGCAGCAGATACAGTAGCAACCCGGAATCACTCAGGAGGATGAGGGTGCATGGCAATGGAGCCCGACTTGCGGGCAGATGTAGGAGCCGAAGTGCGCATCTTCTTGGATGGTGTCTTGTGCCAGGATGTGTCCACTTTACAAGAAAATACAGGGATGCAATCGTGCCAGCCTGCCAAGTCGACTGGAGGGAGGCCCATATCCTTAAGGAAGGCCGGGAGATCCTCCGGAAAGCGCAGGGTGGAAGAACGCCCGTGTTTGGTGGCAATGAGGCAAGCAGGGAATCCCCAGCGATAAGTGGCTCCATCCGTCTTGAGTTGCTCCAACAAGGGCTTCAGAGTTCGTCTGCGTTCAAGAGTTTCCTTGGAGAGGTCAGGGAACAGATTTAGAAAAGCCCCGTCAAAGTCTATGACCTGCGTACCCCGCAGCTTGGACATGATGGCATTCTTGTCCTTGTAGTAATGGAGGCGGCAGAGGACGTCCCTGGGTAGGTCAGTAGATAGGTTGCGGGGTCTGAGGGTTCTGTGGGTACGATCAAAGCGCAGTGGATCAGTAGGAGGCTTACCCAGAACCGAGTTAAAGATGCCCCTCACTGAGGCCTCAAGGTCCTCATCCCTCGTAGCCTCGGGAAGCCCGCGGATGCGGATGTTATTCCGCCTATTGCGGTTCTCAAGGTCTTCCATCTTGTATAGAGCAGATCGATGGGCGATCGCCAGTTGTGTAACTTCATCTTGAAGTTCTTTGATGGAGCCTTCCTGGGCATCCTGCCGACGCTCCGTGTCCTCTACTCTGGTGAGAAGGTGAGACATGTCCGAACGGACCGCTGCAATGTCCTTCTTGAGGGAGCGTTCCAGGTTACGGAACATGCCACCGATCTCCTGTTTCAGGCCGTGCAGCAGGGAGGACATACCGGAGGCGTCGGGGGAGTGAGGCTCGTCCACCGTGTCAGAGAAGAAGGAGGAGGCAGTTGAGTGTTCCCGCGGCGAAGCGGAGTGTGCGGAGGACGCCTTACCGGACTCCGAGGCTGCGGCCCTGCTCCCTCGTGCGTGAGCACTCGAGCTTCCCGCGTACAGGAACTTTTTAATGGACCCGGAGCTGGATTGTTTGGAGGACGAACCCTTCCCGGAGCGTTTGCCCGACATAGATCTGAGGTTTGGGGCTTTAGAAGGCATTGCCAGGGGTTATCTTGCCGAGATGCCGCCGGAGCTCAGATCAAGCACGTCTGCTCGCCGCCATGCAGAAGCCATGCCCCCCCCCCGCAAAGTGTTAAAAGAGTCAGTTAGTGTCCGATTGTCCTCTGCATTATTGCAGTCCGCTATAATTTACTGATCACCGCCATTACTAGTATAAAAAAGTCTGCAGACGCTATAATGTTTGCTTAAACCAATCAATATACGCTTATTGGGATTTTTTTTATCAAAAACATGTAACAGAATACATTTTGTCCTAAATTTATGAAGAAATTAGATTTTTCATTTTTTATTGCATATGCTTTATAGCAGAAAGTAAAAATGTGTTTTTTTTTTTTGTTTTTTTTCAAGATTCTCTGACTTTTTGTGTTTATAGCACAAAGAGAGCTCTTTTTATGGGGAAAAAAATGACATACATTTTATTTGGGTTTAGCACTGCATTACTGAACAATTTTCAGGTAAAGTAACGCAGGGTCGTATCGCAAAAAACGGCCTGGTTATATATTATATTATATTATCACATAGGGATTTGGCGCCGTTCCACTTTACTGAATTATATAGTGATTGTATGTGGTGACACTACAGGGATTGGCAGCTTTACCCACTATCCACTTAATTTTGTAACTCTTTACTATTTTTTTATGCATATCGTTTTTGTTTATTTTTTTATCATCAGACACACCTGGTAGCATATTCGTTTTTTAAACCACTCCTAATCAAGAATATACCATAATCACTATTTTTGTTGTTTCTAAAGCCTATGGGAAAGAAGCCCAGATGAAGTACAGAATCCATGCTTGGGGCATTAGAATGTACATTGTGTTGAAGAGAATCCTCTCTCTGAGCTTACTACAGCCTCCTCTGTGAAATAATGGATGATATAAGTAGATCAGAAACATGGGGCAGGAGGCTGCAGCCCCAACCCAAAGCAGTATAAGAATTGTGTATGGCTTTATATCAAACATTAACCACTTTCCGCTCGCGCTATAGCCGGCCACGTGCTCTGTGATCGCCGAGTCCTTTGGACTCGGCTGATCGCGGAACAGGCCAAAGAGCCAATCGCAGCAGGCACTTTACCCCATGATCAGCTGTCAACCAATGACAACTGATCACGAAAGTAAATAGAAGCTGGTTATCAGTAACCAGCTTCTGTTACAGTGGCATCAGGCTTAACAAGTTCCCACCAGTGCTGCTAATCAGTTCCCACCAGTGCCACCTATCAGTTTTAAACAGTGCCAAATATCAGTGCCCACCAGTGCCACCTATCAGTGCCCATCAGTGCTTCTAATCAGTGCCCATCAGTGCTGCCAATCAGTGCTGCCAATCAGTGCCCAGGACACCAGTGCCACCTATTTGTGCCCATCCATGTTGCCAATCAGTGCCCATCAGTGCCTCATAATCAGTGTCATCTATCAGTGCCACCGACCAGTGCCTATCAGTGCCCATCAGTGCCACCTACCAGTGCTGCCTCTCTGTGCCCTTCAGTCTTTTTTTGTTTCTTTAGCAAAAAACTAAAAACCCAGTGGTGATTATGTACCACCAAAAGAAAGCTTTATTTTTGTGAAAAAAATTATAAAAATTTAGTTTGGGTACTGTATTGCATGACCGCACATTTGTTATTCAAAGTGCATCAGCGCTGAAAGCTGAAAATTGCCCTTTGCAGGAATGGTGTATAAGTGCCCAGTAAGCAAGTGGTTAAATACAGGTATCCTCAGGTGATTTCTCAGACTCTAGCGGCAGCAGTGTATTTTTGGTAACATCAAGATTGATGTTTCGTGTTGCTTTTTAAATTGAGAATGATTTTTTGATGTACATCAGTTTGCTGAAGAAAATTTGTTCCATCACTTGGTTATAAGATGCTTTGCATTGTACATGTGACATAGGATTAGTTTACAGCATGTGAATCCTTTATTAGTAAGCACATCAGAAACCTGGCATTAAACTGATGTGTACTGCTAGATGATGCAAATCAGAAAATAGACTGTGGGCTAAAGCAGATAATATGGCAAGATATGCGTAGGCTATTTAAAATAAATGGCAAGCTGCCTAATACATAAATTACTGTGTGTGCAGAAATTCTGCATGTCGCTATCATAAGAGATGACTGGTTCAGATATCTCTTGATGTAGGCTTCTGTTTTTTCAGATGTTCTAACAGGCTGTGATCAGCGTCAGTGTTTACTGCCCTCTCCTGTGACTAATGAACAGTTTACTAATGTTATATGCACACATCCAGTGATATGTACTGTATGTTGTATGTCTTTCCCAAAGAAAAACTTATTAAAGCTGAAATAAAGTGAAAAAAAATGTGAGCAGGCAAGTTCTCTTTTGCAGAAGAGATGCTATGTCTGTCTTGCAATAAAACAATTTTACCTGCCTGTTTGCAATCTTTTTAAGAATATATACTGACATCCTCCTCACTTTCTGCAATAACAGGGAGGAAATCAGGGGATATGTACAGCAGTAAAATCTACTAACAGAAGCCATAAAACTTCTTGTTTTTATTTATTTTTTTAATTTATTTTTAATATTGTAACTGTATCTAACAACTACAGTGCTAAACACTACAATTTTTAGGTTGCAGTAGTATCTGCAAAGCCATCTGCTGGCTAAAGGCTCATTTTGCAACTAAAGCCTCCAGCCTCCATGTTATCACTCTGTCATAGCTGATTGAAAATTATTAAAATACACTCTTTATCATACTCTAATTTATTAAGTTAGAATTTTTTTTTTTTTTTTTTTAACAAGGAATATAGAATTGTTAAAATGTTAAATGTTAAAATGGTTCAATTGTTCATCCATGCTTAACAATAATTATTACGCTTGGAGTACAAATGAATATTATCAGATGGATCACACATACTGTATTTACTATTCTTCCAATTTAAGTGCTGTTTGACACATTCTGAATGATAACTTTTTTGCTTGTACAAATTATCCAGAAAAACAATAAAAAATTATGGAAAAAAAAAAAACACTCTAATCGGTTTCTTATTGCTAAGCCTAGTACACACTAGTAGTTTTTTTTGTTCAACCCAGCAGAGCAGAGAAAAACTGGCGGCTGAGGAGGAGCCACTGTACTAACTATCCCGCTGTCCCCCACCAGAACACTCTGGTTAGTGCTCTCAGCCATTGAGGAAGTGCTCCATTATATATATAGAGTTTTTCAGTATAGTACACATTTTTGCCACTAGATGGAGCCTGCCTTTATCCCCTTTTTTTCCGCCTTTTTATTGTTACTATTTCCATATGGATAATTTCTGGCATTTGTTATTATTTCTTAAGATTAACCTTTTATGTGATTTGGTGCAGTTTTAGCATAATTAATTTACCTTTTTTAGCATTTTAATTATCAGACATACTGTTTTTTCCTAACAGTGCTTTGGAGGATTTAGCAGGTGTGACATCATTTCCGCCCTCCCTCTTCTGTGTCTGTGATGGAGCACTTCCGCCCTCATTGGTGGCTGCTGGGAGACCAGCTACAACATTTCCTATTAAGAAGGGGGATAAAAGGGCGTGGCAGTCACGTATGCAACCATGCCCTGGAAGACGTCAATCTATGATGAAACTAGTCGGGTGGTTCCAGACGTGACGTTGCCACGCCCCCATTGCCGGTCCGAGAATTTGAATGTATACGTGGGACACCGCGGTTTCGGTTTTTCAGGCGCTGCGCTTATTGTGTAATGCTTGCCTGTTTTTTAGTAAGTGCAATTTTTAATAAACAAGTTTTTATTTGGTACAGTATCACGCTATGTGCCTTTCTTCCCTTTGATTATGCATGTATGGGCCACACTTATGACATTATGAGGATTGGCTTCACATTGATGACATCTGCTTCAGTTTCATCGGCTTGCCTATACACAATTTGAAGAGTGTTCCGTGGGATCCATTTGATTCACCCCTCCCAAGTGATATGTGATCTATCCATTAAGTTGGATGACCATTAGGGTATGGTAAGCTGCTTTAAATATATCCCTTTTGGTCACGGGTGTCACCTTTGGATGCTTAACCAGTCACTCTGCAATTACAGGGACTTGTGGTTCCTTTCAAGTGTACTTCACTTATCCTTTTTTTTGGGCACTGATTTATCGTTTTCTTTTTTGCACCTAAGGATTTCCTAGCATTATTGGGACTATATCATATTGGAGAACTTTTTTATTATTTTTTGGACATTTTAACCACATAGGCTGGGACCCGCAGTCCCTCTTAACACTGTTTTCCTTTAAGGTGTTCATATCACACTCTATATTATTCATTTTCTGTATGGCATTTGTTTTCACTTGCATATTATTCATTGATTAGCGCTACACATATTTACTACGAATTATTTGAACTTTGTTCTATGGGTCTGTGTTTGCAGCTTTTTTATGTCACATGTTTATTCACACAAATCGGCAGACCTTTTTGGTCATGCCCCTTCGACATCGGCTTGACTGTTGTTTGAAGTGTACTTGTAAATTGTTTATGAAAAAAAATGGTGGATGTTTTTCCCAGAGTTAAAAAAAAAATTCTCAAGAGAAAAATTCCAAAGTGTAAAATATAGTTTAGGTGAATGGGGATGTTGATCCTTTTCCTTGAGTGTGGGTCCAAAAAAAAAAGAACCGGTGAAAAGATGACTGCATGCAGAACAGCTAGGACATTAGTAACATCTCAGTTTTGATGGGATAAGCCATGTAGGTTTAGATGAGCTGCATATGTACTAGCAAGTCTAGTTGGTTCCGATCCAGACAGTAGCCAATCTTTTGCAGGGCTGTATTTGCAAGAGCGCGAGTTTGATCACTTGCAAAAATATGCCAGAAAGTAGTGACGGCTTCCTTAATGGTTTTACTAACTGTGGTGTAAACTGAGGAGAAAAACAAATTATCTGATGTGCTGTCAGTGGCAAAGGGTAGGAAGAAGGGTCTCCCAAGGTATAGCCACAACCTGTTGGAATTGAAGTTCAAGAAGCTGTGATAGGTAGCTTTTCTGTAGGAAGTGATCTATAGTTCAATATTGGTTATTAAATTGTCCAAATCATAATGTTTCAAGAACAGTATCTATGCTTAAAGGATGGCACTTACTAATAGAGTGGCATGAGTACTGTGTGCAGGGAGGAGGACATTTATGTCCATAGGTTAATGAAACAGCTTGAACTCAAGAGTTGAGCTCATTGATGTTAGAGGACAGCTGCACTGCTGAACCAGTCCACAATAGGGGGAGATCATCAATATATCAATCCCAGAAAATAACTTTAGATCCCAAGCTAGGTAACCAGCAAGATTGTCCAAATTCAGCCTATAATAATAGGCAAAGACAAGTGCCACAATAGAACCTATAGTCATGCCCAGTGTCTGTAAGATAAACCTGGCCTCAAATAAAAAACAATAGAGACCTAATCAGGCAAAACAAACTAGTAACAAACATTCAACGGGGGTTTGTAAAATGCAATTTAATGATTGTTATACTGCCTCAATGCCTTCAGTGTGGAATGACCATATAAAGGCTCTTGATCCAAAGTGTTGAGAATGATGTTTCATATGTTATTGTATCCAACTTAGGGCTCTTTCACACGGTGAAACACGGTTCCGTATGTCCGTATATCATCCCATCCGTTTACGGGTGATATACGGACATAATGCTTGTCAATGGGATTGCGGATGTCAGCGGATGACCATCCGCTGACATCCGATTTATGTCCTTTCAGTTCTGTTCCGTTTTTTGGAATGGAACAGAACCCCATAGAATAACATTATGTCCGTATATCATCCGCAAACGGATGGGATGATATGCGGACATAGGGACCGGATGACACAAGTGTCATCCGTGTCCGTAAAAAAGAAAAAAGTGCCGCAGCGGATAAAAAAACCATAGCGGCCGTGTGAAAGAGGCCTTACTGAGATTATGTATCACTGAATCGTAACCCTTAAGGTAAGAGGGCATTTTTACTACAAGTAGTTGTAAGAAGTCATCCACAAATTGATCAAGTTACTGTAACAAGAAGCTTCTGGAAAAGATGGTAGGATGCCCAAGAGTATTATGGGGGTCATTGTGGATCTTCCAAAGTGTATACAGAATTTGGCACTGGGAAAATTTGTTAGATAAAATGCAACATTTGCAAGCTCTGTTTGTGTCTTGTAGTGAAGGTCACTGGGTGAAGATACATAGGTCTGAGTGTCAGAGAGTTCAAGATTTCATAGCATAAGATGGATCTATAAAGTATAACCATAGTAGCACCTTTGTCTGCTGAATGTAAATGATGAATAACTAAGGAGTCATCATAAGTCACATGATTGACAAAAAGTCATTCAGTTGTGGTCACATGTTGTTATATATAACCAAAATACAATAGTGCCCATGGGACTTTTAATGAGGTACATCACACCACCAACAAAAATAATTATGTAAAACAATATACAGTATCCTTTATTTTATCCAAATTATGAAAATATTTAAAAGGCAAAGAATATTTTAAAAAAAGAAAAGGTAATTCATTTTGAGTTGTCAATCTCTTTTATTTCATCAATACATGATCAAACATTTTTTAACAGTATTCATGGTAGAATTTCAAAAAACATTACAAACTGAGCAAAAATAATAATAATAATTAAAAAAAAAAAACAATAATAATAATGTTCATTACTTTAGGAGTATATGCTATTGACAGGGTATCTACAAATTGAAAATAAAGGTTAGAAAATTATGCAATATGAAAATAACACATTTCCACAGGGAAAGATACAGATCAATCCCACAAAGTGACTCGCAAGACCAAACCAAGCTTCCAATACAAAATAAAATCATAACATTTTTTGATGGTACCCTCATGGGGTGTCTAACCCGGGAGCCTTGGCAATGCGGCACATAGGACCCAAAGAAGCAATAGGACCAAAGGACACTAATAGGAAGAAATCACAATAGCCTTATAAAATAGCAATAACCAAGTGCAGGACAAGTCTAAAAAAAAGAAGGTAAGAAGGAGAGAATGCATAGGAGTGCAAAACAGAAAAGAAAAGAAATAAAATAAAACATATATAGTGAGCTGGGCATAAGTAGCAGGTACAAAGCTCCCCAGGATGATACCAGGCAAGTAATGGCAAACAGTGGTGTGTTTATTGTGTTATTTACAAGTCTATTTACAAGTGCTGTACAGTGATGCAAACAGAGTTTTAAAACTTGCAAAAACAAAATTTTAGCTGTGTCCCAGCCCTAACTACACAATCAAAACTGCAGACTATCAGGCTGTCCAAGCCTATCACTTGCCAACCTCCACAGACACAGTTTGACAGCTTTCCACCAACCTTCTAGCTATTACAGATTAGAGCTGTCTGTTCCCCCAGGCTTGAGTGCTGACTCTGAGTTTTAGGTGATCCTAAATTGCCAAAAGGGAGAGGTGCAAAACCCAAACTGAAAAGAGAATCAGAGGCCTCCAAAAGTGGGAGAGAAGCCTGGTAGATGTGTAAACCCCAAGCAGGACTTTTCTAGGCTCCTTCTGAGACACTCTGCCACAATATATACACATGGTGCACAGATCCTGCAATAGTGATATAAAAATCAACATATAAATAAAAGTGAGTGGTATCAAAAGATATATAGTTACCATATGCTCCAAATGCAATCCAAAGCAATGAAACACTGATGATGTCAACTGGAATACTGATAAGGGTTGGAGGAAATTAGTCATGAAAAGGTGCCACAGTGAGGAAAGACATGTAGCACCCTCAAGCTAGTGTTAGTGATAGTTTAGGTAAATTTGACCTGGCTGAGAGCCAGGCTGGGTTGAATCTGGGTCAGGATAAGTGATTCAGGGAGGCTAGATGACTCCTCAGGCAGCACATATGGTACCTCCCCCTACTTGCTGGAACCTTGGAGAAGCTTGCAGTAGAATAGGAGGGAGGTTAGGAGTAGCTGCCTAGAGTGTTGAGGAGGGCACCAGGCAATCCCCAGCAGCTGGGCTGGCAGGGGGTAGGCCCCTCCTAAATACTAGGAGTCAGGCCAGCAGGGGCAGTGGAGTTCGGGTGGAAGATAGAGGGCTGGGGAGGCTTTCGTTGACCATTGGGGGTAACCCCTAGTCTGGGGGGGTGACCTCAGGCCTGGGGCTCGGGTGCTGGAGGGATCCTCTTACAACACTCGGAGGAGTCCTGTCCAGAGGCACAGGTGCAAGATCCAGGAGGTTTCC